>NW_017728910.1:10352399-10373523 GCF_001723895.1 Crocodylus porosus | reverse complement strand
GACTAGATGATCTACTCAGGTCCCTTCCAACCCTAGAAACTATGAAACTATGATTCCACAGACAGGTTAAAATTATGGAAGAAACTGGCTATAACATCAATATTAAAAAGCTATCTTTGAATTAATCATTATTTACTATTTAAATATAGCATCTAGGGTGAATTATGGGATTAGTAGTGCCCTGTCAGGTGTTTCCAAACTACACCAAGGCTGTTTGCTTGCTTCACTACTTTTTAAATTAATCTTGAAATATCTCAAACAGGTGCCAACAGGAAATCAATTCCATGCACCATTTGCGATGTGTAAGGGGTGCACGCAGGTGCACATGCACCCCCTGAGATTGGCCACTGGAAGCAGGGGCGCCAGAGAAGCCCCTGCCCCCCTCGTGGCAAGAGAAGCACCGTCGTTTCCCCCCCACATGGCAAGAGAAGCACCAGCATACCCCACCCCCACTCTGAAAGAAGCCCTGGTAGTGAAACCAGAAGTGCTGGCAGAAGTGCTGCTGATACTTCTGGTTTCACCACTGTACAGATGATCAGCTGCTGGGGGACCCCCATCTTGTTTGGTGATCTGGTGCTCCCCAGACTTGGAAGGCACAAGTTGCCCATGATGCCATGCACCCATGATATTAGATGCACCTATCCCTGTCTTGTTTTATGCAGATGACATTAATAATATCACAATCCCAAATACGTCTTCATTGGCCACGAGATGATTTTCAACAGTAGTACACCTCAAATAGCTTGGAAATCACTATAGTTAAATCCAAGGTATTAGGTTTTGGAAATGGAAGGAGGAAATAAGTTTGATTTTTATAGGACAAGAAGCTAGAGGTGGTGTCTTCTTTTTAAATATCTTGGAATCTACTTTAGCCAAAACCTGAGCAGGAATAAACACATGGAAAATGTAAATGCTAGAGCAGTGCTTTCCAATCTGTGGTATACATATGACCAGTGATACAAAGACAACCTGTCAGTGGTATACATTAACAGATTTATTATAATTACTTCATATGACAAAAATTTGCTGGTGGTACTTAGGGTTGAACTTAAAAAATTGCTGATGGTGCTTAAGGTTGTATCATCTTGAATTGGCATTGTGCGATCTGTCAGAGTCAGGGAACTGCTGCACTAGAGCAAAACAAGCCTTGCGTGGAGTTTTATCCTTTTACAGTAAGACCAGCAGAAAAGCACTAAAGGTTTATAGATCTACGGTAGAGTCCATTTTACTGAATGAAGCAGAACTCTAGGGTGGTGATCCTAACATTTAAAAGTCAAAAAGTTTTCTAATTTTTAATGTGACTTCGATGTCTAGCTAATTGTACCACTGGGGACAGGGGGTGACGTGGAAGGGGACAGTTGCGCGCTCTGAAACCAGATTGATAAATGTGAGCAGCTCAGCTCATTTAAGAATTCTAAACTCCTGGATGAAAATTAGATCTTTTATACCTACTAGATATCCTAAGAAATGCAATCTAGAAGCCTCTCCTTTGCCAAATAAACACTTGTTTGGATTGTTCAATACCATTCACATTCTCCTGCAGACAAATGGCTTGGGAAATGTAATGGGGATTCCTGACCCAGTATCTCCCCCGTATTAAAAACAAGACATCAATCTGAGAATGAAAGATGCCAGCATGCAGACAGATATGCTGTCACTGAGACTATCTCAAACTCTCTTCTTTTTTTAGATGAATAAGCACCCCTTCGGCCTAAAAACCAACCTGTCTGTGGTCAAAAACTAAAAACAATGAGATTCCATTATTAGATTGAAATTTGCGCTAACAGGATCTGCAGTTGTCATGGGCAGGTGGTGTCAGACCCCATATTCGGACAGAATATGCTCTTGTGGGAAGAATGAGATAGATTACTTAAACCACTATTTCTCATCTTGATTTGTTCTGTGAACAAGAGGAAAATGGATATCTCTGTTAATGGGATATTTTAAACACTGGGCTACTGAATAAAAAACAATTTGGCTTGTCTAACAATTTGGAACCTGTCTAATACTTTCTACGTGTGTTTGCATTACCTGCACATAGAATAAGGGCCAAAATAAAATAGAATTCTCCTTTTGCACTACTTCATTTGATTTCTTATTATACACCATTGTACACTATGGGCATGTCTACACATGTTGATTTAAGTTGCTTCAGCCTGATTTAAAGCACATTAGGGTTGCACGTCTACATTTTAGGCTATTCATGCCTAAATTTGATACCTGCAAAAGCAAGGTACAAATGAAATGCACAAATAGTTACAGCACATTAATGCATGTGTAGATGCATTAAGACACATTAACACGGTGTATGGATTCATTTGGGACTAACTTTAGTCTCACTTCAGTCTGCTCACCCAGCCTTAATGTGCTTTAACACGTGTAGAAGTAGACACGAGCCTAAACTGCCTTAATGTACATTAAATTTAGGTGTGCCTAAGTGCATGTGCAGACATTCCCTATGTTCTGTTTTTATTTTGTGCACACTACTAGAATGGATAATCTTATTGTATGTTTTTAGGAAAACTTATATAAACGTTACATTTCATAATATAATATTTTATTTTAATATTTTTATTGTTCATTTTAATGTATTGGTTTGGCAAGAGCTTTAAATAAATTACAACTATATACTATATCTGATATAGTAAATATATTTGCTACTAATTTTAGGAGTTTGCATTCTCATCTTTGTGTAATCAGGAGTGACCCCACTGAACCCAATGGAATTACACTGACAAAACCTTAATAAGGGGAGTCTCAGATTCCTTATTTCCTTCTTAACTGAACAATATCTTGATTTTTTCTAAGAATTACTGGTTTCTCAGCTGTCTACTCAAGAAGCTTTTCCCTACCTTCAGTATTTCTGTCACTAAGTCTTATACGCTATATGTATTCTAATAGACTGCAACTTTTCATATCAGTATTTTCTTGACCATTCCTAATGCCTTTGTGGCTTTTTTTAAATAAGCAGCATAGCCATCCAAAGTAGCTGGTATATTCTAATATTTATTTATTAGCACAATCATAGGCATGAATGGATCTTCACTTTGAAAAAAGAACATTTATCAAAAACTCAGGTGAAACCATGATATTGTTATCTTTCTTTTAGTGAATTGCAGTTAATTTTCCCACTAAGTCTTTTACTACTGTTTTGAAGACTAGTTCTTCCTTTCCTTGATTTGAAATATTTTCTTCTAAAATAGAGGAAGCTGAACTATCCCATTTACTGCTAACCAATTATTATGGTATTTTGTTTACTCTGAATGATATCTTCACCAGCTATAATACAATTCCACATATATACATGCATGTAGACACATTCAATCCATGTATGTCTATGGAGTAGAGGAAATAATAGATTTTACCCAAGGGAAAGTGAATGCTATACTCTACTAACTAGGAAGAAAATACACACACCAATTAATGTGCTGTAGTGAAGTATACTAAGCAGTTAACCCTTTGGGATATGTACAAGCATTACATTTAGATCAACCTAACCCAGATTAGGTCAGTCTAAATACCTGGATGTGCAGGTGTTCACAGAGTTTAAATCAGCCTAAAAATGGCGTGCCCACTCTAAAGTTAGTTCACCTTAGGAGGGTAACCAATTTTCAATGGGTTAACCAGATCTAGTGAATACCTGTACATGTTTACAGAATATACCTGAGACTGGGAAAGCCCAGCCACTAGCCCCAGTCCTGGGGCTGTGCTGTTTCTACCGTGACAACCCTGACTGGACTATTGTTATTCCCCACTACTATCCCAACTTCCCTGACTCGAGTACCTCTCACCATGGATCCTCCAAACTTCCCTGCAGACCCACCAGCCCCACTCTGATTCTGGCAAAACTCCCCCCCTTCCCTCCCCCCCAAACACAGTAGCACCCCTCTACAGACCCACCAGCCTCTCCCCACACCCCAAGTTACTTACCTCTGGTTGTCCCTGTGGCTCCCAGCATCACTGAACATCTGCACCTACCACTTCCAATTAAAGTTTAAATGGCTTAAAGTCATCTGCCTAAACCTAAACTGGGTCTTGTGAACATCATTCACACCCTTGGAGATTAAATTTCCATTTAATATTTTAATTGAACTTGACAAAGAGCGCTTTGACACTTTGAGTGATCAAAGGATTTGGACCACTCTCTATTTGGACTAATATCTGCTGCACTTTACTAACCTTCTGTCACTGAGATAAACAGGAACCTATTGTATAATAATAGAAAATATCTTTAGTGAAGTATAGCCCCTTATTCCCTTAATTGTCAGCATCATGCCTCTGGTTGAGTAGGTTATTTTAAGTTTGCATTTGTCCAATACGGCACCTCATAAATCTTTCACCATTATAGGATTTGTGAAGTAAGTAGCTTTTAGTTGTGGATGACAAACAAAGGTTATTTGGTTAATTTTCAAGCACAGTTAAAAATGTTATTGCTATCTCCGTGTAAAATTGAAAAAAAAAAAGACCAAAAAATAACTCTTCTCTTTTGATTTCTGTTATCTAAACACAGAACTTTGTGTATAACAAAACTGGAAGATAGGAGGGCAACAAAAATTTTTTTTAAATGCCCAAACTATATATTTATTAAAAAAAACCCCAACATTTATTGTTTTTACCAAAGAATTTCATCTTCCCCGCAGTCTTTTTCAGTGTCAAGTTTAGAAGTTTCCAAAGCCCAACAACATTACTTCAAAAGCAGTCAGTTTAAAATGTACAGTAAATAATGAAAGAACATGTTTTAAGAATATTTTCAGACGCACAAAAAACAACAGCCTTACATAGCTGACATTTTGACAAATGATATACTGAAAAAGATCTGGTAACAGAAATAAAGATGCTGAAAAGAGTGACAGTCTCTCTTCAGCTAATTGACAACTTGGGAAACAAACACATCAAAGGAAATACATTATGATATTACTCTAGTGAATATAGTCTGTCAGAAAAAGCAGCCTGTTTATTAGTTGGGAATAAGCATTCATTTTGATCTCAGGCACCATACAGACATACATTTGAGAAGCAAACAGAATATTGCTCTAAGTCCTAGCAGCAAGAAACACTTAGAAAAATAATAAGCATTCTCTTGAAAGGCCATTAGACAGCAGATAGGATCTGAAAAATTGCAGTTTAAAAATGTTAGTGTGTTGCAGTTTCCTTCTTATTTAACAGCTTTAAAAGACTGCATACATTATGAGCAAGAGAACATAGAAATAGCGCAACTAGGGCAGGTTATGAGAATGGTATGTTCTTCTCTATAGACAGGGTCATGGAGGTTACTCTGGTTTTACCCCAGTACATCTGAGAATAGAGTTTGGGAGATCCTGCCATGGTTGTGAAAGTTTCAGATAAAACAGAACATTTTGCTTTGGCTCTAAAGAATTTAGATAACCACTGTTTTCTGCTGTTGCTCAAATGGTAATAGCGATTCAACTAGAAGCCCAATGCACAAACAAGGGCAGAGTTAGCAAAAGGCATATACGTGTAACTTTAAAACCACATGCCATGGCACTGGTAAGAAATTTAAATTTACATATGTACCTAAATGACTTGGACTAGACCCGAAAAATGATGTAAGCACCTGCAGTGGGGCTTAGGTAATGAACAGCTGCCTGATTTTGGAAGCACCTGAATTCCATAGACGTCTCAATTTTTCATTTCCAACGACCTCAGGTACCCAGAGTTAGACCTCCCTCCATGCCTGCCCAGAGCTCTTCCAGTCTTCCCAGGCCAGAGCAGCTCCATGCCTAGGTCAAAAGCTTTATTTGATACAAGAACTAGGCCTCCTAGTGACCTAAGTCACTTTGGTCAATTGAGAGGCTTAATCTAAAGCACATGTACAAGAATAGGCTCCACATAAAATACAGCTGCCACTTGCTTTGTATATAATGCTTATTATAATTTATGCCCAGACTTCATTGATTGTCTAGGCCACATCTATCACCTTTTGGGAGAATGCCTGAACTATGAGGCTACTCAGCAGGGCAGTGCTCCCTACTTTCTGTGTTGAAGTGATGCATTAGGGACAGAACCAATGGTGTCCCCCTCCTTTTCCCACTCTCTGCCCCTGCCCTGTGCTAACTCAGCTACAGTTGGAGAGCCCTGAGCTAAGTTTAGCTCCTTAGCTCTCCAAGTGTAGCTGATAAATGGTCCTTTATCCAGCAAGCACATCCAACACACTATGACTATGACTTCAATAGTTGCTTGAAGACATTCAGAACTTGGTAGGATGTGTACAAACTTTCAGAACTGTCTCCTGTTTAGGGGAATGATAGCATTTCCTTTTTATCCTCTGTCAGTAGACAAGTACAAAAACAGTACCACATACATGTAGTAGCTTACATCAGCATTATTTTCTCCTCCTCTTCTCCCTCCCCTGCACAGGCAACAGAAATGAAACATAATTATTCAACACTTTCATGCAGAAGAAGCCCAAATACATCCTCTTTCATGACTGGGTTCGGTTGAATAATGATAATTCACTGGGGCATCCTAAATCATCTACAGGCAGGCACTTCATCAGCAAAATGAGAAGGAACTTTCATTTTTCAGTCTAATATGCCTAATGTTGTTTTTAGACCTAGAACTCCTGGAAACTCCTGGAAATTTTGAATTTTACTAGCACCTACCGATTCATTTATTTTTAGAATTTTTGTTACAAGACAATCTATTAACTGTAGAAGTCCTTCTTTATTTCCTCTTCCAGCTCACCATCCCACCTAAAAAAAATAGTTAAAGACACAGAGGAACTGGAAAAGATTACACTAAATGTAATGTCCCATGTTTCTTTGACGAAATACTTAGTGGCATAGGTGAAGTATTATTACACAATAGAAAGGGAAAGACTAGAATGTTTTTCAAAAAAAACCAAACGAAGTGAAGTACGTGGTAGGGGGAGTGATTGTGGGATCGCAGATCAGATCCCATCATAACATACTGCTAGTGCAGGAGTAACTTGATCCCAGGCTCCACCTGCACTGGCAAGAAGCAAGTTCCTGCAGCTTGGAGCCCCAGGCTTTGGGGGCTCTGAATTGCAGGGGCACCCCATGCAATCTGCCGCTGGAAGATCACTGCTGCTGTGATCTCCCAACTGTAGAGGCACTTCACTCACCCTCCTCCACCACCATGGCTGAGAGATTGCAGAAGCTGCAGTCATCCAGCTGTGCACTAGCTACATGTGCAAATTAAAGCTTGAGAGAAACCAGCTATAAACTTATTACACATTTTCCAGCACTAATTTCATAGTTGGTTCAGACTTGTATAAGGCACCATATTTAATTTGCACATGTAGCTAGTCTAAATTAATTATATGATTAACAAGGTAATTGTGTAATAAGTGTAACAGGTAAAGAGGGCCTGAGTCACCTGTGGACTTCAATCTCTTATCATCAATTTGGTGTGACGACCCACTGCTTTTATCTACCAAGCCATGATCTAAACCTATGGAGACTAAACTATAAGATTCAATCTAAGAAACAGAAAAAAAAATTCAAGGTTTGGTTGTTTTGTTCTGCTTCAGTTTGTCTGTCTCTGTTCCAGTAAAAGCTTAATAAAGACTGTAACAGTACATCCAGAAGATTTAGGCAGTTAGAGCATGCTGAGGTCTGCGCTACAGGGACTACCATGCTAACAATACTAGGGCTAGCCAGGTTAAAATTAGATCAGGTCTCTTTACATGTTACTAAAGTAACTGCAACAAAGACAATTCTGGATATTTTAAAAAAATGTTACATTTATGATTAGTACTAATATTTATATTAGAGTATTTCTAGCAATGTTGATGATATATAAGTGTTTATAACTTTAATTACCTGATTATATAGCAAACATAAATGGTGAAAAATCTTTGATGTATGTTTCTCTCTCACAAAGATGGTGAAACCCTGACCTAGTTGAAATCAATAGTAACACTCTAATAGGCTTCAATGGGGCCAACACCTCACCCAGACTCTAGTTAAACTACTTCTCCGCTTCTTGGTACTGTTTTGGTACTGTGCTTCTTGGTACAAGAAAGGGGCAGTAAGGTGAAAAACATCCTACTAATAATACTACTACATTAAGAAATGTCCTATAAATTAATGCTTAAGTGTGTGGACCAGGAAAAAAAAAAATTGCTGTTGATTAGGCATCTGAAGTCACCCCTTTCTGGACTTTTTTTTGCTTTACCCACCCCCTCTATACTATTATTTTAAAATTGTTTTACCAGAAGTGCATTAAATTAAAATATAAATGAGGTTTCAAGTGTCTTGCTGCCTTTCAAATAACCCATATGAAGAAAAGAAACCCTGTGCTCTCCTCAGCGGATAGCAATCTGCCAGTGATCTGCAGTAAATGCACTGTATGTACTATTTACAACTGGTTATTGACTGTTGTTGACAAAAAATCGATAAGAATTGAGATGTTTGCCATTAATTTCTCCACCACATTTTCAACAAACATTTTAACCATATTTTTTCTATTTCTTTACTCTGTTCTCAAAGGGGATTGAAACTCAAAAATAGCTGTTTTGTTATGGAGTAGTGAACACCTTCACTTTAACTTTAACAATAGCATTCAAAATACTCTTAAACCATCTGACATCCTAAAAAGAAAAATCCTCTCTTCCATTTATGCTGATGCAAATTAATGACGACAAACTCCCAAAACAAAGCACTGAAGTATAAATTACTGCTTAAAACTGGGGAATATGTTTGACGAGGCAGAGGCTCATGCATGAAAATAATTTGCTGTCTGCCTTTTTCTACAACTATAGGTTTACAACTTTTTCATGTAAATAATGGTTTCCTTTCCTGAAGAAATATATAAAGAGCACTATTCAGTGTATAAACAGATTGAAAGGGATTGGGGATGAGGCCGAGTTTTGTCTTTAGTTCACAGAAAAGGGTTAATACTTTTTGAAGAGAATAAAAGCCCGTAATAGGTCTCTCAGACTTAATGACACAGCTGGCCACTTGAAGCAGTTGCCATCCACAGGGGCAATGGAGAGTACCAGTTGCCACCAAGAGCACAAGCGTGCAGGCATTTATCTGCCCCCCCACACACACCAAGTTCTCACCTGTTCAGCTGCCCCAGTCACCTCATCCTAGTTACACCACTGATAAGTCCTAAAGATGTCAAGAACCACGGAGACAGAACAGAAGACCCAAAAATGGGGTCTTAATGTGTACCGAAGGATAGATGTCAGTTGCTTGACTGTTTATCCATCCCTAAAAGATGTGGGCTTGTGGCAATTAGCATAGGCTGGTTGAAATATTCAGACTATTTTAATTCACCCTATCTGTGCATTTGTCTCTGGAGTGTGATTCCATTTTCTATTTTGCAGTGTTTTGCTAGATTGTAAAATACAGATAAAAAAAAACTTAGAAATAGACATCTGTGTATATAAAAGTATGGAGCAGGCTGTGTTTCAGTTCTGTATAGCTAGAAGTTGTATTCACTACACAATTTCAGCACAGGAGCAAAAAAAGTCAACCAGAGCTGGGCAATCAGTGTAGACAATATCAAGTTTAATTCAACTTGAATCCCTTGACAGGGCTGATGAGATATACACAAGACTTAGAGTACAGGAAAAAGCATTTCTCAACACCCATTTTAGGTCACTATCTACAGATGAGAGAGAGACAGAAAGACTCCATTTTTCAAACGAAAAACTACATGAAGGGCATAAAGGATAGTACAGAACATTCAACAGTGGTGAGGAAATGTAGGCAGGTGTTACATTGTTTTGTCTAGATCCAAACATTTCTTGCGCTGTCTAGAGTAGGGAGTCAACTGGTTTTGGTAATGACTATCTATAGAAGTGCCGCTTCTGAGAGAGGGTATTTAAACAGTTGAGACATTTTGGGACGCTAGGAGGTGTCAATATTGGTGCTGTGCCCAAGAACACCTGGACCTTGATGTCTCATCTCCATGAAAAAATAACTCAAGAGATCTTTTTGCCTTTGAATGTGTTCAGAAAGCCAGAGAGACAATGCTACCAAGAGACTCAAGAGCTTAAAAAAGCACAAGCTCAATGTGCACACTCCAGGGGAAGCCCAGGGGCCATGTGCCCCTCAGATCTGTGTGCAGGGTGCAGGTGGCTGCTGCTGCAGGCTGGACTCTGCACCCCGCTGCTGCTGCCCCAGAGCAGTGTGATGCCACGTGTCTACCACACACAGAGCATAGAGTCCAGCCCACAGTGCTAGCCTGCCTCTGCCCTGTTTACAGATCCGGGGGGGTATGTGCTCCCTGGGCCTCCTTGGGTAGTGCAAAGTGGCGAGAGCCTCCCTGCACACCTGGACGAGCTACCTGGGCTCCAACCCTCCCCTGACCTGTCCTGGCTTATGGGCCTCATTCACCCCAGCCCCTGACCCTGCCTCTGCTCTACTCCCTCCCTCACCATGGAGGCCTTGATCTACCCCCCACCATGCCACTTCCCCATGACAGACTTACCTGCTGGGGGGGTGAAGTCCACAGAAGCGTGCATGCATTTAGCCCTGCACAAATAACATTTTCTCCTTCCACCTATGCCTCTCAGTTCTCCTCTTCTCTAAACTAAATAAGCCCAGTTCCCTCAGTATTTCCTCATTTTTGTGTCCCATAGTCCTCACCATTTTTGTTGCCCTCAGCTGGACTCTCCAACTTGTCCACATACTTTTGGGGGTGGGGGGCAAAACTGAACACAGTACTGCAGATGTGGCCTCACCAGTGATTAATAGAGGGGAGTAATCACTTCACTTGACTGGCAACACTCCTATGAATGGATCCTATTATGTCATTAGCCTTCTTGGCAAGAAGGGCACACTGGTAGCTCATAATCAGATTATTGTCCTCTGTAACCCCCATGTCCTTCTCTGCAGAGCTACTGCCCAGCCAGTCAGCTCCAGCCTGTAGTGGTGCATGGGGTTGTTCCTCCAATTTGTGTAGGTCACTCTAAATCCTAGCCCTAGCCTCCAGGTCATTGATGAATGACCTGGAGGCTAGGGCTAGGATTTAGCCCTACCAGGTCATTGATGAAGACATTGAACAAAACCAGCCCCAGGACTGACCCCTGGGGCATTCAACTTGATACCAGCTGCCCACTAGATATTAAGCCATTGATTACTACTCTCTAAGCCTGATGATCCAGCCAGTTTGCTATCCACCTTTACAGTCCATTCATCCAGCTCATACTTCCCTAGCTTGCCTGTGAAAATCTGTGGAAATCCTTGCTAAAATCAAGGTACACCACATCCACCGGTGTCCTTACATCCACGAAGCCAGTCAATTTGTCATAGAGGACAATCAGGTTTGTCAGGCATGACTTGGCCTTGGTGAACCCATGCTGACTGTTCCTAATCACCTTTTTGTCCTCCACGTACTTTGAAATGGATTCCTTGAGGATCTGTTCCATGATTTTTCCAGGGACTGAGGTGAGGCTGACTGGTCTGTGGTTCCCTTGATCCTCCTTCTCTTTCCTAAATATAGGCACTGTGTTTGCCCTTTTCCAATCATCTGGGGCTTCTCCTGAGTTCCGTGAGTTTTTAAAGATGATGGCCAGTGTCCCTGCAGTCTCATCAGCCAACTCCTTCAGCACCCTCAGGTGCATCCTATCTAGCCCCATGGACTTGTACACATCCAGCTTTTCTAACTAGTCCTTAACCTGTTCTTTCACCACTGAGAGCTGTTCACCACCTCCTCCCCAGACTGTGCTCCCAGGTGTAGTAGTTTGGGAGCTCAGCTTGTCTGTGAAGGCTGAGGCAAAAAAGGCATTTAACATTTCAGCTTTTTTCTGCATCTTCTGTCACAAGGTTGCTTCCTCCATTCAGTAAGGGACCCACACTTTCCCTGATCCTCCTCTTGCTACTGACATACTTGTAGAAATCCTTCTTGTTACTCTTCAGGTCCCTTGCTAGCTGCAACTCCAATTATGCTTTGGTTTTCCTGACCTCATCTCTCGATTTCTGAGCGATGCACTTATATTCTTTCCTAGTTATTTGCCCATGTTTTCACTTCATATAAGCTTCCTTTTTGTCTTGTAGTTTACTGAAGAGTTCCCTTAAGCCAAGCTGGTCTTCTGCCATACTTGCTAATCTTCCTGAACTTTGGGATGGTTTGTTCCTGCACTCTCAGTAAGGCTTCTTTGAAGTACAGCCCTGTCTCCTGGACTCCTCACCCCCTCAGTCTGGCTTCCCAGGAGATCCTGTCCATGAGTTCCCTGAGTGAGTCGAAATCTGCTGTTCTGCAAATGCAAGTAGCAAATTTACTTGAGATTAGTAACTGCACAGTAGCATATGAGCAAATGTGCTCCTGGTCAGCTGGGCAGGAGGGGGCAGGAGATTACTCCATGACCCCAGGGGGTGTTTGCTGCTGGGGCACAAAAACAATGTCCCCCTGCCTCAGCAGCAGGGAGTTCCCAGCTGGTGTGGTGGAACAGGAGGGGGAAGGGATGGGGAGGGAGGGGCCAGAACTGGGACATCTTTCTCTCCCAGCCCAAGCACTGTGGTGGTGGGACCCAGGGTGGGATATCATTGTCTCCCAGTGCCAGCTCTGTAGTCACAGGGCCAGCACTGGGAGATAAGGATCTCTAAACCCCTGATCCCTGATCCCTGATCACTGCTGGTGGGGGCTGGGGAGGCTGTTCACTGCACAGGCTCTCCAGCATGTGCCCTATACAGCTCCATGTTCATGCAGGTGGGCAGTGAACAGGTTCTCCAGCCCACACCTGGTGATCACAGAGTGGGGGCTGGGTACTGTCCCAGATTGAGGCAGGTGGATGGGACCTGCCCCTCCCCTGCAGCTCTTTCCAAGTCTCCTGCCCCCAGGCAGAGAGATGTGGCAAGGAGATCCCTGTTGCTTGGTTGCTGTAGGGAACTGGTGCAAGACCAGCAAGGTAGAAGATTGCTGCCATGAGCAGAAAATCTGCTCCTGAGACCCTGCACATGTAGATGTCTGCCTGGGAGCATTTACTCATGAGTAGTTTACATGCAAGTAAACTACACACAGATCAACTGCACGTGGAGACACACCCACTATGTCCTTTAAGCTCTCCATAGGAGACAGAGCCAACTGAGCCATTGCACTTTGTTCCTTTGTATAGTGCATAGTAGCCCATGTGTAAGCCTGTACAGAACTGGTATGAAAAATCATTTTGGGGATGACGGGGATGAAGAGACTCCATTCTCTTAGTTTCCTATGCAGTTATGGAAGACCTATATTTTTACTTTGAATTGAGAGTTGACTTTCATTTACTCCAGCTCATTCTCTCATCCGCTTAGAGTCTGTGGCTTTATGTAGTGGAGAGTAATTTTTTCCCATAGAAAATATTACACAAAATCTTATTAAATCTCAACAAATCCATGGAATAAGGTTTTATCTGAAGAAAAAAAAGTTCTGGTCACCATAGGGGACTGATTGAACAATTATTTCCTTTAAAAAACAAAACAAAGCAAAACAAAAAACCCTGAGTTAGAAGACAAAAAATAGTGTACTGAAAATTACATAGCAATTACCATTGCAAAGTCCATTCATTCCTGCAGTGTGTACAGATTCCTGCAGGGCAGGACAATGCTTTGCAATGGAGAATCCCTGCAGGACTGGGCTCTGAACTTTTCAGTGATTGTAACTCAGTGCCATTGCACAAAAAATGTGACAGACCAAAATCACCTGTGATCTTGTACTGTGGGAACCAAGACTCTCAGCAGGAGTGCTTGAAAACAGAGGCAGTAGCAAAAGGGTCAACAATTATGAACTCCTTGAATATTCTTATTTACTGAGAAATAAAAAAAAGCATTTCTGAGCAAAACACAACACAGGAAGGGGCTGGTAAATATATTTCTTAAAAGGAAATTGTCCTATTTAAAGAGTAGTCTAGAGCATGGCTGAGTTTGCCCCTTGGTACAACTTGACCCCAGATTCAGTCCCTCCCCATCTATACAAACACCAGTGCTCAAAGCACTTCCACCAATGTTAATAGTGCATGTGTCTACATGAGATGCTAAATTCACAGTAGACTAATACTACCTTGTAGTAGCATGTCACGTCAAAAACGTCAAGTGTGAATACGTGACAGCACAGTAGTATTAGACTACTGCAAGGTAGCATCATTAAAAAGACGTGTGCTGGTTACTGCTTGTTGATTAAGTACTTGGATATACAAGTGTTAAACTTAATTCACAGTAACTACAGCACTTTAATGAGTGCGCAGACACGCCCACTGTGCATGATCCTTACTGTCCTATATGTCCCTTGTTGCTAGTACAATGAAGCCTTTTTAGGAAGTAGTCCCAAAACCATGTGTCTCCTTAGTAATCACATGGTCTGAAGTCATTAAGGCCCTCATGCTGGTATACTGGAAAGCCTTCCTGCTTTGGATTTCAGTGTCCAGTTAGGGACATGGAGCACTTCTGGATATTTGTTCTCACTGTAGAACAAGTTGGGATTTCCAACCTAATACAAGTTGCCATTGCCACTCTAAGCTTGGCTGTTGACTAGTGGTTACAGTCCAAGAGAAACAGCTTTGACTTTTGGGAGAAATGAGTGAGTTTCAGCTGCCTATAAATCCACAATAAAATGGTTGGAAGTGAGAGGTGAAAAACATGGTATAATGAATGTCATGCACTACAAATGCCTATCATTACAGAAACTGGTGCTTATTTAAAATGATCCTTATTGATATTATGGAGAGCTCACATTCTTCAAGCCTGTATTTTCTTAATGGGATGATGTACACTTATGAGTTGGAACTAACTGAAAACAGTGCAGAGGGAATAGGGAACGGAGGCACCTGGTTTCCTATACCTGAGCCCTGACATTTGCACACCCCAGCACAAAGACTCCACGATATACACACAGACCTGATACAATGCCCAGGAGAACCCCGGTGCTCAGGTGAAGCTCGGTGGAGCCTGACTGGGTTGCTGGGCGTGGGTGAGCATGCTTCCTCCTGGGTGCTTCATGATGGGGTGTGGAGGTGTGGTCCCAGCATGCAGGTGCCCTGGTGCTGGGGCTTGTACATGGGCAAACAGTTCCCCACTCCCACAGCCTGCACCTGACAGATGAAATGGAGGAGTTTGGGAGCATGATTAGCCATGCCCAACAGTCCATCAGGGATGACCCAGTTGACAGCAGCCCGGGGAACCCGTGGGGCATGTTGAGAGACATGTAGGAGCACCCCCAATCTGCAGCCTTCATATCCCTCCTTCCCAACCCCACCAATATGTGTTCTGTTCACTACCAATCTAAGTTACACTACTTACAGAAAACCATGTGGCTTATATCAATTCTGTCTCAGGCTTTTTGAATGTCTGTGCCTGGCCTTAGTTTCTGATCATAATCCTGAACCTCCTTTTGGCTTGCTGCTATTACTGGCTGTTGAGACCATCCCAGAATGCTCTTTTCTGAGAAATAAAAATATTCCTGCCAGTAAAAGGTGCAGTGTTCCTGGACTTGAGTGGTTTCAATCTCAATGTACAGATATATTTGCAGTACCCCTGTGGCAAGGCCAAAAAATAGAATAAAATAAAATAAAATAAAATAGGTTCTTTTTGCCTTCCAGAAGGGCAGTGACACATTATTTTAGGGTTTTGCCCATTGTCAACAAAGTTTTCATTTCTTATGCACAGCCAGTGTTTTTATCCATCTATTTCTATTCATGTATAGTACTGAATGTTCTTTTCCCACTATAGTCTTAATCCACCTTCTGGTCATTGGAAGCTGGGTAGGACCCAATATCCTTTTGTTCTACACTCCTAATATTTTCCCCATACGAAATCATCTCATCACAAACATTTCCCATTGTATTTTCTCTTCCCTCCTTCCTTTTGGTTGAGTACATATGCAGGACAATTAATTTTACTTCTACAGCATGCACTCTGATCAGTTCAAAATGTACAGAATTATACAAACTAAAAGAATCAGGTATTACAATTTTGAACTTCCTTTGCAGGCCCCTCCGTGATGCTCTTCATATTACTGTTCAGATCATCTCTTTAGCCTCCTTCAGGATTAATCATAAAACATAATCAGATATTCCTCATTCATAGACATGATAAGTTAAGAGTTTTGAACTGTTTTTCATCACTCCGATAAACTAGTTTCAAAGGAAATATTAATGAACTGTTTTATATGATAAAGTGATATTATTCTTACAGTAGAGTATAAAGTTGTGTTTCTGAAGAGCACAACTAAGAAAGTATATATATGGGAGTGATGAAGAAATATTAGGGCTGTCAGGATGTGCATGCACTTTGTCAATCATCCGTACGTCATCTACCTTTCTGCCTATCCTGACCTATTCAAAACTTACTTGAAATAATAAAAGCTAACTTCAAGTAGTACCTTGTTTTTAAACGCCACCCACATAAGTTCATGACGGTTACAAACAGTTTTGTTAGGCACAAATGTGGACAAAGACATTTGTTCTACAAGGAAGACGGACATGGTGCATATGGAGAGTTCTTGCTTTATTGATACTTTGTGTTTGTGTGGCACCTTATCTACTGTTTTCATCATGCATACATGATGTAGTGGAATGAACACATGTAGTATAATAGAAGCCAAATTTTGTAATATGTATGGGTGAACACATGTCATATAACAGAAGCCAAACTGTAAAAGGCATGGATGTTTATTCATAGATATATGTAGCCAGAAGGTCATCTAATTCAGTCTACTGCTCAAGGGTAAAGTCATCTCAGTCTAGCCCATGCTTGACAGATGTTTCTCTAACCCACATTTTAAAACTTTCAATGTCAAAGGTTCTGCATCTTTTCTAGTTAATCTGTTCTAATGCTTAACCACCCTTATAACTGGAAAGCTCTTCCTAATATTTAAGTCTTCTTTATTGAAATTTAAGCCCATTTTTCTGGTCCTGTCCCTTGTGGACACAGAGCACCACAGAGCTCTGTCCTATTTACAGAAAAGCTGTCATATTTCAAGACACTTATCAATCACTCCACAAGTCTTCTCTTTTCTAGACCAAATAATTTCATTATTTCCACATCTAAATGTGAACATTTATCTTCATATCTACATGTGTACAACCTTAACCCAAATCCACATTTCTCCATGAGTTTCTATGAAAGTTCCCAGCCTTTGAGCCAATAAAAGCATAGATTATAATCCTGAACAAATTTCTGAATTTTTAATAGATAGAGCTATGACTGGTACTGTTAGACAGGATTCATAATAGGAATACAAAGAAGAGACAGTAAAGATGGTATTATTCACAGATAAGGATTCAGTGTCAATTATAGATTTATTTATTTCTGAAAAATGCAACAATTAAAGTTTTAAGGAAAGAAAACACCAAATGTCTTCTTTGCTTTGGTATCTTAAGTAATATATCATTGGTATAGTATCTTGAATTTAATGCATTTACTGGTACATATACACCAGTTTAATACCATATTAATATAGTAAGAAAATAGCAGGCATCCAAATCTTTCACCCCTGCTCATCCAGTCAGGCCTTTAAATATGAAGTCAGCCCTGCTCATTTGATGATAAAAGGTCCCCCTCCAAAGGCCGGTATCTTTTGTGATAGGTTTGAAGCCACTCAGATGCAAGCAATAAAAACGTTGCATTCTGACTCATTCTTTCGGCTGCTGGCATCCACAGGTCTCTATGCAAACAACCATCAGTTGCCTTTATGATTCCATACTACTCCCTTATTCACCATGTACCCCATCTCCCTGACTTCGTAATCATCCAGCAGCTGCGGAGCTCCTTCTTTTCGCCCTGTTTGGCAGATGCACTGCATCTGATCATACCTGAAGAAAAATCAATTTCAGCTGAGTAACAGTTCAGATTGCTACTTCTGTCATCCAAACCACTTTCTCCATCCTAATGGAATTGCTGTCAGACCCTTCGATAAATTGAAGTGAATAAAGCTATCATAACACTTTGAACAAGAAAGGCAAAGATAAACCGTCTTTTAACGCTTGTAGTGAAGGGCTAGGCTGAAATTAAATATTCTTGTAACTTAATGCTAAGTTCTCATTAGCAGCAAGAATTCTTCCTAATTTAATTACACCTATGTAGATGTTGTAACACAAGAGAAGCAAGATGTTTTTGTATGCAGCAATATCATAGTTTATGACATTATCTGAGGGTTTTTTTTTGATGGGATTAATATTGTTTAAATAACCCCTTGAGAATTACATAACACTAGATGGAATAGAAACAGAACAACAAGTCCTGGGGGTAAAGAATATTGCTATACTGGAAGATATGTAATTATAAATTGTAATTATACTTTGATTAGATTTCTCATGGAAAATAATACAATTTGATTGCTACTTTAGCATATACTTGCTGTTGGAAAAAAAAACTTTTGAAGTGATATTGTTCCATAGCAACAAGAGCTGGGGCACCACATTCTCACAATAGGGCAGGCATGTCCAACTTCTGAATGGCAGGGGGCCACACACTGTGAATGCTACAGGCCAATGGCCTGCACATCTGCCCATCCCACTGCTCTGCAGTCAACCATATCCCCTCACAGGCTACTTGGAGCCTGTGGGCCACCAGTTGGATAGCTCTGCATTACAGCAGGTGGGGGTATGAAAAGCTTTTATAGTACAAGTAAAATACACATATAATTTGTAACATCATCATTCGAGCTAGGCAAAATTTGACTGGAAAACATACTTAAGCAGAGAGGAATGTAAAGAGCAATCCTGCACTAGGATTCCTATCCTACTTTTATCTGCAATCCTGCAGTGGGATAGAAATGACATAGGTCTTTTTATTTCAAATCAAACAGTGATTAGGGTATTATAATTTATCTCATTATTATGATATTATTGCAATTGTTATGCATGTACAGGGCAAGAAACTTTGTATTATTTAACCCTGATATAAATCCAGAGAATGGAAATATATTATGTGTACATCTCTGAAACAATCAAACGTAATTCTTTAGAACCACCAGAAATTCAGTGATTTTTAGTCAGGGAATTAATTGCTAAACATAGGATAAAACTTGGAACAAATACTTTCTTAACAAAATCTCCTCATTTTGTTATTCAAAATAGTAGCTGTGATCCTTGTGTTATGCTCTAAAAATGGTCAGGTTTAAAATATAGTAGATTTTCCATTGGAACATTGCAGAGCAATGAGCCAGTTGATGTAGATTCCCTGAAAATGGTCCCGACTGAGTTCCACAATAATGGACAATATTTTATATAGGGTGCATACAGACATTTGGGGAGGTTAGGAGGTGGTCAGATTAAGTTAAAAATGGCCTCCTGATCTCAGGTAAGTCAGGATGTAGGAACTAGTGCAGCGAGTCTTGGTGAGGCAAGCAGTTTCTGGGGAGTTGGGGAACAGGTAGGGTCTGCAGGGAGGATCAGAGGGACAAGTGGGGGCAGATGGGGTTCATGAGAGTGTTGCTGGGGTCTGAGAAGGTTTGGCAGGTTCAGGAAGACTAGTAGGGTATACAAGTGGCCTTGGGGATATGGGAGGTGCTCTCCCCCCACCCTCCAGGACCAAGGACTATTTTTAGCACCCTAATCCCCCCAACCCCAGATTAACACTCCCCCAGCAAGCCAATCCCCCATCCTGCCTGCCTTTACCCCCACCCCAATTTATGTCCTTGCCTTCTGGCACTTGCAATTGCCCATAAAACCAGCACCAGTAGCAGCTTACAATACGGGGGGTTTGGTGGGCTGAGGGGTCATGGCTGGCCTATGGATAGGTGGTCAGGAGGTTCAAAATAGCCCAGTGCCAGAGAGAGGGTAGAAAAAGCACAGCCCCAGGACTGGGGCCAGCAGCTGGGCGTTTCCAGCCTTTGGACTCCATTGGGAACCATACAGTCAGAACAGTTAGATTGGTCTAAAAGTGGCCAATTTGTTCTAAGTTAGACTATTTCAGAGGCAGAGTTAACTTAGATCAGTTAGACACTTTAACTGAACTTCTGTACAGTCTTGAACTTTTGTATAGTTTTCACTTAGTTCCACCTAGCTAGGGATCTAAATGTAAGGTCTGCACCTGGATGAACTAAGTTAGATTGGGAGGCCATTTTTAACATGATCTAACCCATAGAGAGTCAAAAGGACAGAAGTCAGTGAAATTAAAATCTCATTAATCTCATTCTATTCATGTTCTAGGCCTTGATATTAGAAAGTCCATTGCAGTTGTTGCGCACAATCTCCTGAGATTTATTTCAAATCTCATTCTGGTTTTCAAGTCAAGAAAAATCAGAGAAGAGTAAAATGGATATTAATAAACCTAGCAAGGCATCTATAAATGCAGCAACCCTTACTTCCATGAATGAGAATTGAAAAAGGAACATTTCTAGGAAGAAAATGTCCCTATATCTCTGGCTATTTTTGCAACAGGCAAAGTTCTTGCATATTGGTCAAAATGAACGTACCAGGCTTGCCTTTTGGAGCTTGGGTTGAGTCCCAGGCTTGAAGTCTTGCTGTTTTGATTGGTGGTCCTCATCCCCCAATCAGGAGGCAGCAAGAGGAGTTCAGTCACACCCCTTTCCTGAGGCGGGGGGAAATGGAGTCCCCATGCCCCCTGTGGACCTGATTGAAGACTGAAACACTCAGGTCCAGAAGACTTCAGGGGTGGAGCCCTGGAGCATATAAAAGGAGCTGCATGCCCAGCATAAGGGGAATATAACTGGAAGAGATGAGAGTGGGGCTTAGAAGAGCTGATGAGAGCTGCTCAGCGGAGCAAAGCAGTAGCCCAGAAGTGCCCCTAAAGACTTCCATCAGCAGGGAACAGCAGACAGCTCCAGGAGCTAGGCTCTCGGTGTGCAGCACAGCACGTGGCATCCAGACTTTGGGAACTGTGTAAGGCAGCTCAGGTCTGCAACCTCTGGTGCGCAGCCAGAGACACAGTGCATGGAGTAGGACCTTTGGAGCACTTAGGTGGCTCAGGTCCTCAACCCCTGGAACGAGGCTGGGAGTTTGATGCAGGAGGTGCTGCATGGAGGGTCCAGGAGCGGACCGAGCCTGGTGCTGTATGAGGCAGCCCAGGCCTCCGACCCATAGCAAAAGGTTGAGTCCAGAGAGCCAAACAGTGATCGGGTTACTGAGCCAACAGACAGGGCCAAGCCAGAGGCCCCAAAAGCCCTGGATAGTGGAGCCCTGTTCCAGGGGACAGCAACCCCCCCCCCCAACCCACTACAGGTGAGATAGCAGCCTGGCGCAGAGGACGAG
>NW_017728910.1:10342310-10352299 GCF_001723895.1 Crocodylus porosus | reverse complement strand
CTCTTTCCTGCTTATGCAGGGGGTCGGACTCGATGATCTACTGAGGTCCCTTCCGACCCTAGCATCTATGAATCTATGAATCTATGAATCTATGAGTTGCAGGGAAAAGAGGATTCCCAAAGGGGAGGGGAGTCCCCCCGATTAGTTAAGGGCTCTTGAAAGGGGAGGCCCCCCTAAAGTTACCAGCTTCTTTGTAGCACTTGGGAAAAGCCCAATGGGCTTTTCCCTCAAGATTGAGTTTATTTTGGGGGTTTATCTGTTTCAGATCAGATACTTACCTGTGACTTACCTGTATCTGGAACCCTGGTATAAGGTTTTATGTCACTTACTCAGAGGTTTTATGTCATTGTTTATGGTACTGGTTTAGATATATATATATATATACACCTACACACACATTGTACATATGTTTATACCCATGTTCCTTTCCCTTGTGATAAGTTAATGTAAATAAATATGTATATAGTTAAGTCCCTCGACTGTCCTGGCCTGGTTCTATAGGGATGGAGGGAAACTGAACGGTCTGCAGTTCCCATCCCACAGCACACCTGCCAGCTAACAATTGCCTTCAATTGGAGAAGGGGAGTATATACTCAAGTTACCTGGGCTACATGAGAATTTATTTTTCTTTAGGAAACAGTTAGATAAAATATATTAAAGAAATGGAATTAGACAGAGGTACACTAAAGTTAATAATGTGATTTAAACCAACAAAAGCATGTAAATTCTGCTGTAAAAAAGTCCATCCTATATTAAGTACATGAAGTTTTAGCATCATTATATCTTAAGTATGGTGTCTTAAACCATATGTACTACAAAATTCTTGGGCAAAATGCACAATTCTGGAGCAGTTATAACTTGGAATCTCTTATCTTTTCCCAGTTTCAATCAAGATTTTACACCTATATATGTTTGTGAATGTGTAGGTGTATATATTTTTAAAATCATTCTTCATGAAATGAAGAAAAAGCCTAGCAATTCACAATCTTCAGATGCAGTGACTGACTAAAAAACACTGAATGTGCTTAATAACCAGTGAGTAAAAGACACATGCAAGTGTGAATTTTGTCAATTGGTTTCTTCCTTAATAAAAAAAAAAGCTGTCAGCTGTCAAAATGTCAAAGTGTTTTGACTTCACAACAAACGAGGAAAGGAAACAGCCTTTTAAATGGCATGAGAATAGCGATGCTGTAAAAGGAAAGAAACAGAAAAAACCTTTAGTTTTATTGTGCATTCTTCTACGTTTACATCACTCAAGTATCTAAAAATGTAAATTACTGCCTTTTTTGTTACATTAGCTTCAGACAGGCTATGTTGTCAGGTACTTGAGTTTATATACATTTAAGTGATAGGGAATAAAAAGAACCTCTTGAAATTAAAGGTTGAATTTCACATTCTCTGTGTGTGTGTGTATACATATACATACACAACTAAAACAAGCACAATAAGCTTTGCATGTATAAGTATATGTGTTGTTACCTGAAGATATACTTATTCTAATATAATAAAGGGCTTAATCCATCTGTCTGTCCGTAACACTCTTGGAGCATTTTGATTGGTTACTGAGGCAACTAATCAGAATGCTCCAAGAGCATTACGTGTGCCACTTTGATGGTGGGGGTGGTGGGGACAGAGCAGGAGGGCAAGGCCAGTGCTGCTGGCCTTGCACCCCCACCCAGCCCTGCTCCTTGGAGGTGGTGGCAGTGTGGGGTGCTGGCAGAGGGGGTTGGAAGGGACAGTGGGGCAAGCTCCTTCTTCCCCTTCTCCTGGGAGGTGGCGGCAGTGCAGGACGGTGGATGAGTTAAGGTTAGGGTTATCAAGGTTCCCCACCCCCCACCTCCATCCCTGCCTGCTCCCTCCCCTCCCTCCCCCATCATTCTTGATGGGCAGTTCTCTAGTAACTACGTATGATCCCTTCAGTGTGTATGTGTGTGTGTGTATCTCTCTCTCTTTATATATGCACACATACACCCCCCCAAAACAAACATAATAATGTTTGCATTTATAATTATGTGTGTGTTGTTACCTGAAATATACCTATAGCAAAATGAAATCCCCTTTTGTATACTGTTTAGCTCAATGTAGAACTCAGCAGGATGATTTTATGCCACCTTTGCATGCCTGTGATTCATAGATATTTGAAAGCTAATTTGATTCTTTTGCCCAAGATTGATATCAGGTCTGCTGCAGCTTACAAAATTTGATACCAGGCCCCTAAAGGGATTTGTGAATCCCTTTAAAGCAAAGCTTTAACTAGGCTCTTTCCTCGGCAACTCCTTTGGTTTTATGAGGGGATGGGGTGGAGCCAACATAATGAAACAGGTCTGGAATAGTTATGGAAATGAAACTAAGTATGTCTAAACCAATTTCTTTATGCTACCAAATTCACCAGAATCTGACCTGATACACAGGCATCTCATCTGTGATTTACTTAAAGCTCATTCTGAATTCACACCCTTTGGAAGAGGTATGTGAAAAAATCAATGAAAAAGTCTTTGAGAAGAAAAAATAAACAGCAATAAGGTATGCTGGTTGTGAGCTTCCAATACTTACCTTTCTTTCTATAGAACCTGATGAAGTAAAAGACCCAACGCTACAGTGAGAAATATATGCCTACTGACAGTTTTCAGACTTATTTTAATTTGAAATCTAATGAGCAGAGGATAATACAGAATGTAAATTTTCCATATGAATGTACAAAGAAATGTCACAAGAAATCGAAGCTTGAGTGGGCATCTCACGCTAATTAACATTTGCTTGTTATAACCTATACACAAATTAAAACCGACACTCTATGGTGACTAACAAGAACCCAATTACTGGGAAAGGAAGGCAGAAGGCAGGGCAAGGTGGCACCTTTGGGCTCCTTTGCACATGGACTACGGACAGAAATTACACATAAACTGATTTAAGTAATCAAAAACTGGTTTAAGCCTGTAACAGAACTGAAGTTCAGTGCACATAAACTAATATCAGAATGTCTGAAACTGGATTTTTAATATCAGAAGTAACTGATTTGGGTCAAACCATTTTATGAACTTATGTCCTAGACTCCTTCCTGGTTCAAGTTAAATCAGTCCCCAAGCAACCCTGCCCTAAGCAGGCTGTGCTGTCTGCTCAAACAGAGTAAGGTTGGGAGAGAGGGAGGGTACGAGCAGGGGGAGGGGTTGCTGGAGGCAGGGACTGCCTGACAAGTAAACTCCAGCTGGGGCCTGGGGCCAGGAAGGGTGGGGTTAAACCGAGTAGAGAGCTGCCCTGCCTTGATAAACTTTTTGCTGGCTGCAACTGTGGACTACAAATCCCAGAGGCACCTGGAAGCAGGAAGAAGTGATGAGCAACCCAGCAAATATCCTGCTGTTGTGATTCTGGACTGAAAATCCCAGAGACCTCAGGGGCAGTAGGAAGAGGAAGCTAACACGGCTTATGCTGGCTACATGCCAGAGAACCATGCTCTAGAACCCCTCAGCTTCTGGCCGGAGTCACTGGAGGCATGTGGCTGCAAAAAGTATATGTCTGTTCACTTGTCAGTTTAAAATCTGCAGCTTAGACTAACATCAATTCAGCCTTGGGCTTTTTCACTGCTTGTACTTAGCCATACAAGGAGGCTGCTCCAATGCACTGTAATTAGAGTGTGGTGGAGCAGACTCAGCTAATCGCTCCAGCAGACTCCAGTGTCACATGTCTCAGCATCTTCACACCTTAGTTAAAGTGCCCTCGCTTCCATTTTTCAGTGTGGGAACACTGATACATGTGACACTCCAGGCGCTAATTAAAGCACCTCCCCCCCGCCACAGACACACTGAGAGCATGTCCGTAAACGTTAGAGTTGAACGTACTCAGTAAGACACAAGCTTTTGCAGGTGGTAATCTACCTCATCAGGTTCTATGGAAAGGAAAGGCATCATTGTTTTTTGTTAATTGAAGACTTACACAATGTAATAAGCAGCAAACATGTATGACAAAAATCCATGATAAAAATTGATGCAATAATAGGATTATATATCAGCATGATGATGGGCAATGAAGAATATTTATTCAGATATTTTAGAAATTGAACAAATCTAGGCTATATAGCCACTGATTTCTGAGAGAACTCAGTAAACCCTTTGTTAAAGTGAACAGAAAAAATGTTGAGTATTTTAAAATTCTAATTTCCAATATATATTTGTAAAAACAAATAAAAAGGGATCTTACTGTAAGCATATATTTTTCGATCAGACCATAATGCACCTACATCAAGAAAAATTATGTTGTGCATTAAGGAATAAAGAGCCACTCTACTCCTCAATATATGTTATAAAAAAAAATTGTAACAAATTTGTCAACAAATGGATATCAAGGAGCAGCGTCAGCGAAGCTCCATGCAGGGATCTGTTTACACAGAGTAGCTTGACAGGTCCAGACACAAGTTGCACACCTTTTTATCATTCAAATGAGCAACGTATTTACTACTGAAAATGAAAATGTGCACGACTCTTTAAACCCCAGAAAAGGTTCATTGTGTTCTTTACCCCAATGTCTTTTGCTTGGAGACGTTATGGTCAGCTTGATTTACAGTCCATTTCACATTGCTATTGTAATTTTTGTATTGGTCAGGAAAATAACATGACAACACATGGCTAAAAGTAAAAAAAAATCTGCTTTTTCTTATTATTATTCCCATTTTACGTGTCTTGACCTATTGCCTAAAGAAAGAGCTTTTCTGCTTGCTGAGAAAGTATTTGCCTGCCTTCCTCAAAAACACTCATCAGCTTGATCATACAAACTGTAAGTAATTTTCCCTTGCTAGATAAAGCAAAAGAATCTCTATGTCAGATTATTTCTAAACATTTATTTTGGTGGTTCATATCTCTCCATTCTATACTTCTAAGACACCAGAAAACTGAAAACATGCCAGAGAACCATGAAACATACCAGAAAACTAAAAACATCCAGAAGATATTGTAGATCTAGAAGTTACTCCTCTTGATGTAGACAGAAATTAACAAATATGTATCAGTTATTACCATGATGTTAATTTAATAAGGAATATTACTAGAATTATTCGATTGTGTTTTCTACTCGGGTTTAATAGAAAGGTATCAAAATGAAAAAATATCCAATGTGTTTTTAATTTTAATTACATAATATCACTAAGTAGAGACATTCAAAAAGTCTGGGGCGGAATTGATCTAAGTTATGCAGGTTTTTTTGGAAGCGGCATAGTTTAGATTGATAGCAAACAGGACACACATTCACCCCTTGGTGGGGAGAAGCAGTGGGGCAAATCTTAGACTGGGTTCTGCCTTTTTAAAACCAGCCTATGCACACTGAACTTATGTTCTGTTATGGGTATACACCAGTTTCTGATCACCAGGGATACTGGTTTTCTCTGATAAAAAAAAAAATCAGAAATTTTCTGATTTAAAAACAAAAACAAAACAAACTTTTCTGTGATTAAAAAAAAATGCCACTATATGTGTGTGTGTGTGCGTGTGTGTGTGTGTGTGTGTATGTATATATATGATCTTGTGATCCATTGTGTTTCATTTTAATCATGGAAAAATGTGGATTTGAGGGTTTTTGTATTTTGGGGTTAATGTTTTTCGTTTTGGTTTTGTTTGATTTTTTTGTTTAATCAGAAAAAAAAGGTGTAATGTCTATACCAATCAGTAAGTCATCTGGTTAATTCAAACTAGTGACCAGGCTACAAAGGTTTGTAAGTATTTCTTTATTTTGCATTGATTTACATATGTAAAGCACTCAATTTGCTGTAGGCATTATTCACCATTGAAAAGCAAACAAATTAACAAAACAAAATAAACAGGTCAGAAGTAGAACAAACCAAGGAGCCACTGCCACAATTAAGCTGAAGTTCATACATAACATTCCACATCTTTTCTTTTAACTATACAATTCAAACCCTACTCCCAAAAGAATTTTTAAAAATCCCCGATCAGAACCACAAGGAAAGCCTGAGAATGAAAGGGTTTGTATGTCTATACTCAGATGATCCTATGCTTTTGAGGAGCTCAGGAATGCCTAGTCCAATGTTCCTGTTCCATATGGATAACACCTATGATTGTTAGTTTATTTGGGCAAACAGTTCTTGACTATTTATGTGAGTTACCAGTTCAGAGATCTAGAATTACTCAGTGTTTAAAATGAGGCTCTGGAGTGGTGAGAGATGCATGGGTGAAAGCCCACTGCGCCCCACTCCCCTGAAGCCCCCAAGAGACCTCCCCCCAGCAGCCACAGAGCCCCCGCTGACCCCCAGCACAGCCGGAGGTAAGTGGGGCCCATGGTAGAAGGAGGTTAACCCCTTAGTGAGCAGAAGGAGGCAGCTGAGTGGAGCTGGGCTGGGTCTCACCCAGCCCAGGCCCTTACTTTGCCCAGCCCCCAGGGAGCCACACAAACAGGCTGCGCAAACAGGTGCACTTGTCTGCCAGCACGTGAGTTAGTGCAGATTTCATGCAGGAGGGTGCGTGGGAGGGCCTGAGGCTCTGCCTGAGAGCCCCCTAGGGTAGACAGTCCCAGCCATAGCCAGCCTACCAGAGGCATGATGTGGATGGGCACGCGTCGCACCCTGAGGGTCCCCTCGGTCTCTATGGCTCCCCCCTCTGGAACCTCAGAGACAGCCACCCAGACAGAGCCCATGGTTCCGGGCTCCACACAGATGGAGCCTCTGGCTCTTGGATGCAGGGAACGCCTGTCCCTTTTTCAGGCTCTGGGGCCCAGGAGCATGGCCACCTTCCCATGTGGGATCTGCTCCCTTTTGGGGTCTCTGGTGCACAAGCTGGAGGAGCTCCAGGCCACAGTCCAGAGACTGCATGCCAAAAGGGACTGTGAGCAGAAGATCGACTTCTACTGCCAGGCCCTTCTCCCCAGGGAGCCGGAGGGTAGACCACGGTCTCCCTCCAGGACAAAGGAGGAATCCGGGATCTCCTACTCTGTCCAGTCAGGGGCATGAACCAAGGTGGTCAAGGGCCCTAAGGCTCTCTGCACTAAGGCTCCTGCCCCACTGGAACCTGGCAACAGGTACACACCTCTTGCTGCTTCAGCAGAGCCTGATGAGTTGCCAGCTCCCGCAGGCAACACAGGCTCAACTGCAGCTACCGTCCCTGCTCTCCGCAAGACAAAAATGTAAGGTGTTTGTTATGGGAGACTCCATCCTGAGGGGGACTGAAGGGGTAAGCTGGCACCCTGATGCCTTAGCTTGGGAAGATTGCTGCTTTCTGGGGGCCTGCATCTGGGACATTGAGGAGAGGATCCCTAAGCTCTTCCAGCCCACAGACTACTATCCCATGCTCCTTATTCATGTGGGCACCAATGACATGGCTTGGAGTGCTCCCAGCAGGGTCATGAGGTGCTACAGGGATTTGGGAGTGGGGCTAAAGGGTCTGGGGGCACAGATGGTGTTCTCTTGGATCCTCCCAGTCATGGGGTATGGGCTGAGGAGGGAGAGGAGGATCCACATAGTTAACCAAAGACTGCGGTGCTGGTGTCATAGCTTTGGCTTCCATGACCACAGCCCGCTCTTTGGTGAGAGGCAATGAGCTGCTGGAAAGAGAGAGCCTCCACCTCTCTCCCCTGGGGAGGAGGCTCTTCTCAGCCAGACTGGCTGATCTGCTCCACCGGGCTTTAAACTAAGCGTGTTGGAGGACGGGGGGACTACTGCCACTGCTGGCCCACTGAGCAATCCTTGCAAAGCCAGCAGGCCAAGGCACTTAAGAGAGCCGACCCCTATCCCAGCCCTGGCACAATCTGTGGGCAAGGCAAGAGCCTCCAAGGGGACACTTGCCTGCCTGTACACAAATGCCAGGAGCATGGGGAATAAGCAGGAGGAGCTCATCCTTCCACTTAATACAAATAATTATGTTGTCATAGGGATAACGGAGACCTGCTGGGACTCCACCCATGACTGGACCATGAGTATAGATGGCTATACCCTGTACAGGAGGGATCGTGTAGATAAAAGGGGTGGGGGCATAGCTCTCTATGTTAAGGAAAACTACGCATCCCTGCAAGCTGATGTTGTCAACCAGGGTGGATGACTGGAGACATTCTGGGTAAAAATCCATAGGGAACATGGAACAGGGGACACAACGGTGGGAGTCTACTACAGACCTCCCACCCGAAGTCCTGAGCTTGACCAGGAGTACGCCTGGGAACTGGCTGAGGCCGCATGCTCCAGGAC
Organism: Crocodylus porosus; assembly: GCF_001723895.1. NCBI lineage: Eukaryota > Metazoa > Chordata > Crocodylia > Crocodylidae > Crocodylus > Crocodylus porosus. The sequence continues at coordinate 10,344,123 of NW_017728910.1, read as the reverse complement.
CGTGGTTGTCATGGGTGACTTCAATTACCCGGACATCTCGTGGGAAGATCACTCAGCAAAATCCGAGAAGTCGCAAAGCTTCCTCTCATGCATGGATGACCTCTATCTGACTCAAGAAGTCTATGGGCCAATGAGAGGTAAAGCACTGCTTGACCAGGTACTGGCTACTGGGGATGACCTAATTGGCATCCTAGTGATTGATGGGAAGCTGGGTGACAGCGACCATGAGCTGATCACCTTCACCATCCGCCGTAAAGCTGGTGAGTCAATCAGCAACATGGAAGTTCTTGACTTCAGGAAAGTTGATGTTGACAAGCTCAGGAGGCTTGTCAGTGAGGCCCTAAGGGACCACGACCCTAGGGAGAGGGGATTTCAAGAAGAGTTGTTGCTCCTCAAGGAAGTGATCCTCAATGCACAAGCTAATTCTATTCCATCTCGGGGGAAAGGCAGAAAGAGGGCACAGCATCCACCCTGGGTCTCCAGGGACCTAGCAGACTTCCTGAGGCTAAAAAGAAAGGCCTACAAATGATGGAGGATGGCATTCACCTCCTAGGAGGATTATTCTGCACTGGTCCAGTCCTGCAGGGAGCAAACCAGGAAAGCCAAGGCTGCAACTGAATTTCAACTAGCTTTGAGCATCAAGGACAACAAAAAGTCCTTTTTCAGATATGTGGGGAGCCGGAGGAAAAGCAAGGGCAACAGTGGACCCCTGCAGAACAAGATGGGGCAACTGACAACTGACGCCCAGGAAAAAGACAACCTATTAAATGGGTACTTTGTGTCGGTCTTTCATCAGTCCCATGGGACGCCCATGCCCACTACGGGACAGGGACGTCCAGGTGAGGGAGATCTCCTGCCCTCCATTAATGCTGACCTCATGAAGGAACACCTTGAGAAGCTGGATACCTTCAAGTCAGTTGACCCTGACAATCTACACCCCAGGGTACTCAAGGAGCTGGCGAGCATCATAGCAAAGCCTCTGGCATGGATCTTTGAAAGCTCCTGGCATTCTGGTATAGTGCCGAAAGACTGGAAGAAGGCCAATGTAGTGCCTATCTTCAAGAAATGGAAGAAAGTGGATCTGGTTAATATCAGCCTGATTTCTATCCTGGGTAAGATCTTAGAAAAGTTTTTTAAACAGGCCATCCTTAATGGACTGGGTGACGCCAACATCCTGAAGGATAGCCAGCACAGGTTTGTTGTGGTGGGTCTTACTTGATCAATCTCATTTCATTCTATGACCAGATGACCTATCACCTGGACAAGGGGGAAGAGACTGATATCATATATCTTTATTTCAAAAAAGCCTTCAATCTGGTATCCCATGATCACCTCTTGGCTAAACTGGCCAATTGTGGCCTTCGGTTCACCATGATCCTCTGGCTGAGAAACTGGCTCTGTGGTCGGACCCAGAGAGTAGTAATTGATGGAAGTCACTCATCGTGGTGCCCTGTGACCAGTGGGGTCCCCCAGGGCTCTGTCCTTGGACCCAAATTGTTCAACATCTTCATTAATGATGTGGACATCAGAGTCAGAAGTGGAATGGCCAAGTTCGCTGATAACACCAAACTCTGGGGCAAAGTATCCACACCAGAAGACAGGTGGGTGATCCAGGCTGACCTGGACAGGCTCAAAAAATAGGCAGATGAGAACCTGATGGTGTTTATCATCGAAAAATGCAAGGTACTCCACCTTGGGAGGAAAAACCTGTAGCATCCTTATAGGCTCAGCAGTGCTATGCTGGCTAGCACTACAGAAGAAAGAGACTTGGGGGTCATCATTGACCACAAGATGAACATGAGCCTGCAATGCG
>NW_017728910.1:10332505-10341865 GCF_001723895.1 Crocodylus porosus | reverse complement strand
TTATCTTGCTGGGATCCTATGACCCCAGCTGACTTCCTGCCCTTTGGGCGGGGGGCTGGACTCGATGATCTTCCGAGGTCCCTTCCAGCCCTAATTTCTATGAAATCTGTGAACTCCTGAAAAATGTAGGCATTGTTTTAAGACTGATTTATAGCAAACTTGTGTGTTTACACCACTCAAAATGCTGTGGTAACTAAATTCTTCTTTCATGTATCACCCAGCACAATGTACACCTCAAACAATCAAACTTTACCTGATTTTAAACAGACATTGTTTCGTTAAATTTATGACAAACACATCCGATTATACCTCAGTAAGGCTTAATGTCAGATTTTATCAGGATCATTTTATTGTTTTATGCCATACAATGCAGTTAACTTCATGCAACATGACACAAGGTTGAAGACTCTGATTTTTTTTCACCTCAGATGTTTTCCAAGTGTTGAACTTGAATAATTGCTCTGTTCACAAGTTTAAGGAATAAACTGCCTGACTTCACCAATATTCCAGAACCTTCTCTTCTGTGTTAAATACCAACATTAATCTTTAAAAGGTCCATGAAATAATGAGGTGTACAAAGGGGAGGTGTAGAGTATTTGTGATTTATGTAGCAGTTACAATTTCAGAAGCTTATTTAACTTTTCTCTGTATGTTTCCCTTCATTTTCTTTTAATTAAATTACAAGACTAGGTAGTAGAAAATAAATGTAGGTAATAGATGTAGTGCAAGTAAAACAATAACTTGTAGTGAAAATTTAGAATATCTATTACTTAGTAATCATCTCAGGGGGCTGTCTCACAGTTGTGTGTCTAAAAACAAACCCAAATTCCCTTTCTTCATATTACTCCTCATTAAGACATTCTGTGATTGACAAACCTTCATCCCCAAGTTCGTCAATCTTTTCCTGCAATACTCTAATATTTTTTTTTCTATATTTTCTTTCTTCCATCAGACACAGTTAACTTTCTGCAAAACTCAAGCACTTCAACTTTTAAATTTATTGTAAAGATATAGAGTAATATCTTAAACTGTACATAAAATCTATTAGGATTTTTTAGATTAATTTTGCCCAGATTTGCTGTATCATACTGTAGTTATGTGTTAATAAGGTCCATCACAAAGAAATATGTCAAACTGATCATATTTCATCTGCTGCCAGATTCAACAGAAGACTATACTGGTGAATGTTAGCAATGTGTAAAACCTAATAGCACAAAGTGAAGTTAGTGAAAGAAAGTATTGTTCTAAAATCTTTACTAATCACACTAGTCACATGAAAAGAAACCGTGGGCCTGGATTTTTTGTTGTTGTTGTTGAGAATGGATCCGTGAAAGAACACGGCAATCAATCTAATCCTTGTGTTTTGTTCATTGACTCCACTGTAGTCAAATCTACCCTGGCTTTCACTGTAGTCAAAAGTTAAAAAAGGTGCTTAAAGTGTGTTTTGACTTAGGTTCATTCAGGTTCTATCAGAGTAATAACCCCAAACAAGCCTAGTTACATTATCAGTCTATAATGGTTGTAAGACTCAGAAATACTTTTGCTGGCTTGAGGGCTAGCCAGACATATTTAAAACACATTAATTTTCAATTCTTTCTCATTTGAAATAAAAAGTACGTTGCACAGTGTAGTCAGGAACACCTGTGTTTCAGTCAATATTTTTCTTCCCTTTTGAAGTTATTCCTTGGAAGTTTTTATTTGCCCTTTGAATGCATAACCGCTCCTTGGCTATGTCCAGATGAGCGTGGCCATATGTGGCACTGCAGACATGTCTGTGGCACCATATACCTCCACATTCACCTGTTCTCTGCATGGCAAAGGAGCAGCATAGGAGGGTTGATCCCCTTGATGTACAAAGCATCCAAAAAAAAGCAAAAACAAACCAAAAAAAAAGCAGAGCAGCATACATGGAAAAAAAGTAGAGCAGCAACATTCAACAGTGAAGCTAGGCCTCCTGGCACCATGTTCCAGCAACCAGACAGGCTCTGAGTGGCAGGATTGCCACTGCTGCAGCCCCAGGAGCCCTCCAAGACCATAGGTAAGGCTGCGGGACCCAGCCCAGTGCTGTGCCCAGCTTCCTCTACCCCACCCAGGGTAACCTGACACATGCCAGAGGGCTCACGGCACAGGTATATCGTGGGGACAACTAGTGGTGGCACAAGGTGCGCCACTGTTAATTGCCCCCAGGCAACCAAATATCCACGCTCATGTGGACATGGCCCCCATGTCCTTTTAAGGTAGCTTTAATAAGATTCAGTGAAATAAAATATATTTGAATAAATAAAAATCAATGAGTTGGAAAATAAAATAGACTAAATAAAATGTATTTGTAACTATACATTTTTATCACACAAAGAACAAGATATCTGTAAAGAAATAAATAGGTTTGTCCCCCTACTCCACTCAGATGGGATCAGCTGTTCATGAATCACAAAGAGGAAAATAAAAATCTCATCCTATTATACCCCATGATTTAATTGGGGAGTTTTTTACTGAAGATATATTTCTTCTGTTAGGAATACATACAGCACTGGTTCTCCATATTGTTCTGAACACTTCACCCACTAAAATATCGGTTTCCTCTGAAGACTGAAGTAAATAGCACCATTTGTTCTCAAAGCCGACCAGCTATTTCTAAAAAGTAAAAAAGATCATAGTAAATGGATAAAATGTTAGGAATAAATATGAAAAATGGGTCACCGGAAATAAATCTTTTTTATGACGACTTCTCCCATTTATTTAATGGGAACAGTTCTTTGCTACAGTTACACGCAACAAGAAACATCGCTGATTGCTGGTTGCATAGAAAATAATTTTAGGCCTGAGGTACTTTTTAGGCAGATCTGAAATGTGCTACTGTGAAGTGTAAAGGAAGCTATAACAACACAGCGTTATACAAACAAGGGGCAATTTAATGGAATTATATCAACACAAGGAGGTAAGGTGTCTATCATAGCCAGTTAAGTAGCAAATACACTTGTGTAAACTGAGGAGCAAAATAAACCTTACTGTCAGAAAATTGTCAATTATACTGTAGTAGGCACTTAGCAGCATGTGGTATAGTTGGTAATCCAGAACCCCACTTTACAAAATATTTACTTTTTTAGAAGCAATATTTCATTTTTTCTCTTTACTTTTTGGTGACTTTGTTGATAGTTTGACCCAAATGCCATGTTTTCAGATGTCTTTGAGTTCTCAGGTTGACATTAAAAACCATTCAACTATTCCAGGCTAGGTACTTACCAGGAACTGTACTACTCTAACATTCAAACATATTTCACAAAGGCTTTCCTTAACACAAAGAAAGATGGCTGATTTGAAAGACTTCACTAGAAAATCCTCTAGGCAAAACAAGGAATATATTTTTCTTACTTCTTGGTTGCCTTGTATTCATTCTTCAAGTTAGATGAGTAATTCTAGACTTTTCTAGAGGCCTAATGGCACCGGTATCTTTATCTTTACAAGAAACAGCAAGAATAAAAATCCACTGACAAAAAAACCAACCTTTCTGCTATTAAAAAAGGAATGCTTGATAAATACTGGTATTAGCTGAATTACATGAAGTTATATACAGATGCTTGATGATATAGAACATTTAGCTGCAAAGCCAAATTAAAATATTTTGCTTGAACCCTTTCCCCTACCTTAAGCTGCTGCATGCCACTGACATAAGGATGTGAGCAGAAGCTTGTCCAAGTTAGCGTGACTTGTGTGTCAAAGAGCCAGGATAAGGTGTAAGCTGGTGGAGAGGGTAATCAGCTTTAACTTTCAAAGCCCTTTACCACCTTCTTTTTCTGCCGCAACTCTGTCTTTTAGCATGTGTGCTAAACCAACTCAGACTCCCTTAGCTTCACAGGGCAAGATTCAGAGATGTGTAAGCAAGCAAGAGGGGAGATGAGTTACTTTCTACTAAATGAGAATGACAGTAAGTCAGTCTAAGGACCTCTAAGCTGTTATCATGTTCACATCAAGAGGATTAGAAGAAGACATACATTACATCAGTTTAGATTCCCTCTGAACATAGCAAATACAGGAATTGGGTGCTTAATCTTTAAAGCCTACTCAGTGCATTTTTCTTTTACAAGTGAGCTGCCTGGCACTGGCTCCACTAAACCTTTTGTCTACAATAATGTCACCAGACAGCCACATGAAGATGTACCCCAAGAGTCACTGCATATACTGTATAGCTGTGGCAAAGACTGTCTAGAGAACAGAAATCTGATGTCACAGCAAAAAGCCCTTGGATTCAGAGCCTATTTAAATACACTTTCATAATTAACAGCTTTTTTTTGTGTGTTCATCTGCAGAGGCAGTTTTTCTAGAATTTTATATCCAATTAAATCTTCTTTAACACAGAAGTACAGAATCAATATTGAGAGTAAATGCCAAGTGATCTATATATCACCTGCAAAGTGGAAAATAACACTATAGCCATGTACAGGTGTTACGTTTCTACCAGGAGAATTGCTGCTTTCCTGATAGAAACCACAAGTGTAACGAGCATTCATCAGGTTTCTCCAGCAGGAAAAATGCCTTCTGTAGGAAAAAGATCTTCCTCTTACTGAAGATTGCTCTTGTAGAAAGGACTGCTGGTACACTTCCTTGCCCCTTGACTTCTCCCGGGAACTGGGAGGATGGAGCAGCAGGTGAAATGCTCTCCCAATTCCCCTGAATCTGGGGAAGGTGCAGAGACCAGCTGCTGCTCACTGCCTCCTTGTCTCAAAAAGAGTTAAACAGTGGGGAAAGGCTCCCTGTGTCTTCCCCAGACTGGATTAACTCTGGAGAAGGCATGAGGGGGTATTGCCCCACTGCTTCTGCTTCTGCTCCTCTTCTAGACCAGTAGAGGAGGGGAGGAGCAACTTCCCATCTACTCTTCAGACACCGATCTCAGGTTGGGGGGGCGGGGGGTTGGCCTGCTCCCTCCCTCCTTTTCTAGACCAGGCTGGCCACTAGTAATGGTCACTAATAATGACCACTCCCCAGTTATTATCTTGGTTTATGGCAGTGTTTTTCAAACTTTTAAGTAGCAAGTACTCCCTAATTTCTGAAAATTTCAATAAGTACCCCAACGTTCAATTTTCGAAGGGATTTCATATTTACAGACTAATGTGTGCCATATGTTGGAAGAAGGACTGTGTATATAAGGCCATGATATGACAGATGTCTGATCTGGTGTGGGTAGGGTTGCCACTTTTTACACCAGGGGTGCACAACTCAAATATGTACCTGGGCTAGAGGTGATTTTGGCCAAGGCTAGGAGGGCTGAACCAAATTATTACTGGGGAATTTAAAGCGCCGCACAATGCGCAATGCACTAAATTTTTTGCCATAGTTTTGAGAGGAGGAAGGGGTGAGGGAGAGAGGGCAAAAAATAGAGTGTGGGTTACCCACATACCCCCCTGCCTGTGTCTCGCGTACCCCCAGGGGTACACATACCGCAGGTTGAGAAACTATGGTTTAGGGAAGGTGTGCAGAGTATTTCCCTGCTGCTTTGCTTCCCCACCAGGAGTCTAGGAGGAGAAGAGTAGCAACAGCTCTCCATGGCTTCTCCAAACTGGGATTTTCCGGGTCTGGTGAATGGATAGAAAGCAGGGGAACTGGGTTATTTGCAGGCCAGATGCTCCCTCCCATGGAAATATTTCTATCTGTAGAAGTTTCTCAGAAATGTTTCAGAAATTAATGCGTGTTCATGGTCCATATTCAGTAAGAGATTGCTTCAGTGGTGACATGCGGATTGTAAATTGCACAAACCTACAACAGAATACCTCTTCATGGAATCCCACAGATGAGCCTAGAAACAGGAAACAAACCCAAACCAATTGAGGCAAAGCTCATTTGTTTTTTAAACAAGAATAAAGCAGTTTTGAAGTAGTCACAAGCAACGATACAGAAGTGTTTTGATGACCTATCTAACAAAAGCAGTTCTTAAAAAACAGAGTAGATATTTGTCCCATCGTACAACCCTGTCAAATCATACAAGATAAGTGGAACCAATGAAACTTGTCTCAGCTAGTAATTCAATGGATGGCCTTAAAATCAAATTTTAGGTGTAACACCAAGTAACGATGATTTGGTAAGTGGAAGCTGTCCCTTTGAGTTAATATTGAATCAATGTTCCATCACAGAGTACATGTCAACATGTCAACACTCAGTTGAGATATAAAATTAAGGGGCTTGTTTTCTATGTGGCACTTTTCAAAAGGACTAGGGACTTCAGGATGAAATTTTGCTCTCATAAGAGTCTTTCTATAAAATAACTGCAAAAATGGCCTTGTGAGTCTCAATGTTTGTTATCTACATGTCAAATTTGCTCATTTTATATGAAATGGATTAGTTTGATCTGGTGCTTATAGATGTGCTCATTCATATGTTCTAATTAGAACACGTTGGAGCAGACTGGATTGAGTCTGTTCCATTTTCTAATTAAAATGTTCCATTGTTGCCTCACCATCGTGTGTTCTAGGCCCCCACACATTTGAAATTGGCTACAGGGACACTTTATCTAAATCTCGTCGAATGCGCTTAAATAAAACATCCCATGACCATTTTGAAATACGCAGAGGCTTAATACAAATGATGGGGAGCCATTTTTAATTCGAGTGGCTATCTGGGGACTGTTCTAATTCAAACGGGACTGTTCTAATGAAAACCCTCCCCTCCGACCTCCGAGCACAAGTCAGGACAGATGTTAAGGTAAGCACTCTCAGGTTCATGCAGCATTACCAGCACTGATAGCTAGTACTAATAAAGGAGTTTTTGTTTGGCATGTTGAGGATGTGGGCCAGAAAGGTCAGCTCTTCCACCTTTAGCTGTACTGTTTCCATAGTGCCAACTAGAAAGAAAAACAACTCCCCCCCATCCCCCCCAACCCCCCCCCCAAGCAGTTAAAACATCTTTTGGTCAACGGAGCAAGAAAATGACTGAAAATAGAGAGCGCACATCTGTTGTATAACAAAGGCACTGCTGATTGTAGTCGTGTTTTATGTCAGAGCACATCAGAAAACATCTATTTTAAAAAATCTGCAAAAAGTATTGTCATGCTAAGAAAACTGGTTTAGTCCTAAAGCTGGCTTTGATTGTTGTGATTGTCCAGTAGCTAGATTTGATAACTTCCTATTACCCAGAAATTCAAAATAGACCAAATATTATTCACTACATTTTAAACATTAAAAACATAGGGACCAATTACCTGTATGAAAAAAGGGAATTTGTTGTTTTATTCAGAAAAGAAGTACATAACAAAGGTGTTTTCTAAACAGTTTAATATAATGTTTCATTAAGGAATTATTTTAGTAGTATTCTGCAAGCTAAGCTTATGAAAATGTGCCCTAAAAATGAGTTTGATAGTTTCTGCACAATCACTTTATAAAGATGTATGGCAAAGATCATAAAAAGCAGCTTTAACGCCATTGAAAACTCACTTTGAAGATACTGAGGGAACACATTACATTTCTTGATGGACTATTCAGCAAGGAAATAAAGTCTGTTGCTAGGGTGTACACTCCATTAAGTTGTCACAAACAGCTATTTTGAGGTCTTAAGTGGTTCATAGGCCTAGTACTAGCTCTCTGCATTGGGGTGAATTTCTTCTTTTATGAATATTTGTTGTCCCTAAAAACATTTTAGCATATTCTGCTTTGTTTTAGAGTAACTGATAACAATAAATACCCAGAAAATGAACATATTTTCTGCAACTTCACAAACAGATTAGTACTTTTGTTGTTTTAGTAAAACACTGAAACTTTAATAACCAATATAATTGAAATTAAATTATAAATAGACATGTAAATCCTTTTTAATTACATTTTTTTGCAACATGGAAAGAATGGATGGTAACTAGATGAAGAAATAATCAGCCATCAAATCAAAATATTGGAAAGGTCAGATTTTTTTTGCAGCCAAAGCACCCAGAATTACAAGAAATGTAACACATTACAATTCCAAAGCTGTTTCTTTTTGACAGAGGTTTTAATGAGAATAGAAAAGGGAAAAGCCATCAGTTCTCACAATAAACATTATGAAGAGAATACTCTTGTCCTATTTAAAGGTCTTTCTACTCAGGAGAATATATCTCCTGATCAGGATTATGGAGAAATTTAATTCGGCATAATCTACATTTCAAGAAATTAATCTGATTAGTTAGTTTATCTGTCATCTCCCCATGAAAACATACTCTGAACCATTTGGCATTATTTCAGGTGCCCTTTGACATTTGCTTTTCAGGTGCCCATTTGGTTTGGAAAAATGCCATCCAAATTCTTTATGGGTGGTGACTAATTGGAGGGGGAAAAACCATGCAAAATTCTGAATGAAGGTTAAGAAATCCTATCTAAATTATTAGTTTTTAAGGTTATAGTAAAAATAATAATGTCAAAGCATTCCTACAAAGACTGGAAAACGTTTAAGTCAAGGACATATTTTTGGTCTTTTTTCTATTTAAATCCCTAAAAAACCAAAAGCAAAACAAAACACCTCATAAAGTTGAATGTTTATTGTTCAAAATTAAATGTTTCTTTCTCAAAAGACACAAGTCTTCTACTTATTTACCAACCAGACAGAGTACAAACAGGATCTATGAAAATCTCATCATCATTTTCTATTAAAATATCTGGAAGAACCACATCTAAGTGTGATAAGTTTCATCCAGTCTTAGTCTGTCTACTAAAAATTACAGATAGGATGTAAAATTAGCCTTGGATTTTGTGATATAAACTACTAAATGGATAACACATACTTGAATCCCTTCTCCTCTTTGGAAGGCGAGATATGGGTGAGACATCTTTTTACGTTTAAGTAGCCTACTGACAATACCAAGGCTACTACATATTGGTATAACTAAATCATCCTTCTTTAACTATTAAAAATTATGACTGAATTGTTGGTATTTTACCATTTTAGCTCATTTTTTATTTTTTCCTCCTACAGCTAGCCCTGCAGAAAAAAAACATTTCTATACAAATGCTGTACAATATTAAAAAATAACTTCTTCATAATCAGCTGCTTCTTAGGGACCCACTGATCTCCTGTCTATATCTGGATACCTGAGAAAGATGTTGGCATAGGGAATCCAGACATTCATGTACAACGTATTATGATATCAGTGGTCTTCGGTATCATTTACATATTCATAGATTGTTAGGGACTGGAAGCAATGTTCCCTCTAAGGAGTAGCAGTGCGTGAGCACACTACTTCAGTCTGTGAGCATGCCGCCTCAGTTTGGTGTGAAACTGAAGGGGGCTGGGGACCTGGAGGCCGGGAGATGAAGCCAAGAAGTTGGGGGACGGAGGCTGGGGCTGGGGGCTGCGGGGCCAGAGGCTGGGGCCAGGGGCCAGGGGCTGGAGACTGGAGCTGGGGGCTGG
>NW_017728910.1:10326989-10332205 GCF_001723895.1 Crocodylus porosus | reverse complement strand
GAGGCTGGGGCTGGGGGCTGGAGCTGGGGGCCAGGGGCTGGAGCCAGCAGATGGTGCAGGTTCTGCTGGCTCCAGGAAAGTGCTTTGCTCCCCCGCATCAGGATTGGGGAGTGGAGCACTTCCCCAGAGCCAGTGAAGCCCATGCCAGTCACCCGCCCCAGCCTCCATTCCTGCCTTGTCTCACCTTGGGGAGGAGTTGCTGCCTGCCCCAGTGAAGCACCATTGGCTCCGGGATACTTCTTTGCTCCCTGGCCCTGAAACCATGAGCCTCCTTGCTCCCCAAGGAGTGGAGTAGTGTTCCAGAGCCAGCGGAGCCTCAATCAAGGCAGGCAGTGTCCCCTCCCCAAGATGAGGCAAGGCAGAGATGGAGGCTGGGGCAGGGGGCTCACGTGGGTCCACGAGCTCTGAGGAAGTGCTCCACTCCCCAGCCCTGATGCGGGGGAGCAAAGCACTTCCCCGGAGCCAGCGGAGCCCACATCAGGCTCCTGTTACCACCTCACTTCATTTCCTCTCCTGGTGTGCGGCCTTGAAAAGGCTGTGTGCGGCCACACTTTTAGTTGTGCGTGGCCGTGCACGCATGCACCTTAGAGGGAAAATTGGCTGGAAGTGACCTTGTAGATCATTGAGTCCAGTCCCCCTCCACTAGGCAGGAAAAGGCAACTGGGGTCCCCAGTGAGGTGACTGTCTAGTCTCCTTTTGAAGACTTCTAGGATAGATGACTGCACCACCACTGGAGAGAGTTTATTCCACAGTCTGGACACCCTGACTGTAAAGGAGTTTTTCCTGGAATTGAGCCTGAAGCAGCCTTCCAGGAATTTGTATCCATTGCTCCTGGTCTTCCCCAGGAGTGCCCTGGTGAACAACTGTTCACTAAGTTCTTGATGTACTCCCCTGATTTAGTGGTAAGCCACTACCATGTCCCCTCTCAGAGTTCTCTTCTGTAGGCTGAAGAGGCCCAAGTCCCTCACCCTCTGCTTGTATGGCTTGTCTTGCAAGTTCCTGATCATATGGGTGGCTCTTTTCTGGACTCTGTCTAGTTTTTCCATGTCCTTGTTGAAGTGCAGTGTCCAGAACTGGATGTAGTGCCTCAGCTGCAGTCTCACCACTGCGGAGTACAGTGGAAGTATCACTCCCCTAGTTTTGCAGGAGATGCAATGGTTAATGCATGCCAGCATGTTGTTTGCCCTGCTGGCTACAGGATCATACTGCCAGCACATGTTCATGCGATGGTTGATTGCTACCCCTAGGTGTACCTTTCAGCCATGGTGCAAGTCAAATTGTTGCCACTGAGTCTATAGGTATGTTGGGGATTTTTGGCCCCCCAGATGGAGCACCCTTACACTTCTGAGTGATAAACTTCATCTGGTTCTGGTCTGTCCAGCTCTCCAATCTGTCCAGGTCTGCCTATATGTGCAACCTATCTTCTGGCATGACCGTGCTCCCCCGTAACTTGGTGTCATACACATACTTCACCAGCAAGCTTTTCACCTGCACATCCAAATCACTGATAAAGATGTTGAAAAGCACCGGTCCAAGCACAGACTGCTGAGGGACACCACTGGTCACTTCTCACCAGGATGACACAGATCCATTCATGAGAACTCTCTAGGTCCTACCATGCAGCCAGGTTTCCACCCACTGAACTGTTGAGCAGTTAAACCCACAATCTTCCAATATTTCCACAAGAATATCATGGGATACTAGATGAAAAGTCTTTTGGAAGTCTAGGTGTATAATGTCAACCTTCTCTTTCATGTCCAGGTGGCAAGAAACTTGTTCATAGAAGGAGAAGAGATTAGCAAGACAAGACCTACCAACAACAAAGCCATGCTGGCTGTCATGCAGAATCTTACCCTCAATGAGCGTATTGTACATAAATTCTTTAATGATTTTTTTTCAAGTTTTTACCTGAGATGGGGGTTAGGCTGATTGGCCTATAGTTGCCCTCCCTCTTCCCCTTCTTGAAGATGGGCACAATGTTGGCCCTCTTCCAATCCTCAGGGATCTCTCCTGTGTGACATGATTTCTGAACGAGTTTTGCCAGAGGTTCCACAATGACCTCAGCAAGCTCCATCAGCGCCCGCACGTGAAGTCCATCTGACCCTGCTGACTTATAAGCATATAGTTTTTCTAGCTGGTTTTGCATCAGCTCAGCACAGTGGGAAGGCTATCATTCCCACCATGCCCCCTGTGATCCTTATCTTGCTTGTCTTTCCCCTTGGTCTGGTGAAATATCAAAGCAAAGTGGGCATTCAGGAGTTCACTTTTTTCCTGAGTGTCCATTACCAGCTGTCCTGAGGTGTTAAGCAGGGACCCCACATCTCCATTTGTTTTTCTTCTGCTGCCTACATACCTAAAGAAGGACTTCTTATTGTCCTTGACTGCCCTGGCAAATTTAAACTGAGTCGCTGCCTTAGCTTTCCTAATCATTTCCCTACAAGTGCGGACCACTGTATAGTCCTCCTTGAGGACTGTTTCTAGCTTCTACTGTGTGTACGCCTTTTTTTTATTTTTCAAGAGGACCATGATGTCCCTATTGAGCCAGGAGGGCTTGCCAACCCTTTTGCTACCTTTCCTTTTCATGGGAACAATTTTTGTTTTGTGCTTCAAGGATCATGTCCTTGAGGAATGACCATTCTTCTTGCACCCCATTTGCCTTCCATCCCTGGTCCCACATTACCTCCCTACTAATGCCATGAGCCTGTTGAAGTCAGCATTTCTGAAGTCCAAGACTTCAATCCTGCTAATTGATTTGTCAGCCTTGCGGCAGACAATGAAACTGATAAGCTCATGGTTGCTGTCGTCTAGGCTATCCTCAGTGTTCAAGCCCCACACCAGATCATCTCATTTGGCCAAGACCAAATCTAGAAGAGAAGTACCTCTGGTTGGCCCTTGCACTACCTGAATCAGAAAGAGCTCCTCAATTATAGTTAAGAAGCTACATGACCGATCCAACCTATCCGAGTGTTCCTCCCAATCTAAGTCCGGGTAATTGAAGTCACCCATCACAACCAAGTCCCTTGCACATGCAGCCTCTGTCAGTTCTTGAGAGAACTCTAGTTCAAGCTCCTCCCCTTCGTTCAGTGGCCTATAGTAAACACCCACAGTTAGGTTTCTCTCACCTATTCATGTATTGTTTCCTTTTGCACATTTCATTATTTTTGGAATCGTAATAATATAGTTTGGTTAGTTATGCAATTGCTGGCACTCAGCAGAGCTAAGTGGAGAAAAAGGTACCAAAAAAATCATTCCATTTTATGGTAGTATTGTGTGGTAACTGGAACAAACTGAATTCAGAATATTTTGGGGGAGGTACAGACTTTACATATAAACTGGTATAACTGATTGGAAACCTGTCTAAACCTGTAACAAAACAGATGTTCAATTTACATAAACTGGTCTAAAAATGACGGGATTCATTCTAAGACCTGGATGGATGTAGTATCAGGCTTAATCAATTTAGCTAAGACTGGCTGGTCAAACTTCTGTAAGCTGCCAGATGCCTTTGTGGTTCCCCTACTCCCATAGAGGTGTGCTGGAACTTGGACTAGCTTAATTGCTTTGAGCTGTCAGCTGCGGGGAGGAGGGGGCAGCATGAAGGAGCCTCTACAGAAGAAAGGATTGGGTCCCCCAGAGATCTTACCAATAGCAGACATCTGGCAACAGGACAGGACAGAGCAGGCAGAGTGTGCAAGTGGAGGCTGCAGGCTGTAGGTGTGGGGCCTGGTGGGGTCATAGCACAGTGGGGCAGAGAGCACAGTTGCTGCTGCTGGTGGTGCTCAGTGGGGCACTGGGCATAGAGCACTGAGGGTAGGGTGGGATGTCTGTGTGTGTCCCCTTCCCTTTAGGTTGTCTCTCCTTCTCAATCACAGTCTTTTTCTCTTGTGCATCTCTGCACAAGCTTCTTTTTCATGGTATGCATGTGCGTGACAGAGAGAATGAGAGAGAGACCTTCTCCTCCTGAATACATCTCCCAGTCCCCCTCTCTTGGTGTGCATCTGTCTCTCTCCCTGCAAGCAGCAGCATGGGCTGGGGGAGGAGTAGCCAGGCAGCCTCTCCCCCTTCAGCAGGACCAGGAACAAACTAGGCAGGGAAAAGAGGTGATGTTGCAGGGGCAAAGGAAAAAGGGAGCATGAGAAGAAGAGGGATCAGGTCAGACCAAGAGCCATGTGCAAAGAGACATGTGCCAGACCAAGAGCCATGTGAAAAGTGGATAGATCCCAAAGTGATATGCACCAGGCTTGGGAAGCTCCAGGGCTGTGCTCTAGGAAAGAGAAAGTAATCAGCCACCCCTGCACCCAAGGCCACCCAAGCTCACCCCCAAATGTGATCTTCCTCACAAAGTCTCCCTGTCAAGTTTGGAATAGCATAAAATGTCTCTACCACCACATGGATTGGAGCAGCTCTCTGTGCTAGTGAGAAGAAGGTGGGGGGAAATCTGGGAGGGAGAAATCACAAAGTGTGTGTGTTGGGGGGGGCAGTACTATTTCTTCTTCATCATCTAGCCAGCTGGTGTTTAACCCATTTGGTGCAAGAGCTAAGACAGGGAGTGAAGCCTGCTGCTGCTTGTTTCCAGCCAGTCTGAAACCCACGTGTGTGTTTGTGTGTGTCCAACCTGGCCCCAAGTGAGCCTACCCCGAACCTCTCCCCACCCCACCCCTGATCCATGGCAGATCTCAGTGTGACAGATGCCCCATCTGCTATTTCAGCTCCTGGGAGATGTCTATGTCCAACCTACCCCTGCCAGCTCTCAGGATCCCACCTGGATCCTGTCCCTTGGCTATCCCAAACCTAGCCTGGATCCCTTGCTTGTCTCATGAACTCCCCACTGGACTGCTAGCTGCTCACTCCTTACCTCCCTCCCTCACCTGGCTATGGGCTGTGGAACTTCCCCTCAATGATTCCCCAGAGTCCAAAAGCATGGTCTGCTCCTAGACAGCATGACCGGGGGGAGGCAGAGATTTCATAGATTTCATAGACATTAGGGCTGGAAGGGACCTCGGGAGATCATCGAGTCCAGCTCCCTGCCCAAAGGGCAGGAAGTTAGCTGGGTTCATAGGATCCCCGCAAGATAAGCATCCAATTTACTCTTGAAGGTGTTCAATGTAGGTGCTTGAACCACCTCCACTGGCAGACTGTTCCAGACCTTGGGGGCTCGGACAGTAAAGAAATTCTTCCTTATGTCCAGCCTGAAACGGTCTTGCAGGAGTTTGTGA
>NW_017728910.1:10298841-10326263 GCF_001723895.1 Crocodylus porosus | reverse complement strand
CCTGTCTCTCACCCACTGACTCCTCAATCTACATTTTCACTGCCTGCCTGTCTTGTATGCAGCCCAGCCCGGCCTCTAGCTTCTTCACTTTTCATTCCATCCAGGAAGAGCACACATCAACTGCTGAAACTTCCTTAGCCTGATGAAGGGTTTTTGTACCCAAAAGCTTGCTTAAAAATTGTTCTCCAACTATTTAAGTTGGTCTAATAAAAGATACCAGATTCACTCAAAGAACCTTGTCTGCCTATGTTCTTAAACCAACATGGCTACAACCTACACCCATGATACACCTTTTGCACTAGACTGAGTTCATATGAAGCAGCTCACTGTGAAATACTTGTACTTTCTTAACAGTTGCACAGGGCTGTGCAATAGGCCTTCCTGCTGTTATGTAGATTGATTACACAAAGACTTGTCAAACTAACAGCTTTTCTGTTCTTTGAGGACTGCAAGCACTGTTCATCCCCTGCTTTCCAGCAAAGAAGGAGGCAAGGTAGGTGGTAATATACACAAATTTTCCAGTCCTGCCACTGTATCTATACCAGTCTATCCAACTAAACCTAGGGTTCTGACTTGTGAGTGGGAAACATCTTAACTAATAACCTGCTCCCTAAGTCCTGTGAACAGTACAGAAATGCACAGTATCTCTGTGGTACACATTTTCCAATGTTTCTCCTGGGGCTTTGCAGCTCTGATCTCCCCCTTACTCAGGACAATGACACAGGTCAAGAATATTTATTTGCAAATGTCACAGTTTGAAGCAGCTACAGTGAAAAAAAAATCCCAAGGATATATTATTCCAGAGACAAATTTTGCTCTTCCAAAACTGGAGTAAGTAATTAAGTTACTGTAGATTTATACCAGTTACTACAGTTACTGTAGATTTATACCAGTCTAATTAAAAGCAAAATCTGGCACTAACATTGGATGTTTTTTCAGAATTCCCTGCTTCATACCTTGGCCTAATTTAGATTCTGAAGTACAAAGACAGAATAAATGAGTATAGACTAGAACAGGGAAAAAAAACATAATTAGGTTTCATATAACAATGTTGATATCCTGAAGTATTGGCCATAAAAAGAAGTGCACAAGTGAACAGAGCAGTCATTATGGTCTCAACAGTAACTTATACAAAGGACTGAATATCAGAGCCCATTTTCTAGTGGAAAAAGAAAATGTTGGCGAAAGCCTAGGATAAAAGTAACGCAATGTACTTTCAGTTTAACAATCTAATAGGCACTGGAATGAAATTAAGCTCCTGAGTAAAACCTCTGGCCATGTAGGAATTGACAAACACATTTATGAATGGGATTATTGCCCTTAATGTATTATATTAAATTTACAAGCCTAGATTTAGAAGCAATTTTTGTAGTTATAAGTATCATACTTTCATTGTGAGTGAGTTCTAGAAAGAATCAGAGTTTCTGGACCTTTGCTGACCTAACTTAACTAGTCCCTAACATGTATTTATCTGTGCAAATGTTTTGAGGGGTTAACAAAGACTGTGTGACTGAAGAAAAAGTAAGATTTTCTTTGTTTTAATTTGTAGCGTCTTGTGTACCCTTTGTTTACTTTTTGTGAACTACTCCTACACATTCTGACCTGCTGATTTGAATCACTGGTTTCTATGGTGAAAATCATTCTTGCTTTGCATGACACTATAGCAATGGCTAATTGCTTTGTTTAAAATTATAATTTACATCCATCATAGATGCATACACATTCACAGGACACTATGATGCCTGCAAGCCAAGTCTAATAATATTACACTGATTTTAGGGACTAATAATGTACCTGAGCACACCTACATGTGCGCTTTAATGCACAGTAGCCTATTTTGCTGCGCATCAGCAAAGACCAGCAATGTGTCACAGCAAAAACCATGCTAATACTCTAATGCACAGTAAAGTTAGGCTACTATACATTAAACATCACTAAAAAAGCATATGGTTTGCTACTGCACATTAGGGCAGCCTAATGTGCATGTAGTTAATACATCACATTAGAGGTACTAAACTTAATGCACGGTAGTAAAAGTGCATTAATGAATGTGTGATGGAAACCAGAAGCAACAAGAGGAACTGAACAACAAACTTAGAACCAATAAAGGATGGATAGTCTAACATTTAGGTTGTTAAGTTAAGATTTGAAATACCCATGTTGAGGTTCCTCCCTTGTCACAGACCTTTAATGGGTACTTAGGAAACTCATTTAGGCCTAGATTCTTAGGAGGCTTTAGGTACCTACAGCCCCTTCTATATGGGCAGGTAAAGGTGTGCTAGGATCTAGTGCACAATTCACACAATTGTGGATGGCAAGAGATGTGACTGTAGGATTCAACATAAGATCCTATCATACCTTATTGCCAGTACAGGGGGAGCCCTGATTGTGTTGCCCTGGGGGGTCAAGCCAACTCTCAGGATCTCAATATTGTGCTGTTAGAAAGAAGGATGTGACACAATTGCATATAAACAAACACACAAATCAATTAGATGGATACACACAAGCACTACCAACTCAGGCACACACACATCCAAAGCAGCCTAGGTACATGCAGACCGATCACCAATTGAAGCACATACACACCAAAAATTAGACAACAATCAGTTGTCAATACCCATACACTCCATACACATACACAGATCACTAATTCGTATATCATGCACATGATGACATACATACATATGTGTGTGTGTGCGTGTGTGTGTGTGTGCGTGTGTGTGTATTTACCAGTTCACATACATACCACCCATCTACACATACACACAGGTGAGTTCCTAACTTAGATGGTACAGTATGTATGTGTGTGTTTAGGGTACTTGGGATACTTGAGGGAAGGTTAAGGTGAGAGAGAAAATGTAAAGAGTGAAAGTTGCTGGAACCAGGATTAAAACCAGTAGACTAGAGAGAAGATGGCCTGAGGAACTGAGGCTTAGGGTTACTTAAGGTCAAGTGGCCCCAGGGTACTTGAGGTCACTGGGGCAAGGGAAAAAGCCTGGGAGGAGACAGGCAGAAACCTGGGAGCTTGGGGATGGAAACTGAGGCAGACAGCTGGAAGTTTGCGGGGAGATAAGTGGTAGCAAGGAGGAAACAGTCAGAAAACAGACAAAAACCCAACTTGGGCTTTCAGAATAACAGGTTTATTAAACAGACAACACACTACACAGCCCCATGAAGATATTTGTTCCCACAAACACACACAAGCACTCACAAAGGCAGCAGGAGAAAGAGACTCAGTGGAAGTCTTGGAGTTCAGGTAGGGAAGAGAAACAGAGTCCAAGTCTTTGGTTGAAGAGAGGGTGGGGGTGATAGCTACCTATCCAGGCTGGGAAGGGGTCTTTGTCAAGCAGGTGTTGTCCATAGGTGGGTCGTCGGCAGGGCCTCTGGGTGGATAGGTGGTGTGGCATGGTGCTGGTCCAGATGGACAGGGCGTCCCAAGCAGTCAGTCTTCACTACCCCTTTTTATGGGGCAGACTACCTATGATCTCCTATGGGGAGGGCCTGTCCAGGCAATGTCAGTCCTGTTCCAGAGGGTTTCAGGTGTTCTTACTGAGCATGTGCAGCCTTGGCACAATGAAGAGTTGCCTCATCTTTTGTTTCTTGAATGCTAAGGGTGGTTCCAATGGATGGGTCATTGGTTCAGGTATTGGTTTTGATGGTTCAGTCATTCAGAGGGAGCTATTTTTAGACCTACTGCCATTGTCTCTCAAGCACCCTCATTCATCCCCATTCATTCAGGAACCATGTTACATAGGAGGGGTAGGTATGAGTCATAGGTTACACAACAGGGAATGGGGACAAGATGGAGACTTGACATGACTTATGCTAACTTACTTATGTAGGCCTAAATCATATAGTATCAGTAAAACAGTGATATATAACAGTAAAAATCAATATAAACATAATAATTATACAATATAAAGAAGAAGGAAAACAAAACAAATACAACTTGCTACCAAAATAAAATGCTGAAGCTTATCCTATGTCTTAGCTCACTTATACTTATCTATACAGAATAGAGAGGGAGAGAAAAAGTCAGAAATGGTTGGGGAAGGGGGGGAATGCATTTTAAAATTAAAAAAAAGAAAAACTGGGGGTTTTGCTACAATTGCAACCTTGAGCTCCCCCTGCACCAGCAAGTGGGGGACTCACTACCCTGACTGTCCCCCCCCAGGCAGTCAAGACTACAAGTCCCAACAGCTGCAGGACTCTGACCTCCCAACTGTGGGGAGTGTGATAGGCACCCCATGGCTGGGAGATCACAGCTGTTACAGTCTGCCAGCCACAGGGTGCAAGGAGGGTCCCCATGACTGGGAAACTGCAGCTACTGTGGTCTCCAAACCATGGAGATATGGAAAACCCTGTGCAGCTGGGAGATCACAGCTGATTTGATCTTTCAACCATGGAGGCACACACCCTCAGGGCTGGGAGATCATAGCTGTGCCCTGCAGATGCTGGGACTCAGAGTCCTGCACCTACCAGTTGCACCAGAGGTAAGAGACCCCTCAGCTGCAGGACTTCCAGCCCTGGCTGGTCATGGTACACCCCCGGAGCTGGGAGTTTAGTCAGCTGATGGGGCTGCCCGTCCCAAGGGAAATGCTGCTATATGTGCTAATTAAATCTGGATAGCAACCAGCTATAAAGTTTGTACACACTTTTCAAGTCTTTTATGATGTTATGGTCACTTTGTACATGTAGCTGGTATTGAGGTAATTGCGTAATTAACCAGTTAATTGCACAATGGCTGTAAAATGTACAGGAAGCCTAACTCCCATTGAAATCAATAGGAACCTAATATCTCTCATGATATTAGTGTACATGCTTCATTTCCCTTTTATAAAATTAGTATAATAACTTTTTCTTATCTATCAAGGTAATAGTGTGAGAAAATGTATTAGAGACTGAGAGTTGCTTGGATCCTGTGGTATCAGAGGAATAGTCACATAAGGTACCTGTACACAAGTGCAGAGGCTCCTCCAAAGCACTGTAGTTACAGCGCTTCAGAGCAGACTCAGATTAATCAAGTCTGCTGGAGCATGGTAATTACTGCACTCCAGCAGCCTCCTTTGTCTCATGTATCAGTGTCCGCATTGAATGAGTTTTACTTCAAGCACCTGTGCTGCCATTTTTAAGCATGGAGACGCTGATACACAAGATGCTGTAGTGCTTTAATAAGAGCAGCTGATGAAGCCGCTCTAAAGTGCCACCCTCCCTATCCATAGAGCACGTATAAAAGTGCCTATAGTTTAAATATAGCTGGAACTAATGGAACTAAGCCTTAGAGAGGCACACAAAAATGAATGGCCAACAAGTAAGGGCCAGTTTTACAAAAAAAAATTAAAAGGCATTTTTTCTTCTTTGCCAAGAGATAGGGCCATTTGGACTATGGGTCCATTTTAATGATTCTCCCCTGCCCCTTCCATTTTAAAAGCATTTGAAGTATTAAATATACATTTTATTTCAGATTTTAAAAAGAGAATGCCATCCTGCTTCAGAAAATCATTTTCTATATGGGTATTATCACTTTGTAGAAATTTAATATAAAGCAAAATGTCTGGGTCACAAACTAAACAAGAAAGATATTAGAAAAGTGTTCATATTACATTTTATCCAAAAAAATCCTTCCTTTTTCCACAGCTCTAGATTTTATTTTACTTTTATTTTACTTGAACTTGTTCACCTCTCTAATCTAATCTTTAGGGATGTAATTGAAATCAACTACATCATTTCTGGTTTCTGAATAAAATCCTTCTATTTCCAAGCCAGACTAAAGTTTTAACCTTTCTGGGCACACACATTTTCCCCTTGTTGTACTCTTCTACTTTAAATCAAAACATAAAATAAAGGAAAGACACATAACTGCAAGGGTACAATTTTCATTTAATGTTACATGTGAAGATAAAGATAAGAGCTATTGGCCAAAAAAAGGCAGTCCACAATGATAGGAATCAAGCTGTAAATCACACTCTCTTCTCAATTTAAGTTCCTGCATCCCCAGCTGTTCTCCATGTTCCCCTGTATGTTCTTTAGGGATTTTTCACCCTCCAGCTGTCTATGCCGCAAAACAGGTTTTATGGCAAAGGGGTTTCTGAATCAGCACATTGCACCACCACCCTAAGCAAATTGTTTCCAGCCCAGCTCTGTATTAGGCAGTGGTGAGTGCAAGTGGTGAAAGGGTAACACTCAAGTTAGACTGTGATGGTGCTGTCTTTGGATGCATTTTACCACCTGCCCTTGGATGAATGTAGCCCAAATGCTTACTCGGGGTTTTACACAGTTATACTCCAGCACCTGGAAGTAGACTTTTTTATCTTCTCAAAATTTAAATGGATTCATCTAATTAAAACTGTTGTTGTATGTGTTTTGTCAGGCTTACCCTTTTATCTGCATGATAATGATTTTGCCTCACCAGTTTGAGTGGTGTCTGTGGGTGGATACAGTGAGTGATAGGTTCATATAATGAGCCTCTAAATGACTAAAAAAGACTTTACATTGCTTTCAATCATCTATCTACAGTGCTGCATTATTCAGAAATTAATGTAACCCTATAAATGAATAATGATTTAAATGTACCTTTAAAAATTGTTAATGTTTCAGCCTTTGTTCCTCTCCGTATAATCTTAAAATTGATTATGGCTATGACAAGACCTATGTTCTTAAGTTGTGCAATGCTAATGTAGAAAAAGTCTTGACAACAATGACAATTGTTATTATTTCCAGAAAACTAAGCTTTATGGAAATTATATGGCAATCTTTAGAGTTCCCCAGCCAAATAGTATCAACTTAATAAAGAGTTAGCACCAGAAAGTATTCTAAAAAGCTCAGCTGGCCTATAAAAAAATTGAAAAGTCATTGGTAAAGATAACAAAAATGGTCAACTAAACTAGATTATATGCTGCACATAATTAAGAACGTAGCAAGAAAAACCTCAGGGTGTTGTTTTTCGTGTCATATCGCATTGCCCCCTTTAGTGGCCAACTGATGAAGTTGAGATAGTCATTAAAAAAACAAACAAAAACACCCAGAGAAACAATATTTAAAATTAAGCCAATATTAGTCCATCGTAAAATGTGCCTCTTAGCAGCTACTGTGATTGAGGACTGCTTAGAAGTAGCACAGAATTTCTACAGCATTGAATTTTTTTTTAAATTGTGGATTTACCAGGTTGAAAAATTACAGCTAGCCTTGCAAGACTAACAGATTGCTTGTTTATTATTACTATTGATTGCTTGTTTATTACTTATATTGCTTGTTACTTATATCATAATAATAGCATGTGAGTTCATTTCTCAAACATGATAGTCAAGGATCTCCAGTATTGTAATGCAGGGTCACCTTCTTTGTTTGGCATGGGGAAAAAATGCATTTATCTAATCCCACACAATCTATGAGCCAAATTTGCCAATCTTTTATGCTGAAAGAGTACAGTTCATGATAGATTTTTCTCTACAAAGCAGTATTCGTCTAGTATAGAAGGACATTAACACACAAAAAAAGAAAATCCTATAACTGAAAATCACTTACAAAGCTGCAAACAGAAGGTATAGGATACACTGAATGGAATATACAGAAAAGGAGTTAATGAGTTATCTAAAAAAATGTATCCATACTGCTGGTAAGCATTGTTACAGAGAGATAAAAATTATAGTAAGAAAACTAACAGACATATCCTCAGTAATCGTATTTTGACCTCTGTTTAGGAACGCCTCTGCCTGTTTGTCCACTCTTCATTCTTCCTCCTGCTGAAGTGAGGAGAAACTTCTGACTGCAATAATCTAACCCCCAAAATCAACACAATCCCCCACCAACTTCTGTGGGTTCAGGACAGGTCTCTGGATGGAAATATTTTTTTCTCAAGAATTATTTTTCCACCTGCCCTCAATCTATGAACCAATACCTTCTCAAAAGGGAATACTGAACCGGCCAGTTAAATTTGTGTATTTTAACACACGTTTCACATCTATATCATGTTATAGGTCGCAAGTCATCAGGTTCTCAAACAATACAATGAGATGGTGGGATTAACTAATGAAAGAGTTTTCTCTATATTTTGACCTTATACAAGTTTCAATTACCACTTCCTAATATCCCACATTCCTTAGATGTTTCAGAATCAAGTAAAAAGCTTCACAACCCCCATGCCTCCCTTGGGTGATTTTAGTCTGAAGGCTTTGCTGAAACCAAGTATAACCACTAGCAGTGTACAAATCACGCATAAACCTTTTCCAGCTAACAATTTCACCAAGTGTCTGTCATTCCACTAACATTCAACAAACAGACAGACAGATAGAAACACACACATGAGGGGAAAATGCAGGGAAAAATAAAGGCGTCCACTCTTATGATTAGATAGAGAACTAGTTCAATCTTTATAATGGTGAGCATATTAATTTCAGTTTTGTTTAGAATCAAAAGTACAGATCCATTACAGGCTATAAGTACTATCACATGATACGCATTTCTAGTATGGTAAGTCGGACTGTGCTCCCAGTTATATAATTGTAAATCCAACTCTAGTAAAACTGGTGCAGGTAACTCTATTAAATAAAGCTGGGTTTATGTGTGTGTTACTGAAATCAGAATCTGGTCCAGTGATTTTATTGAATTACAATGAAAATGAACAGTGAGGGAATTGTAAAAATGTTAATAATTTCTTCAGGAACCTGTTTTTAAACTAGGTATTATGTGAAATATGGAATACATCTGTTCTGATCACAGCGGCAGTTTGGGGAAGTAGGAAAAATAAGAGGGGAAATTGTCGGGCTTCAAATGAAAACATGAAAAAATCAAACAATTCCCCTTTCAATATGACTGCCAAACTAGGTTTCTTTCCTGTGTGATAATAAAAATAAAAATAATGCAAATTTAACTTTTTATTGAAACTATATACTGAAAAGAATCTTCAGCCCTGGATTGCTTCAGTAATGTCATCTCCCACTATGGCAGTTTTATACTCTGGAAGCCCCTATGAAATTATACTACATTACTGATGCTATTAAGGACAAAAATTCTAACAAAACTCCAGTCGTGGATGTCCTCTCAACAGAGTGTTATAAAAATCACTGCCACTCAAGTAGCAGCATTAGTATTAAGTATCAAAGATGTAGTGAGGTGCCACCCACCTTTCAAACAGCTCTTCCTTCCAGTTTCTTCAAGTCTTTAAGACACATAATTTACTAGGTTGGAGAAGATTAATTCACCAGTGAGGCTTTAATAAAGGAACTGAGCATTGAAAACACACTATTTCCTTGCCCTTAGAATATAGTCCCTCCATGCCTGGGCTAAGACCATTCACAAGGATTATTCCAAGAGACTACACTGACTCACTTTGGGGATGAACAGAAGTTACACTTAGATTGACCGAATTAAGGTCAATCGATCTAACTGCCTAATCATACAGGCATTCAGGGACATTAAAGAAGGCAAAAAATGGTTGCCTCAGTCTATCAAATACCTGTATGCATTTGGAGTGCAGCTTAAAGTGAGCTGTGTGGAAGTCGATCGGGTGAGGCGAGTAAGTGTATGCACCCTTTGTGATTAAGGTTGGTCAGTAGCCATCGTTGTCAAGCTAATAACACAACTAGAAGGAAGCTTTTGGTCAATTGTAATAACAAAGATAAGATTCCATAATTTAAACTTGAAATGCCGGTCAGGTGCATCTATACGTTGTTCTATGGCAATGTTGTTATTGTGCCATGCTTTAGTACTTCCAAAAGCATGGCACATGGTTATTTTTAGCAGTTACTAAGGCACAGCAGCATGCTATAATAGGGGAGCATGCCACTGTGGTGAAGTAGCTCCTGGTCACGTATAGATACCCGTGGATGCCACGTCCCCCTAGCGTGTCACCATGGTGATATAGCATCACGTGTAGCCTCATCTACAGGTCCAACACATGTACTACAAAACAAAAATCTTGTACTGTATTGTCATGATACCAGACAAGGAGATCATTTTTGTTCCCTGATTATCTGAAAACATGTCAGGTTCTGGTGGCCATAGTCCTGAAACTGATGCAAACATTACATTTTTTGCCTCGTGTTCATTACACTAGCTTTCCTTTTTTGCCAGACACTACTTACACTATTTCTTAATTATTGCCGGTTTGTGAATTTAGTGTTTCTTGTGCTAACTCATTAAATTATAAGAAAAGCAACATTCTGAGATTGTCTAGAAATTGATTTCTGGGTCTTTTTCCAAAATGAAAATGTGAAATGACTCTTTTAGCTATTCAGTATTGAGGAATTTATAAAAAAGACCTTCTCTGGCTGCCATACATCTCACAAGCAGAGTCAAATATTTCATTTTAAATTCATTTGAAAACATTAGGGAGTTCTCTAAACTGCTCAGCATATTCATATTCTTGCTGGACAAAGATAGTAGGGAGTTCACATTATTTGTTTTTAAGAATTAAATCTCATTTCTCTTGAGATTATTATCAGATTAGCATATGATGCATAATAGTATATGCCTCACCTGAATTTAGTAATATCAGAAGGAACCTAAAGCTTAATAAACCATTCTCTTTTAAATTTCTAAGATAGATGCTACTTCTGGTCATTCTATTTTAATTCAGAAACTGTTCAGTAAGAAGTTTATTTTAAATCAACATTTATACTCCAATCTCTCCCTTTAAAAATCATTCTATGCATCAGCCACAGAACAATATCTAGTATTAGGAATCTCTTCCACAATTTTTCCCTTCCTATACTGAACAATTAGTGTGTTCACGCCATTGGGTTCACTCTATGGCTAAGGACAGAAGTTACACATAAACTGGTTTAAGTGAGCAGGAACCAGTTTAAACCTCTCACAGACCAGAAGTTTAGTGCACTTAAATCACTTTCAAAATGGCCAAAACCAGTTTAAAATAAACCTGGATGGATGTAATATCAAACTGAACTGAATGGGAATGTTCAGATGAGTGCTAACGTGCCTCTTGTGGCATATCAAAGCAGTTTGAGATGCTGCAAGAGGCATGCTGTGAACAAAAAAAACCATTGCCCATTCTGCATATTGGCATCATGGGGTCTAAATTTGATACCTGGAAATCCAGGTATAACAAAAAAGTCTGTGGAAAAATAGTGGGGCAAGACATGCTTCTGTAGTGTGCCCTGAAGCAACCAGAGGCTGGGGTCCTCCAAAGATATGCTCTGGTAGCTGGCCAGAGTGTCTCTATGGCTCCCCTTTGTCCCAGTACTTCAGCATGCTGCCTCCATGAGCGGGACAAAGTGGACAGGTGCAGGCTGCAGTGACCTGGACCCTGGCTCTGTCCCAGGTAAGTTGTGGGTACGAGGGACTGTGAATGGGGGGGCACTCAGGAGGGGTAGGTCCACAGCCCCCCTGCAGCAACAGCCACCATTGGGGTGCTCAGGGCCCTCCTGGCACAGCCTCACCAGCCCCAGCTGACTGGCAACCAGTGCCACCTGTGCCATACTGCAAATGCCTGGCCCAGCCTGGCATTGGACCATGTGCCTTTGGGCAGTAACAGGCCACTCAAGCTTTCATCCAGCAACCCAGCGCTGTTTGCGGGGACCATGCATCATGGTGACGGGGTCATACTTCCATTGGGCTGGACCAGGTCATATGTGCCTGGCCCCTGCGAATAGTGCTGGGACCCTGGGTGACAGCCTGAGTGGCCCAGTGCTGCCTGAAGGTGCACAGCCCAGCACCAGGCCAGGCTGGGCTGGACCCACGACAAATGGCACAAGTTGTGCCGGGTCTGAAGTGGCTGGAGCTGTGCTGCACCATGGGGGGCTCTGACAGCAGAGGGCCCTGAGCACCCAATGGCTGCTGCTGTTGTGGGGGTGGGCCCTGGTGGGGGGGAGTTGTGAGCCCTGGAGGGAGGGGCAGTCCATGTGCTGGGCAGGGGGGGGCTGTGCCCTGTGTGGAGGCAGGGGACAACCCCTCCTAAGCAACTCATCCACACAGACCCCACATCCACTGTCTCCCCACAATCCACACACAAACCGTACACCCCCAAACCACCCCCCACAAATCCCTCACCCACATACCTAGCCACAAGCCCCAAGCCTCCGCACATGCTCCATAACCTCAAAGCTCACCCCCACAAAACCTATATCTACCCAAAACCCTCATACAAGCCCCAAACCCACCTTGCCACACTTCTTCCCCATCACAAATCTCACACCCTGCATACCCAGCTGGCCACATGGGATGGGACGGGACCTGCTGGAAGGAGGTGCAGTTGCAAGAGCAACTGCTACACTGCAGCTGTGCCCCATGCCCACACCAATGTTGGAACATGCAGCCCCAGCCTGGGGGGGAGGGGTCTTGGTCCCAGGAGCTACTTGTGGGATGTGATGGACTGAGGAGAGGGGTGGAGGTGACAGCAGGGTGTGTGTGAGAGAGGGGGAGTTGGAAGTGGAGGAGTGCTTCATGTAGGAGAGGCCACCAGAGCCAGGCTTAGAGCTCCCCTGCTCCCTTAGAGCAGCCTGCATAAGGGGAAGCCAGACTGAGAGGAAAGGGCCCAACTCTGTTCCTGATCCCTAGCGGAGGGCTTCCCAGGGACAGCATGGGGCAGGGAGCGGAACAGCAGGGGCTGGCACTGCTAACTGCTCAATGGGTGGGACACCTACAGGTGGACTTATGTGCTGGTACTGGGCAGAGCTGCAGCGAGGAGGGAGCTAGTGGGGGCAGGAGTGAGGAGACTTGGGGGACAGTGAGTTGAGAGGGAGGGGAAAGGACAGAGACAGGGCACTGGCATATCAGTGCTGCTCAGCAGCACACATCTTGGTGTGCGAAGGAGTAGGGACAGCTCTGCATTTTCTATGACAAAAAACCCAAAAGTAAATGCCACATTGTACAGATATTTATAATCCATTTTATTGTGATGATAGAGGCACTTGTAGCTTCCAAATTGCTTTAAACTTGTAAATATATCGATAAAACATTGCCCAACTGATCTTTCACTGTATAGTGGCATTTCGTTTTAATGGTGAAAGAAAGAACACTATTCGGGGTATTTTAATGAGAGACTTTGGATTTCTTATAAAAGATTTTGCAATTTTTAAACAGGGCCACAGGTGCTGGCCCCAGCCTGTAGCTCCCCCTGGATGAAGATCCAGGAGGAGCTGGGAACAGTCAGTTTGCCCCAAGTGACAATTTTTCCCACACACAAGTGCGTGTTCAGGCACATAAGCTGAGACAAAAATCTCCAGCTCAAATTTGTTCCTACTTGAGCTGCTGCAAGCACACATGCCTACATGTGTGGATGTACCCATTTAGGTCAAGCCTGTTCATGGAACTTCTGTCCCAGATTCCCTCCTGATTCAAGTTAACTCACAATCCTCCAGCATCCCAAGATGCTGTGCAGCCCTGGGCTGTACTCTCTGCTTCAGTGGAGCAGTGCTGGCCCCACTCCCCAGATGTCAGCATGAGATTTTCCATCCCCCACACCTGGGAGCCAGGCCAATTCCCCAAGCCCTGCCCCCTCCTCAGCCTGGGGTGTCAGCCTGTCTCCAGGCATGGGCAGGGGGGATTAAAGCACTCACTATGGGCTTCCCCACGATCCCTGATGCCTGGCACAGGGGTCTGGAGGGTCTGGAACTGGGCTGATGGGAATCCCACAGTGAGGTCTCTACTGTCCCTGCCCAAGCTGGAAGCTGGGAGTTGAGATGATCACCTAGCCAGCAGGCCAGCTGGGGAGGAAGTGGGGGGAGAAAACTTCCCCCTCTGCCTGCTCTAGACACAGTGTTGCTGGGGGTCAGGAACCAGAGGCGGGCAGCTTCCTCCCCCAACTCCCTTCTCAGCTGGCCTGCCAGCCAAGGAGAGGGTGTGGCTGGGTGATCAGCCCAGCCTCTAGCTTGGATGAGGAGAGTAAAGCCCCCGTTACAGGTTTCTCCATGTCCCGTGCTGGGCACAGTCTGGCTGCAAGTCCAGAGCCAGTCAAGCAGAGGAGATGTTTTTCCTTCCCACTCCCTCCTCAGTTGGCCTGCCAGCCAAAGAGGGGGCATGGCTAGGGGACTCACACAGCTCAGGTGGGTGGCCTGAGAGAGGGAGAAATGCCCCACCCACTCTCTTCCCCCTGTGCCAGGGAGACCCTGGTTGGTGGTTCAATGGGGGATTCCCCCCGCCCATGCCCGCTCCTCACCCCATGCAGTCCTCAGCTACCCCACTGGAGGCTTCCTCCATCCTCCATGCCAGGGAGATCCCATTGGTCTCCCCTACCCCCCACATCCAATCGAGGGGGTATTTTCCCCCCACATCCCTTCCTCAGCTGGATGAAGGCTGAGGAGAGGGTGTGGCTGGGGGAATCACTGGGCTGCAGGCTCCACAGTGGCCCACAGGCTGGGAGGCCTGCTCTAGTGCCCCCAGCTACTGGTAGGGGCCACTGCAGGGGTCTGGCTGCCTTTTTGGTTTGGAAAGTGAACGCTCACCTGCTTATCTGCTCAATCTAAGCGGTTTAGAGAACTCTGCAAAGATTGAGTTTTTGACTGCCTGTACTCAAAACACTAAGCCTGGAACCTCTTCCTTCAGTTTGGAATGCAAAGAACTTGCCTTTGGAGCTGAATTATGGACAGCTATGAGCTCGCAGGCCTCTTCTGTACCGTGTTCAGACCTTTCCTGGAAAATACACTTCACACTACCATTGTTTTGCTCTTCTGCTTCTCCAGTGAGTGGACCTCTCTTGCTTAAATGAAAGGCTTCACATGTTCCTATGCCAACAATGGGTACTTTTCTCCTGGTACTATTATAAATAGTCCTTTTTTCAAACTCATTTAACTATACACAGCCCTTTAGTGGAGATCAATTCACATCTGAAATCCCTGAGTTTTCCCATTTCCTTTCTACTGTTTGTGGCTTTTCTCTTAATGCTGAAGTCAGTAGCTTTCACCAGTGACTGGTCAGGGTCATCATCTCCAACAGCAGATTTATCCAGTGATCCTTATAAGGAGATCTTGTGGTACCATCATCTTTTCTGTCCCTAGCACTCCACTGGCATTTGCAAACTCTTGAAAAGTGATGTAATCCCCAGCTCTTCTTGCATCTATTCCCAAACACCAACCATTACCTTGGCTTCTTCATGTTCAGCTCAATGTGTGCTTTCTCTTGCATTCTAAACACAATCTGTTTTTTAATCAGGGACTGAATGTCGAGGACTGCAGAATAGGCCTTTCAGCCTTGTATCTTTTACAAGCAATTCTGTGTCTTCACTTTCTTTTTATACTTTGTGTTTACAGCATAGCACTTATAGTGTTCACTTTTACCTGAAGTACAATACTGAACAAAGTTGTTCAGTACAGTTTCGGAGTTGGCATTCTCTGCCTGAGTTAACTAAAATCTATATCAAATGCACCAGGACCAGATTTTGTTAGAAAGAAGATTACCTCCAGACTATCTTACATTTTTTTTTTTTTTTTGCTGGCACCTGGTTTTCAGATACAGAGCAAAGTACTATCTAAACCTTCACCAGTCAGCCTGCATGCTATCAAAGATTTCCAGCTTTGCTGCAGTGTCTGATGGCTTCTTCTGCTCAGGCTACTGGCTTAGTTGGGTTTCTTTATGCTCTCACATGTCATTATTCTGCAAATATGTTGCTTACAGATCTGACTCATTAACTGAGTTGTAACTGACCACTCTTGTGTATCAGAGCCTTTGCATAAAACAGCCAATTTCAACTGGTTTGTGCCAGAAAGTTTGAATGGGAAAATTCACCAGCATGAACACTAGTGAACATTAACTTTTACATCAATGATGTATGAAACTGTCAACCTCATGACCCATTCATGTGCAGTGGAAGGATTCTGCTGCTATTGGCTACTGACACAAATAGCCATTGAGGTTTGGCTCGCTGAAGGATTAAAAAAAGCAGAGAAATGTGTAGTTTCTCTAAAAAGAAGACTAGGTAGACTGACTGGAAAGGAAAGCCCTTCATTTTATAATACTGTTTGTTGCCCTTTGCAAAAAAAGAAGATGGCAACACATAAGGCCTTAGTGCTATTAACACCTTTTCAAAACTATCTTTCAAGATAAAGTCTAAGAACATGCTTTAAAAATATAGTAAAAGCTATTATAAATCAGCACTGACATCTACAGGATTAACCATTGAAATTCATAAACTCTGCTGAGTTTCCAAAGGTTAATAATCTCCCTCTAACAGTATACCTCTCAGCCTTCATAAAGGTTCTCAGAGGTGAAATGGAGACTACCTAAATAAAATAAATGTTGAATTAGAGGCCTAGCTCTTTAGTTACTTAAAGCAAATTACATGTGCACGCAGATGCACACTCCCACACTGACTCATGCAAACACACATGTGCACACAGCAAAAATAAAACAAAACAAAAAAACCCATCTACTCCTAAAGCAGAAAACCTTCTTAATCTTCAGTCTTAAATACTCTAATGACTTTTTCTCTTTAACTTCACATTTTGAGGGGGAAAAAATAAAGTGTCCTCTATTGGGGGACAAATTTCCAGTGAAAAACAGTCAGGACCTTGAAGTACCAATCACAAGCATTCTTGGGAAGTGGAAAGCAAGTTATAGCATTACTGTGGATCTATTATCATGTGTTCCTAACAGACTGGTATAGGAAAAATATGTCAGTTTGATTAAAACTACTCAGTTTTATTGAACTGGTATAATGAATTTTCTCCAGCAGAACAAAAACACATTATAGCAATCCAAACTCCTCCTATACTGAAGAATCACTAGCAGCATAATGGATAAATGACTTCAAACTTAATGTTCATCGTCTGTTCTGCTCTCAGTTATGAATGCAAAAATAACATTCCCCAAATTACATCAGTAAAAAAATAAGATGTGTATAGTTTGAATGCATGTATGGCTCTTACTGCAATGCAGCATTGCTATCCTCATGTTCCCAACACAAATCACATACAATAAAGGTTCAAATATCATTAGTTTTATTTTTATGGTTTCACTTTAAGAGCCTGTTTTTTGGTAGAAAATAAGGGTAGGTAGGATTATAGATCTGCAATTATCAGAGATAAAAAAGTATTGCAGAAAATGCTATGATTAAAGTGTTGACAAAATATATAGAAAATTTTAAGTGGCAACTTTTCTCACATACGAAAAACAAGAAAACTGAATACTATTTGTACTTGGATTCTGTATTCAGACAAATTCTGTTTCTTTTCCTACTTGTTGGAACCTGGGTCAATCCATTTCAGCCCCTGCTATTTGACTTTTGTCTGACTTTTGTTTCTTGGCTTTCATGAATTATAGTACTTTGAAGATTTTGGAACTATTGTAGCTTGAGGTTTCCAAAACCTAGTGAGCAATAAGTGACATGACATTTAAAATATGATTTATTGTATTCCTGAATTACACATACATTAATCTTAAAACTGGCACAAACACAAAGGTTGTAATAGAATTTCTGTCAGCCTGTGTAACTGTTTAGTCAAGTATATTAGTGTATTTTCTCACACCTCTAGGTTTTGATGCATTTCATTTCATGACACGTGCAGTACTATAACGTTTGTAAAGCTTTATCTGAATGGGAATGTATTTAGTAGCTAGGGACACACAAGGAAGTCTTTACTAAAAATCCCTGTGTTATGTAAAAGCCTGTAAAATAATAAATGGAGTCTACCTTAGCTGGAATCGAGGATCCATTTTTTTAAAGCAGCTGTCCTTAAAATGGGGAGACACAGACAAAACAGTGAATACAATTAACAGGATTTGAACTAATGCACATTAAAAGAAACCGTTTTTAGAGAATCTTATATAAAATTAAAAAATAAACAGGGACACAAGTAGTAAAAAAAAAAGTGAATTATCGAAAGCATAAATCTAATTAGGTTTACCTCCTCATGTTTAGGTCAGGCCCGCCAGTTTTTGCCCAATTTGTCCTTCCCCAGCGTCTGCACGGATTGGCACTTAGATTGACCTGACCCTAGTTGGCCTATCTAAACACAACATCTGCACATGTCTCTGATTCCACCCTATACTAAATCAGCTTTATATTGCTCTCCTGTCACAAAAGAGTTGCCACATGCCACCGTTCACAAAGCACACTGGATCTTTGAGTGGTCTAGATAAACTGTAGTTGCCTATACCTGCTGTCTTATCCACTGTCAAAGTCCTGTTCCACCCCATGAAATTACCGTCATGATATAATCCTCCTAATTGATGCAGGAATCAGACCCATTACTAAATTTACAGTTTGGACCATGAATCATTACATTAACACAAATGTTAGAAAGTGATCCCTTCGTTGTCTGGTGGGCAAGACCTCTTTCTTACTCCAGGGTTCGAAAAGAAGGCAGCTACATTTATAGTTTCCAGGTTGCCTCCGCTATCTATGCCTTTGCCACTTAATTGGCAGACTTCTAGTATTTGCTTTGCATGTAGCTGTGCCTGAAGCCCATTCTCAAAATTCAGTGAATGCGGGTTGTGTTTGCTC
Organism: Crocodylus porosus; assembly: GCF_001723895.1. NCBI lineage: Eukaryota > Metazoa > Chordata > Crocodylia > Crocodylidae > Crocodylus > Crocodylus porosus. Next base: position 10,307,869 of record NW_017728910.1, on the reverse strand, counting down.
AGTTGCATGTTACGAGTAGCACATTACTGCAACGCTGAGATCTACTAGCCCCCAGTTTCTCTTTTAAGGTAATATCAAGTTGTGACTTCCCACAAACACAGGCCAAAACTGTTTGAAACCTGAACACTATTGGAGCAAGTACTTCTGAAATACTACACACAATGAAGCCAGAGACATTTGAGGTACTAATTCTTTAGGGTTAGCTAAACGGAGCCTGAAGCAAAGCATTTTCAGGAAGTGACCCCTGACCCCAGGTGGTCTGCAGATTTTTGGATCTTCTTTCCATACCCTTGAGAAGAGATGTTATAAAAGGGCATGGCATGTATCTAAATATTTTTACCCACAAAAGGTAACTGTGGGTGCAAATGTAAAGCTCTGATTTGTGCTCATATTCAGCTCCAAAAAAATGTATGTGCTCAGATGTGTGTCTGCAGTTGGACTGTAGTTGCAATTCAATTGCTAGTGCAGATTTTGCAGTACTAGTTGTCTCCCTAAAAGAGCTGCCACTGATTGTGACCCAATATGTTATTTTATGTTTCTGACTAGTTGTTATGCAAGAATTTGCATTTGAATTTGCTGGGAAGGAAAGACGGAAATATGTCTAAACTGCTACTTTGATTAGAACTAGATTTTTCCCTGTTGCAGTTGAAACACATTGATACATCTGAGGCTCCAAATGAAGCTTTTATATAAGAAGGAAGACACAGATGGCTTCAGAGGTAAATGATACAAAAATGCTTATATTTTCTAAATCAAATTATTGTTAATTATAAAATGGGATAACATCTCATTTCTCAAATAGATCACTGGGAAATTTAAATTCCTATTTCAAAATCTGTGCTGCTTTCCCTTTCTAATAAGCTTTGTTTAGCTAAATATATGACAGAACTAGAACTCTGTTGCTAAGTGAACTTTGTGGCAAAGATCACTTGCTGAAAAAGCAGAAAAACTAAACAAAATGTAAAAATGCTATCCTGAAGCAATTCACTATATAATTATTTACTGGTATAGTGCCATTAGGTATGCCCTCTGACTTGTTATCTGCTATATTTAGAAGCAATAAGACAGGATAAAATATGAATGTGTACACATATTATTTTATTATTGTCATTAGTGTTATTACTAATTAAATCAGTGCATATTTTATAGTAAATATCAATAAGAATTTTTAATATGTAACTTATCTTTCTCATGTACTCCAAAACAGCATTAAAGGATTAAAGTGATTAATAATAAAAACAATAGAAAGTGGGGGGGGGAAACAATTGTTAGGGAACTGCAAAAAGGAGCTAGATTTCTGCATGCAAAGTTGAATTTTCAAGGATAATTAATAGTACAAAATATTATACATTTTTAAAAAAATCAAATTGTATTGCTAAAATGTAGTGTTACCTAATTGTGTTCTCTAAAGATAATTATGAAGTTATAAATAATGTTATTTTAGAACTGGATTTTATTGTTGTCTTTCAAACTTCTTGAAAACAATCGGTGTGATAATTCAGTGAATTTAACAAGAAAAACAGCTTCTTACACAGTTAAATGCATGTTTAAATATCAGTTGTGTTATTTTCTTCCTTTCTAAATTTTTGTCATGATCAATGTTACACACCTCTGTTTACACATACGGATACTCACAATATCCTAATATCATATTTTGACTAACTGTACTCATAATAAATCAAATTTAACATTTTTGTATTATTATTTTTGTGTTAATTTTATGTTGTTGTCAGAATTAGCATGCATCAAATAATCAAATATTATAAGCAATAGTGTCGTTACACTTAAGGTGTGGTTATCTTGTCAAAAGCATCTCTAAAAATGGCACTTTCTTGCTTAGCTGTCTCCTGCATAACTGTAGGCATTATTTGAAAAAATCTGGTCGTTGCTACATTTGTCTTTTTATTACGATACTATTTGAAATGCTATTCCATTAAGATCTACAGAACCAGTTCAGTAAAAATTCTGAGCTGGACCCTATTACTTTTCATGAATAATTAAACAGTTTCAAAAGAATCAATTACATTCATTTGACTCACTGAAGTTAACCAAGTTATAAAGGTATAAGATAGGATAAAATGTGCCCTGATCATCTATTACTGATAAGGAAGCACATGTAGGAAACAATCCAGTTTGATTTTTAAATCCCAGTTTCAGCTAATATGGATGCCATTAAGAAAAACAGATCTTTTAACTCATAAACTGATTGTTTGACATAGAACCTCACCCCCACAGCAAATATTCGCATTGAATGGCATACTCTTCTTATCCCAGAGTAACTTCTCAGATTATTATTATATATTTTTATTTTGTGACGTCATTTGAGGCATCAAATAGACTGATGTCTTATCATAAAATGGCTATTATGTCATTTTTCAAGTAAATCCAAATACAAACATGCTCATCAAGAACACAGGCTTTATGAGTTCATTTTCAAGTAATCAGTTTGCTAAGCATCAAAACAATTACATTATCAATACTTTAATTAACTACTCTTAGGACATACATGTTTTCATACATCTATATGAAATGGGAGTATAAAATAACAGCATTTGCAGTTACTTGTTATTCAAAATTGCCAAACAGATTTTACTTCTGAATCCCAGTTTCAGCCAACGTGGTAGTATTTTTTTAAGTGAGAGGGAACAGGGAGGAGGGGCACTCACGTCATCATTGTGTATATGCTATGTCCAATATTCTCTCAGAACAAAAGTCCTTTCCTTAAAAATACATCCTGATCATTAGTTAAGAATGAATACATTAAGGAAAAGGTAGGTGATTGGTGTGAAAGCTGCAGTACTGAGCTTAAGGCAGTGTTTTTTAAAAAAAACTATATGAAAAATCATGACAATTATCATCTCGGTCCAAAGCTTAATCCCAAAGTTCTGCCTAAAGTACACATGCATTGGTGCAGATGTGCGCTGGGCATGTCTGCAAGGGACTGCAGATGCCCCACTTCTGATCACAGTGAGACAACAGAGCCACACCGTGTCCTCTATCCTGGCCATAAAAATAATGTGGTCCCTGTGGTATCCCTTGCTTACTATGGTTCTAAATCTCTCATGCCTGACAACATGCCATAAGTTTGTATGCTGTTGTACTGAATGTCAGAGCACTTGTAGTTACACTCCCCACCCCCTCCAAACAATACTCTTCGGCATGCACTGGTAATCCACCTGCTCCAAGGTCTCGGCTGAGGCCTAGGCACTTCCCTGATTTTGAAGGATTGGGACACAAATATATATAAAACATAACAGAAAAAGGACTCCTCTTTTCCCTAAAATGTAGTCAGTGATGAGCTGTTGGAAAGGGATTACTGAATAGGTTAGTGAAACAAGTTGAGACTTCTTTTTATATATATAGTTTTCCTAGTATCTGATGAATGGGGGTGGAGGTGGGGAGTTGAAGTTTAACAGCCAGGTGCTTCAAATTTTTACTTATGAACATACAATTATTGACAGGGAAAATGATGATTCATGTGAAAAACATTCGAGGATCAGGAGTTTTGGTGCTAACAATGGCTCCAACCCCACAATGAGTTATGCACCTGTTAAAATACAATGTGTTCCACTGAAGTCAATGAACTTCCTTGCCCTGAAAAAAATTGGCTCTGTGTGTAAGTCTTAGCAGGATTGAGAACAAGCAGTGCCAAACAGGTTAGCTTTTCCATCATCACTGTCCCAAGCTTTCAGCAGAATTTTACATCTACAGAATAATCGCATCTACAAAAGAATTTCAGGTTTGTGTTACATTGTCAAACTTCGGTCTAAAAAGTTCTCATGCTTTTGTTCAGGGATGAGCATAATGATTCACACCTGATCACCACTAAATGCATTATACCTCTGCATTTATGTTAACCCAGTTGCTTTTCTTCTGCTACTACAAATAGTTATTTTCTTTTACTAAAGACCAAATAATGGGCATAGAGTAAGGCAACAGCTGGCCAATGTGTTCTGTAAAGTCAATGTGATGAGGTTTACAAGAGATTAGAAAACTACAGTGGTAGGCAGTGGAGAAGAGAATGAGAACATGACGCACATGGCATGTTATTTGGTTTTCAGCAGGAATGAAGCTGGCAGTAATATCAGCAGAAGAAAATGGAAGTGCCCCAGTGCTGGCAGCAATACAGCAACACTGGTGGGAAATCTGTTTACAGATGATATAACAATAACTACAGGGACTGAAGAAGAAACCAGCTGGCTATTAGCTGCATTGGAGAAAACAAGCAAGAAGGAAGAATAAAGTCTAAAACCTTAAAACGAAGGTTCTTACAATTGAAACCTAATGCATACTATTATGCCAGTATGTAAAACGTACTGCACCTTGTGGCAGGTCTGTCAAGCTGGCTGTTCTGCTCCAAGGCAGCTGCCTTCTAAAACGAACAGTATGGAAGATTAGCTTGTGTACTGGTGTCTACATGGCACAAAGCAGTAAGTGTTGTGCTGATACCTTTGCTAGTTTTGAGTATGCTAGGTCCAGAACTGGAAGCAGGAAAGCTGTATTTGTGCACCACTGTGCCTCAGCTGATAAATCCTGCTTTTCTGTAATCTAGCATCAGGTTAACACAGCTATGCTGCTTCTAGTTCTAGAGTTAAGTATGCAGAAGTAGCATGGGTATGTTGTTGCCTTGTGCAATATAATATCTTAAAACAACGGCCACCAGAATCCCCTTTCCTCTGTGTTTATAACCTCTGTAATGACTTAGTACAGTGCTGCGCAACCTCTTTGGCCCCACACACCAGATGGGTGGTGCAGGACTGGTCTGCAGGGTGGGTGCAATCTTGCACACCATCATGACCCCACATTCATCTAGCCTCAGTGTGAACTCACATCTGGTGCAATCTGTATTATGTCACCTGGACCATAGCGCTCCCCAGAGGTCTGTGAATTTGGTGGCAGGATTAACTATTGTGGTTCAGGAAGCAATTTGTGCTGTGTTGACTCACCTACCACCACATTTCTGGACACCTGAGGAGTCCCACTGGCTGGATGACATGGTAGGGTACCACTGAATTAGTGCAAAGGTACTGAGTAACTCATCTGTGGAGACTACAAAGGAACTTCATAGAATGCTGGCTTACTTCAAAATGTTAACTCTGGAAAGTACTTGCTTCTCTAGTTTTCTTATGGGTCAAATTTAATGTACGTCTTATAATGTTGGGTTTGGTTAACTGTGAGCTTGGTTGCTTCTGCTTGTAAGTTTGAAATGAAGAGCTACATGCACGCCTTTCCCTCACTTCCTCCTATTCTTCTATCTTGTTCTCTGAGTAGGGAAGGGAGCAATTGGACACTTTGCAATGAAGTGTGTCCAATTCCTCCCGCCTTTACTCGGAAAGAAAGATGGAAGAAAAGGAGTTTTATTCACTGACATGGTGCCAGTAGGGTGGGTGGGAATATTAACCTATTATTACTTATTAAAGTGTATCCATGGGTCCCAGACTGGATACCTTTTTAGAAATCTTAAAATTAATTAATCCCTAGGAAATGACCTAGCTGTGCCTTAGTCATTATTGTGTAAATAGGCATTAATGGCTGGGCATTTTAGTATTTTCTTGGGAAATCAATAACTTATTAAAGTATTTTATGATTTTGTGCCAAAATTAACTAATTTGCAAAACTGAGGGTCATGGTGTCAACTGCATTCTGCTGTATAGACTGTGGGGAGAATCTATCTTGCAATAGATTTATTCAAGCTGCATTGCAATACTGGCTCCAGACCAATATTAATAGATGTATGATTAAGAGGTTAAAAGTACTGACTGGCATTTAAGGCAGCAAATATTTGGGATCAGAGGATACTATAACTAAAGAGAGCAATTATTTGTAATTTTTTGTGGCAGTGAGTATAATGCAGGAGAAAAAACTTGCAGATAAACTAGGCTATGGAAGTAGAAGAGTTATGAAAATATGCTTATTTTCCCCAGCTGAAATTGCCACATACTTTTGAGCTACTGAGCATAGTGAAAGATCAAATGTTGATAATCGGAAACTTTATAAAAGAAAACATCAATACATTTTTGGAAGTTAGAGACTTCGGTCACTTCATTGTTAATAACCATACAGCAAACAAGTAAGGGACAGAGCCCTTAGAAAGATGGAAACTGCTACCAAAAAGAACAGCCAGAACAGACCACTCTTCTGATTATTAGACACCTACCCATGCAATTGTTTCTCCTTGGTGAAGGCCACAGTGAAGCTTCTGTTCATAGTGAGGCTACCATTTATCACTCATTTCATTTATTAATTGTTTTAATTATTACATTAGTACCCAAAGGCTCAAGCCTTTTGTTCTAGACAAGGGGAGTCCACAAAAACAGGAACAATATCCAAGTCTCAAGCAGTTCAAGTACAGGAAGTTTCCCTTTGGTGTGCAAGTCAAAAATTTAAACGCAACTTCATGCATTCACTTTGAGTGGGGGGTGTACTCACAAACATCAATTTAAAACGGGCATTCTGGGCTTCATGTTTATTGCCAGTCCAACATTTCTATATTACATATGAAAGGAATATTTTTGACTGCCAGCCAGGTGAACTAAGCCTGGAGTAGAGAGAGGTAGTTAGACATATTAGTCTGAAGATATGGAGAAAATATGTCATCATGGTAGCTTATAGACTAACTCATTTAGCAAGACAAGCTTTTGTATGCATCTGATGAAGCAGACTGTAGTCTACTGGAGCTCATACCTTTCTGAATGAGCTAATCTATAAGGTACCTCTGCCTAAATCTGGATAAATGAAAGTAAAGCTTTCTTACCCCTGGAGTAAAGCAGACTTCTCAAGTAATCAAATTTGCAGTATTTTATCTATATTTTAACCAGGAGATTGCTTATATTATTTTTGAAGGATTTTGGCATTAAGATTGTGCAAGTACTTATTGTCACTAAGTTAGCTAAGGCAGGGACATTTTTTTTGCATTTTTCTTATATTTCTATGCTATCTTTTTTCAACTTGTAATGTTATGCCATTGTAGGTCAAACCAGGGAGGCCATATGCATATGATTTACTTTCTATACTGACACTGGGCACCTACACTGTGATTTCCTAGCTCTATATCCCTCATGCCTAGATGAATGCCCTTTCATGGCAGTACTAATTATGTATAAAGGCCAAATCACTTTTCTTAATTAGTTTTTGAAGAGATTTATTTTGTTTGGTCTTCTTTCCTTCTTTAATATAAATATTACATAAAGAAGAATAGGTAAAAGTCAAAGATGTCATTCAAATTTTAGGCAAAGCTGATACAGTCTACCCCCATTTAATGCTGTTTCACTTAGCACTATTTTACTATAACACTCATTTTAAATTGATACCTGATTTCACTTAGCAGTCAGTGAGTTTCATTATAACGCTCACGGTCACCATCTTGGGTCATTAAAAACAATTGCAGTCACCATCCTGGGTCATCAAATGCTTTCAGTTTCACATAACTCTCATTTTGCTTAATGCTTGATTTTTCAGGAAGCAATTAAGAGCACTAAGTGGGGGTTATCTGTACTGGGTATGCCTGATATGGCATCTATTGAAATAAACCTGCAAATGTTCTCCTCCAATCAAGAATTAATGTCAATTCAGTAAATTGAACTACCACTCACATTGATGAATCTTCACCCATATAAGAAGCCCTGCTGATTCACCTTTGAACTGTTCACACAAACCAATGTTCAATAGGGAAGGGAAGGTTTTAAAATGGATAATCACTACACAAGTATATGTCCTTGGTTTTTTGAATTTTCTTATGGGGTACTTACCTGAAAAAATGACACCTAGCTAAGATGGCTTACACACTGAAAGCCAACTTTCACTAGATTTTAAGTAAGTTCTTCTATTTTAGAGCACTGTGAGATTTGTTTTGCAAATACTAATAATACTACTAATAAGTATGCCTACTCCCTAGGCATAATTTCCCAAGGTTTCACAACTCTAATTATTATGAGCAATACCTTCATGGTCTCCTGCTATATCTCTTAAAATATAACAAAAAAGATCTGTTTTGAAAGTTTCTTTGAACTTCATAAGTCAATGATTTCTTATATAACTGCAATAAAAACCTCTGGGAAAGAACCTATTATGAGTACTGTGTCAGCATTTTTAGCTCATTACAGATGGCTTGTTCCCCTTTCCACATAACTATTTAATGAATTTAAGCTAAACATTGTATAATGTCATAGCCAGTAGGAGCCTTGAGCTTCTAGTAGGAGTTTTTAAACTGAGATTATAGACCAATTTGGTAAAGGAATTTAATGAAGAAAATAATTCTTAAATGCTGCTGAGCAACGTTTGCTTTCAGTCATTTTAGTAGGAACTCAGCACCAGAAAACATTTTCCAGAAACCTTTTTGGGGAAACTTAAACTGCTTCTATATTATGTTAGATCCCAGTAAACAGTTGTTCAATGATGGCCAATAATATACTGGCATTTAACTTCTTCAAGAAAAAGGCTGAAGAGTTCAAATTATATAAAAATAGATTTCTTACATAACAAAGCCACTAAGGAAACAGCATACTCTGCAGCTAGTTCTTAATCCAGATGGATGCCTGTATATATGTCACCATGACAGCAACAAGAATTACTTAAAAGCACAGGTAGCAAAATACCTTTTTAAAACAAACTGGTCATCTCTATACACAGGATATTTGGATTTAGGCCATTGCTATTCAATTATATTTAGAACATATCATAACAAGTGTTGTTGGTGTTGCTGCTGCAGTTGTTATTAAGATTTATTTGTGAAGTAATTGACAAAGGTGTTTCTTAGACTAGACCGCTTTTAACTATCTTTTCTTTTAAATATTTAAGTTAGCCATTCAACTACATTTCCCTTGTTTGAAACTACTCCAGGTGATCTCTTGCTGCTCCCACTTCACTGACATTCTTTCTCCATCACTTAAGTGCCTTGTTTCATTTGCACAAAGTTAAATATAAACCATTTTCTCTTGTTATTTCACTTAGTTTTTATCTGCTTCTTTCTCAGACCTGAAGAAAGAGACTTTGCACCCCAAAATTTTGTTCAATGGCTCTCCCAATTCTA
>NW_017728910.1:10287200-10298830 GCF_001723895.1 Crocodylus porosus | reverse complement strand
TTTCACATAACTCTCATTTTGCTTAATGCTTGATTTTTCAGGAAGCAATTAAGAGCACTAAGTGGGGGTTATCTGTACTGGGTATGCCTGATATGGCATCTATTGAAATAAACCTGCAAATGTTCTCCTCCAATCAAGAATTAATGTCAATTCAGTAAATTGAACTACCACTCACATTGATGAATCTTCACCCATATAAGAAGCCCTGCTGATTCACCTTTGAACTGTTCACACAAACCAATGTTCAATAGGGAAGGGAAGGTTTTAAAATGGATAATCACTACACAAGTATATGTCCTTGGTTTTTTGAATTTTCTTATGGGGTACTTACCTGAAAAAATGACACCTAGCTAAGATGGCTTACACACTGAAAGCCAACTTTCACTAGATTTTAAGTAAGTTCTTCTATTTTAGAGCACTGTGAGATTTGTTTTGCAAATACTAATAATACTACTAATAAGTATGCCTACTCCCTAGGCATAATTTCCCAAGGTTTCACAACTCTAATTATTATGAGCAATACCTTCATGGTCTCCTGCTATATCTCTTAAAATATAACAAAAAAGATCTGTTTTGAAAGTTTCTTTGAACTTCATAAGTCAATGATTTCTTATATAACTGCAATAAAAACCTCTGGGAAAGAACCTATTATGAGTACTGTGTCAGCATTTTTAGCTCATTACAGATGGCTTGTTCCCCTTTCCACATAACTATTTAATGAATTTAAGCTAAACATTGTATAATGTCATAGCCAGTAGGAGCCTTGAGCTTCTAGTAGGAGTTTTTAAACTGAGATTATAGACCAATTTGGTAAAGGAATTTAATGAAGAAAATAATTCTTAAATGCTGCTGAGCAACGTTTGCTTTCAGTCATTTTAGTAGGAACTCAGCACCAGAAAACATTTTCCAGAAACCTTTTTGGGGAAACTTAAACTGCTTCTATATTATGTTAGATCCCAGTAAACAGTTGTTCAATGATGGCCAATAATATACTGGCATTTAACTTCTTCAAGAAAAAGGCTGAAGAGTTCAAATTATATAAAAATAGATTTCTTACATAACAAAGCCACTAAGGAAACAGCATACTCTGCAGCTAGTTCTTAATCCAGATGGATGCCTGTATATATGTCACCATGACAGCAACAAGAATTACTTAAAAGCACAGGTAGCAAAATACCTTTTTAAAACAAACTGGTCATCTCTATACACAGGATATTTGGATTTAGGCCATTGCTATTCAATTATATTTAGAACATATCATAACAAGTGTTGTTGGTGTTGCTGCTGCAGTTGTTATTAAGATTTATTTGTGAAGTGATTGACAAAGGTGTTTCTTAGACTAGACCGCTTTTAACTATCTTTTCTTTTAAATATTTAAGTTAGCCATTCAACTACATTTCCCTTGTTTGAAACTACTCCAGGTGATCTCTTGCTGCTCCCACTTCACTGACATTCTTTCTCCATCACTTAAGTGCCTTGTTTCATTTGCACAAAGTTAAATATAAACCATTTTCTCTTGTTATTTCACTTAGTTTTTATCTGCTTCTTTCTCAGACCTGAAGAAAGAGACTTTGCACCCCAAAATTTTGTTCAATGGCTCTCCCAATTCTATGGTGGGTTCAATAAAAGATACCACAAAAAAACCCTTGCCTCATACGTTTCCTGGATCAGCATGGCTACAACACTACAACCCTACTACCTGTTATAATATTTATAGGATAGTTATTATAAGTAAAATTACTTGCATTTTAATAGGAATGGTGGGCCCCAATTAAAGTTCAAGCCCCACTCTGCTAAATACTGTATAAATAAATTGAAACAAAAACAAAGCAAATCTACACAGCAAACTTGCATCTCTATATTATGACAAGATACAACAGGCAGAAGAACCATAAAGGAGTAGGTATAACAGTACAGGAGTAGGTATCCAGGCCCTGTATATATATATGTATGTATGTATATATATAATATGTGTGTGTGTGTGTGTGTGTGTGTGTGTGTGTGTATATGTATATGAGTGTGAGTAAGCCTGAGGGTAAGTGGCTGCCTAGCTTCAGGCCAGCTCACCTCCCTCTCCTACAAAGCAGAGCAAGGACCAGGGACACCCAATGATATGTAACTATTTACAAATTTAATTTTACAGTACAGTGTCAATAAAATGTATAAAACATGTACATATATAGAGAGAGACTATTTACAAATGTACGTTTACAAAAGAACCTGTAAATCTTATTAAACGTAAAGCCAGGTAATCTCAACTAGGTATGGCAGATGAAGACCCTATAGCCACACAGACCTTGATCCTCTTTGGTCTTCCAGTTAGTGTACAGCCCCTACCCTCAGCGAGGCCCTCCAGGTGGCTGGTAAGGAAACACTCAATGGGAAAATATAAGTTAAACTCTAGTTCAACAGATAAAACCTGATAAGAATGAAACAACAATCTAAACATATATAGGTTGGATTACATTAGTAAGATTCAATACATTAAGATAACCAATACAATGAAAGCAAGTATTGAGTAGGGGATGCACTAGTAGGCCCATTAACAGGCTAGTTAAAGAAGCTGTTACTCATCTCATAATACAACATTATGAGTGATACTGGGGGCAAGGAGCAGATTAGTATAAGAAATGCTATCTCCCTCCTCTAAACCACATGGCTAGGATGACTTGCAGCTGCAGCCACCCCTGTCATCATGGAGCTTCCCTTTGATCATCAGCAGGGGAGGGCCCTTCCTTCTTTGTGAAAATCCTTGCCTCCTCCCCTCCTTGGGACTGCAGTCCCCTTTCCAGGTAACTCACGACTCCCAGCAGTTCTGGTGGACGTGACTTGTCTCTCTCTCTCTGGGTTGGCTGTGGAGCTTCCTCCCCTTCACTGGAATGGTCTGTCTGTCCTGCTGTCAACTTCTACAAGGAGGCCTGAAGTACATCATGCAGTTAGCTGGTCTGTCAGCCCTCTCAGGCCCTGTGCACAGCTCTGTGCACCAAAGAGGCTCTTGCCACATGCAGGGATGGGGACCTGTGCTGCCTCATGCAGCTGTGGGGTCCCTTCAGCCTCATGCACTGCTCTGTGCACCACAGGAGCTCCCGCCTCCTACAGTGATGGGGACCCACGCTGTCTTGTGCAGCCATGGGTTCCTTTCACTCCAGGCCCTTTGCACCGCTCTGTCCACTGAGGGTTCCTGCCATGTATAGGGATGCCCTGTGCAGCTGTGGGGTCCCTTCAGCTCTCTGAACCCTCCACGCACCGAGCTGTGCACCAATGCCATGGCTCTCTCTTCACAGCGGGGCTGGGAGCAGCCTCTCACTGCTTCCCATTAGGCTGAGGCATTTTCAGGCCGCTTCTGCTCTGCACTGCTGGTGAACTCCACCAACTCTTCTGCAGCCTCTCTTTGTCATCCCGGCTCAAAGCACCCATGTGCTGGGTACGTGGGCTTTTATGCCTTCTGGAGGCTCCACCTCCAGATTGAAAATGGACCAATGGGAAAGCCTGAGGGCTCCCCCCTCAGGTCCTCTTCTTCATCTCACTCCTGAGTCAGGGTGGGGCAAGTCTTCCTCCTGCCTTCTCCTGATTGGTGGAGAAGAGAAATGCCTGCACCAATTAGCTTGAGCCATCCGGCTCAAGCCATTAAGCCAGGCTGCTGGCAAACCCACCAGAAACCTTCCAGAAAGAGACAGACAGAGAGAGACAGATTGTGTTGCCCTAGTTGGTTGCTTACACCTTGATGTGCGATCTTTAGGACCTGATACTTTGACCAGAAACCAAACTATTAGTGGCACAAACCCTCATCTTTCCTGCAATGCTTTGATGTAAAGTATGAAAGAAGAGGGAGGTTTCCTGTTCTACAGCTTCGTTAACTGCTGGCCAAGCAGTGTTCCTTAGCCACTTCCCCTGGCACCCCATCCTTGTACCAACCTGATGTTATCAGTCTTAATCAGGCAGTTGGTTTAGAAATGTATCATGTCACAGTCCCCATGTGCTTGGTGAGTGTTTAGCACAAGCCCTTAGCCAAATTTTAACTCCATCCATTGGGCTGCAATGCTATCTTCCCCAACTCCTACCCCCAAGATGGGGTTTCACTTTTAATCATGTTAACAATAGAGTTGAAATATGTCATTTCTTTGAGAGTCTCTGGAGAATATTCTCTCCTTGCCTTAAACAACTCACAGTTCAGCGTCTTCTTTCCTCCCGCAGGACAACGAGAAACTCTCAGTGCTCAGCTGGCTAGGGAGTGGGTCTGTGCCTCTCATCTGTCAGACCTTAGGTAAGTGGAAAGACTCCTTTGAGTCTTGATAGGCAGAAGCTGCCATTCCCACCTCCATTTGCCCCTGCTGCGGCACATTGAAACGGGAGCCAGCTTATCCTCTTTCATGTTCTGTCCTCTAGGGTTTCTTTCATCTGAGGCAGGGTGCGTCTTTATGATATGCTTCAGCATGTGCGTCACCAACTGGAGCCAGCACATGATAAAAAAGCATGGGGGTTGTGGTGCCGGGAATTTTCCAGCCCATGTCTGACATTCCTGCCAGTAAGCCATGGGAATGGGGTGAGGTTTTCCTCCCCACCTACCCCGCCAGGCATGGCTCCCCTGGCATTTCCATTTCATTTCTTGATGTGGAGGCTTGAGTCTTTCCACCACAAGGTTCTTTGCATGGCCATATTATTTCTGAAAGTAGAGCAGTTCGTTAGCAAGAAAGAAAAAGAATTTCACTAAAATACATCAGACTTAGAGCACCTAGTAATGTCATCCTCAGTTAAGCTATGCTTCTCCAATTGGTCAGCTTGCCAAACTGAAAAAAGTATAGCTGACTACACAGGTGGGATAATTAGCATTGGGGTAGGTTAACTGGCCCTGTTGCTCAACAATGTTAATTAACACTGTTGCTTTTTAAAGTGAGTTTGCCATGTAGACATGGCTTATGACCCACACTTCTGTAACAACATCAGAAGGTAAGTGACATTATGTTAAGGTAGATGGATGCAATTAAATTATCTTTGTGGTTTCAACCACTCAGGTCAGTTTTTGCCAAGATTTTGAGCTGTGCACATCTTTCAAAAGGAACCTAACATATTGCAGGCTTGTATGATGATACCTTAGACTCATGGAATGACATCTGCTTAATATACAAAGATACTGAATAGAAGTAAGCAATAACTTCATTAACATATGTGTACAGGAATAACAACATGAAATTAGTTTCTTTCCTGGTTGCTTAATATATTAGTATTTATGAAGAACTTTGAGTTCTGCAGAAGAAACCTTCTATTATTATTGTGTGGGTCTAATTCAGAATTCTGGCTCCTTTTACCTACAGCCTAATTGGAAGACATAAATCAAGGCTATGTTTGAATCTTTCCAGTGATTTATCTATATAATGTGCTTACCAAACCTTGGATTCTGATCACCATTCTCAAACACCACTGTTTGGCTTTTCAAAAGTAGATTCAAATGAAAAAAGGTTATAAAGCACTTTTAAAACTAAAAAGTGGAGGAAAACCAATAGATATGAAATAGCATACAGGTCAGGTACATGAACCCCAAAGTCAAAGTCAGACATCATTCAGATTCTATACTGTCTTGAAGAGGATAATAGCAGAGTAAGAAGTATAAATACAAATAATAGTAAGCACAAGTCAGAACATTCAGAGCTACAAATAGTGTGAGCAGTAACGGGAAGCTGAGCAAGGGCAAAATTTATAAATGACTCTACACAAATACCAGAACCCTAAAAATGAGATGTGTGAACTAGAATGCCTGGTATTAAACAGTGACTTTGACATAATAGACATCTCACACTTGGTGGAAAGACAATAATCAATGGGATACTGTTCTAATATGTTACAAAGTATATAGGATCCTAGAAAATTAAGGTTGGAAAGGCTCTGAGGAGGTCATCTGGTTCAACCCCCTGCTCAAAGCAGCACCATCTCCAACTAGATAATTCCAGCCAGGGCTTTGCCTAGCTGGGTCTTAAAAACCTTCAAGGTCAGAAAGTCCACAACCTCTCTGGGTAACCTGTTCCAGTGTTTTACTTCCCTCCTAGTGAGAGAGTTTTTTCCTAATATCTACCTAAACTTCCCTTGCTGCAACTTGAAAACATTTCTTGTTTTGTCATCAACCATCACCGAAAACAGTCTAGCTCCATCCTCTTTAGAACCACCCTTTGGGTAGTTGAAGTCTGGTTTTTAATCCTCCCTTAGTCCTCTGTCTAAAAATTAAATAGGCCTGGTTCCCTCAGCCTCTCCTCAGAAGTCTATGCCACAGTCCCCTAATCATTTTTGTTGCCCATTACTGATCTCTCTTTAATTTGTCCATCTGCTTTCTGCAGTGGAGGCCCAAAACTGGGCACAGTACTCCAGATGTGACCTTACCAGTGCCAAAAAGGGGGAAATAATCACTTCCTTCAGTCTGCTAGCAATGTTCTTATTAATGCAGTCCAGAATGCTGTTAATCCCCTTTGCAAATAGGGCACTCTGTTGGCTCATAATCAAGTTATTGTCCACCGTAGCCCCCCCCGGTCCTTTTCTGCAGAGCTCCTGCTTAGCTAGCCAGTCCCCAATGTGTGCTGGTGCCTGGGATTGTTCCATCCTAAGCACAGGACTTTATATTTGTCCTTTTTGAACCAAATGGCCATGTTTAGACAAGCGCAGCCATGCAGCACGTGGGGCTGCACGTATGTCTGTGGCACCACATTGCAAGGGAGCAACATGAAGGGTTTTTTTGATCCATGGATATTCATGGGGTTAAAAAAAAATGTGGAAAAAAAAGTAGAGTGGCGCACGTGGGGGCAGCATGCACCGCTCAAAACCAGAGTCAGGCTTGCTGGAGCCATACTCCAGCTGCCAGCCAGGCTCCATAGAGCTGGATTGCCATTGCTGCAGTCCTGAGAAGCCCCCAGGACCTCAGGTAAGGCTTCTGGAGCCAGCCCAGTGCTAGCCCAAGCCTCTCCTACTCCATCCGAGGTAACTCGCCATGTGGCAGAGGGTGTGTGGCACAGGCATTTCTTAGGGAGAACTAGTGGCAGCACAAGATGCACCACTGCTCGTTGTCCCCAGGGAACCAAGTGTCCACACATGTGTAGACATGGCCCATGATTTCTTTTGGTCCAATCCTCCAATTTGGCTAGGTATCTCTAAACCCTACCCTACCTTCTAGCATATCTACTACTCCCCCAGCTTGATGTCATCTGCAAACTTGCTGAGTGTGTATATGAATGACAATAGTACATGCAGGCCCTGTAAGTTAATGTAGTATAGACTGTAACAGCATAAAAATCTTACCTAAAAAGAAAACTACTTTAGAATCCCTGTGGGAAGAACTTCTGTACTTGAATAAAAAGAATATATTACTAGGATTGCACTACTTACCACCTGATCAGGAAGATAAAGGTGATTATGACATGTTCAAGGAAATTAGAGAAGCTGTTAACACTGGGCAAACAATAATAATGGGAGCCTTCAACTATCCTCACATAGACTGGAGAAATAGCTCACCAGGGAAAGATGGGGAAGTAAAAATTTTGGATGTGACAAATGATTGCTTTCTAGAACAACTCACCTTGGAACTCAGCAGAGGAAAAGCAATTCTATACCTAATCTTGAGTAACACACAGGACCTGATTCAAGAGGTATCTGTTGGTGAGCCAGTCTGTAACAGTGACCATAACACACATTCAACCTTCTCGCAAGAGGGAGTAAATCAAACAATGTACAGCTTCAGAGAAAGAAATTACAAAAAAAAGGGGAAGTTAGACACTGGGGAAGTTAAAACACTTCAGGCAACTTGGAAACTATTTAAAATACTACTTTAGAGGCTCAAAAAAGTATATACCACAAATCATGAAGGATACCAGTCAGACCAATAAAATTCCTTCACAGTTTAAGGGGTTAAGGAAGCCAATCAAGGCAAAAAGGCAAAGGAGCAATCCTTCAAAAAATGGAAAGCATGCCCAAGTGAAAAAAACAGGAAAGTCCACAAACTTGGGCAGGTAGAGTGTAAACATTTAATTTGGCATATAGGGTCATGTTGTGATCAGATCTGGCCTGCAGACTGACCCTGGCCCATTTATTTGACACCAGATAAGTTGAGCACCACTGAAATGGATCATTGTTTCAAGAACTAAAATCATATATGTCGACTCTTGGCAATAGGTGAAGTTTAAAGCAATTTCATAAACAAGCCAAATCGTTTACCCTATTAAATAGCAGAATATTCTCTCTACAGATGGAAAGCTTCACTACTTAAGTCATTTAAATCCTCCCGAGACATGGACCTCAAAAACAGTCTGTAGAGAATAAATCTATGTCGGCAAAAGGATGGACTAAGGTGGTCAACCATACAAAGACCTTTTCCACAATACTTGTGATTGCTGAGAATTATAGGTTTATGTTATAAAACAAATTTATAATTGCAACATCTGCCAGACTGGCAATGAAAGCAAATACACTAAAGACTCATTTTTCAGAAAGAAGCAGATAACCTCTAACCCTTTATAATGCCAGGTGTCTGTGAAGTAACAAAAGCTTTTATCTGCTGAGGGAAGAAAATGATGAATGTAGGGTTTAGGCAAAGGAAGCAGAAATAGTTTATTCTGGTGGGTGGGAAGGTTTTTTAGGTGATCTTTTATCTTAAGTCTATCTGTATTTATGATTACATTTTGCCTTGAGCCATAAAAAAGTCTGTTACATATTAAAATAAATAAAAGGTATGTTTCCAGACCAACTTTTAATTTGCTAAACTCATTTATTTCTACTCTTTGTTTTTTCCCTCTCAATCAGTTTCTAGTCCATAAAAGTCCATTATGTCTCACCCTGTGATTACTCTTAGTTTCCTTAATAGCCTCTGGTGCTTTTTGAAACTCTAAATAAATTATACCTATCACTTTTCAGTTATCCACTATTTTGTTAACTCCCTGAAGGAATTATAATTTGTAGGAAAGGCAATTTTCCTTTTGGAAGCTGTGTTGGTTTGTCCCTATAATATGATGCTCATCTTAGTGTTTTATAACTCTTGTAGTTATTTTCAGCTAATTTTCCAGATACTGTAGTAAGGCTCATTAGTTTATAACTCCTGGGCTTACTCCTACTCCACATCTTAAACAAAAATAAAGCATCCTCTACCCTCTAGGTCCTCCAGATTTTAACAAGCACATGGCTTTGTCAGGACTCAGGCAAATCCTTCTTAAGTATCCCTAGAACACTTGAGAAAATACCCTTCATTTCTGAGGACTTAATATAATTTAAATGACTAATATATCCCAGCCCAAATTCCTTCTTCTGACACCTTGATCTCCAAGACTGTATTTTCATTATTTTATTCTCTAAAAGCGATTTTGACAAAAGCGTATCTCCATTTCCCTCCATAATAAAGGCTGATGCAAACACGTCTTTGAAGTTTAGCATTTTCAAAATGCAGATTAAGCTAGACTTATAGTTCCATATTTAGGCTCCTTTCAATATATGGCTGACTACAGAATAATTCATCAGCCATAATTATGTTTTTACTATTTTTGAAAGTATTGCAATAGCTCTAAGTTCATGTCAATCCTTTAAAATTTGGCTTGAATGTTTTTTTTTTCCTATTTTCCATCAAATAGTGCAGAATAGTTCCAAGTTGTATAACTACCAGTGTGCTAATGCAAGCAAATAAACTAGACTCTTTTTTTTTTAAGAGAAGCAGATTTTTTTCAGCTTCATTAAATATAAAATAGGGCAATATACTTGGCGAGTCCATTATTAGAATCACATATGATATAAGTTCTTTACATGAATAAGTCTGCCAGTTGTCATTTGCAATTTTACTCTGCAGCATCAGTTGGTATGCAGACAGCAAATAATAGGTGCAGATGCTATGTCTGCATTCTGGAGGAAAACATACTTGGCACAGAACAACAAAAGAAATACATTTTCTACCCTTAATTGAGTGGTCAAATATTAAAGAATGCAAGTCAGGAACTGATATATTATCTTTATACTTTTCCTGTAAAAAATAAAATTATATTTTATGCATGTGAAACAAATTTTGTTGGATTGTTTGAAATAATGCGCCGGTATACTATTAAATAAAGTAATTTAATCAATTTTCTTCAAAAAGGATTGAATTTCATGTACATATTGTTTTGCTAGGCTAAATGGTAAATTATACCTTTTACATTTTTTAGCAAAATAGATATGTTGACTGGCATAAGAACTATAGGAATGATTAACCATAAGCTGAAGCAATATAGTGCTTGCTTCAATTTTATACTCGAATAACTCCATGTATTTCATTGGAGTTAAACCAGCAGAGCACTGGAGTGGTGAAGTAGGCCTCTGGTTCTTAAACTTCATATGTACTTCCGTATATATTTTACTTTATAGTTTGCTTATGTATTTTATGCAGTAAAAAAGAGTCTAGACATTTCAGAATCGATGACTCAGTTAAGCTGACCCATGATGATACCTGTCTGTATCTGGGGACTTGATTTACAGAAGCACAGATTTTTCCCCACTACTGATAGTTAGCCTATAGGCATCATTACACATTTCTCCTCTACTTCTTTGCTCAAGTTCAAGCTTTCTCAAACTCTTTTACATTCTAGGAGGGGACAGTTCAGCTTGATACTATATTTTGAATTCAATCTAAGTCCTCGTTCATGTGGAGTCTGAGCCAAAAAAAACATTTACTCATGCAAAATCCTTAAGTATGCCAACAATCTCTTTAGTATCTATTGGAACACACACTTGAATAAGGGTTTGTATGGTGGGGTTAATCATTAAGCACATTGACATCAGTTATATTACTCATATGAGCAAGGGCCGTGGGACTGAGTTCTATTTCTATCTAAGCACTTAGGTGGAACCCATCATCTAGGTATCTTATATGTAGTATCTCACAGACATTAATATTTATTCTCACAGTACCCTTGTGAGCTAGAGAAGTATTGCTGTTTTTCAGATGGAGAACTGAAACACAGGAGTTGCATCTACATGAGACACTGAGGAGTTGCCTATTTAGCTCCGTAGTAAAACATCATTGTCTATATGAGTGGTGCTATTAGGCAAGGGTAAACTAATTCAATTTGCTGTAGGATAGTATTGCCCAACACAAGTACTCTTCTCTCCTGGAGTTATTTACTCTGCTGTCGTGCACATGTAGGCGGTGACTAGAGGTAGCTGGGGCACAAGGGTGCTCCAGGACAGGGGTGCCTGCCAGGTAACCCCACACTGAAGCACCCTCACACACCAGCCATCCTCTCCAAAGCACACTAAGCTGGCGAGTGGGTGGAGAAGCTCAGGGCTGGCAGGCTAACCCCTTGGACTCCTTGCCAGCTGGGACTGTGCTGCCATGGCTCACATGCTACAGTACTTAACCAAGTAGTAAATGCCTGCACAGTGATTGGTTTTACTGTGCAGTTCCATCACTGCACAGGTATTTTTAGACACTACTACCCAGTAGCAATGAGCTACTGCACAATAGCTCATTACTATGCAGTAGCATTGTGACCACAGTTCGTGCCTAGTGATACTATGGTGCTGTAGCAATGAGCTACTGCACTGTAGCACCTCATGTTGATGTGTCCAGTAAGGCTAAAACCTAGCTCTATAAAGGGACTTGGGAGTTGCTAGACTACTAAAGAGGCTTGCCTCAGGGA
>NW_017728910.1:10276416-10286985 GCF_001723895.1 Crocodylus porosus | reverse complement strand
CCAAGAAAGCCAATTCTTATGTTAATTACACTCAACATCTTAATGTCTCAAAAAGTATGTATAACAAAGTTCTATTATTCATCATGGTATCAAGTCCTTAAGAAAATAAACTGGTAAAAACAAAGAACAGCAACGGAAAAGTGGGGCAAAAAACCAAAAGTAATAGGCAGAGCTTCCTCCACCCTTTTCAGAAGGACAGTTATGTTATAATGAGCTATCTGTAATTCTGAGTGTGAAATTACATACTATGCTTAGACTGTACTATGGGCAATTGTGCTGAGTGTTCTCTGAGTATCTCAAAATTACACCACTTTAGGCAAGAGTTAACTCTGGGATGTGCTACTTAGTTTGTGCTAGGATAACTTCAGTCTGCTCCACAGAGGTACAACAAGCAAATTGAAGTCCTTCAGCATCCCAGGATGCTCAGATCCCCTCTCCCCTCTGTGCCCCTACTCCGTCAAGGATTGTTGATCAAGACCTGGCACAGTCATAACAGTCTCTGGCCCTTTATCTAATTCTGAAGCTACATGCATGCATGTGTGACCTGAGGTGTCAGGGAAGGGGGCAGACTACTTAAAGAAAGCAGGAAGCTACATTTATATTTCAAAGTAGAACCTGTAAGTGGTGAGAGACTGGAATACACGAGAAAAGGAAAGACAGTAACGCTGAATGCATGAGAATCATGACAGACATGGGATTCTTGGAGGCATTTAGTATTTTGCCTAAACAGGGAATATTAGTTATTATAAAGCTTGTAAGTTTGTAAACTGAAAATGTAACTTGCCAGTCATAAGTTTAACCAAAATGATAAAATTAACTGTTCATGGAACTAACTGGGCCTCATAGGCAAAGCTGTAGCTGTAAGATTAGGAGACCTAACGGTTTTTTGCTCAGGGTTCAGCCTTGATGATAAAACTGCTTGGCACACCCAACACATTCCAAGAAAACATATCCCAAGTAAGCATATACAAATGAAGCCTAAAAGGGGTTGGAACTTAGGCGGAGCAATGTCAATTTCAAATCTAAAGGTGCTGAATCATAATTTGCTTATTGGATAAACCCTAGTCTGGGTAGTAACCTTTTATGATAATTTTAACACCTTTCAATCCCATAGGGTAACAGCTATAGGGCACCATTATGAGTGGCTCTGAGGCCAACAGATTAACATAAGACTAGGTATAAAAAGCATGTGCATCAGGTAACCAGCAGGAAGAAGGGAACAGAACGGTCATTTCTGTCCCATGCCCAAACCACAGACTCCTGGTTTAAGTGAGGATCGGATCCTGATCAAGGGACCCTCCCTGGTATCCCTCTGACAGCCTCGACTGGGGACACCTGACTTTGCTGGAATCACTTGACACGTACCTGGCATTGAGGAACTATCGATAAGTTGCCAACCCCTGTCTGTCTATCTGTTGTTTTAAACAGCTGAGTGGCTAGGACCTTCGCAGTGCCCAGATGGCCTGCGACAGAATTGATCTATCTGTTGTTATTAGCTGTTGTTATTATTTACTCTTTAATACTGCATTATCTGCTTATTGCATTTATCTTTCTGTTAACTGTTCTGTGTGTGTAGACTATAATAAATTTGCCTTCACTTCACTCCCAACTTTCCCTCCTCAATCCAAAACTGAGTTTTGGCCTGTGATAAAATTGATACACTCACAGTGCCCAGCTGGCCTGTGACAGACCACCCTTACTGGCTAAGAAGACCTGGCTTGCAGTCCCCCAGAGAAATTTCTGAACTAGCTACAGACTCTGATTTCAGGACCACATAGGAATAATGCAACGTTGCTGTTGTATCTAAACTGTGTGCTGTGTACTGTTGCTGTATCTTATTTCGTGGTGTCTTAACTGAGACAAAATTTTTTTCTGCTGTTTTTTTTCACAGACTTGAAATTGCAAATTTCTGTGCTCAATAAACACACTTCAGGTAATGGATTATTGTTCAAGTATTCATAAATTTAGTGCCACTACATAAAGTCTAATATTAAGTCTGGTAACAAGGTGGAACCCATGGTCAGGTACCTTACACTTTTACCAGTATAAGTGATCAGAAACCAGTCTATATCTGTAACAGAAAAGAAGTTTGGCACACACAGACTGGTTTAAAAATGACAGAACCTGGTCTAAGAACCAAAGAGTGAATATTAGGGCTGCACAAAATTTCACCAAGTGTTTCGTTTCAATGCATTTCGAGGTAAAAAAAAAAATTAAATCAACACAAAACAAAAAGCTTTGAAACAGCTTCGAAATGAAATGAAGGCTCTCAAAATGTTTCAAAGTTTTGAAGCAGCCCAGTGACGGGAGGCAGGGGAGAGCCAGGGCTGTGCTCTGAGCAGCTCTGCAGCCCCGCCGAGCTCAGCTCAGAGGTGGGGGGTGAAGCACAGCCTTGCCTCTGCCTGTCTCCTGCTACCGGGCTGAGCTCCATGGGTCTTGCAGAGCCAACTGGAGTGCAACCCTGGCTCTCCCTACCTCCCACCACCGGGCTGCAATCCGAGTGGCTCTGAAGCCCCATGGAGCTCAGCCTGGTGGCGGGAGATGGAGAGAGCCAGGGCTGCACTCTGCCTCCCACTGCTAGGCTGAGCTTCCTGGGGCTGCAGAGCTGCTCAGAGCACAGCCCTGGCTCTCCCCTGCCTCCTGCCACGGGGCCGGACGATAGGAGGCTGCTGCTGGTGCCTGGGACCAGCACTGGGCGCGCCCGCACCCAGGGCCAGTCCCAGGTGGCAGCGGCAGCCTTCTGTCATCCAGCACAGACCTGGGGGCCCACACCCCTGGGAGGAGTCTGACACAGCCCCACAGCCATCCCAGGGTTCAGGCCCCTGGATCTGCATGCCGGGTGACAGGAGGCTGCCACTACCGGCAAGTGTCACGAGTTTTGCTTTTCGCAATTTGAGGTGCAGTTTCTGAGAAACCCCTGCATCTATCTTCTTGAAACTTGGCAGGCATCATGCCCTCACAAGGGGCTACCATCCCTCCAATATTAATTAATTTAGGGCTGATTACCGCCCCCTCCTTCTTGTGCACACACCACGCTGACTCACCAGCTTCGGCGGGGTGGGGAGGGCAAGCTGCCAGTGGTTAGAGCAGTCCCTGGGTTGCGGGTGGAGCTGGTTCTTCCCTCCATGGCACTGGCGGCACCCCCCAGGCAGCACCTGCCCGCAGTTGTGGAGGAGAACACCAGGCCCCTGTGCAGCTCAGGCAGGCAAGCAGGCTCCAAGTGAGGCGGGGAAGATCAGGTGTGCTGCTTTTTCTGGGCAGAGCCTGCTTCCCTGGGCTGCTGTCAGGCTGCCTGCAGGGCTTTCTGCAGAGCCATGGAGCTGTTTGGAGCCTGGTGCTTTGCTCCACAGCTGTAGGGGCAGCAAACTAAAGCTCTTTCAAGGAGTTTTAATTTGCTGTGCCCCATCATTTAAGGTACATTACGCTGCTGAATTTCCTACAGCGGCTGATATTAATGCTCAATACACCACGGAGGCATGCAAACACTGACACCACTGAAGTGGTGCAAAAACATTTAGACCACTTTAAAGTGTTGTGTACACACGCCTCTTGTTTCACCTACACAGAGACACTTGAACACTGGCAGGAGAACATTTTTCACAGAAAAAAAATCAGTTCCTGCCTGACCTCATAGTTCTGAAAGTAAATCTACTAAACACCTTTGAAAAGTGAGCATAAGCATAGGCAATTAGTCTACTGGACAGTAACTACGAGGGACTTAATGAATGCAGTGACTTCATGATTCTTTATAATCTACTTGTTTGTCAGTAATCGCTGCACTGCACAGGTAATGACCCTCCCCACCCCCCGAACAATCTTGCTCTTACATTATCAGGTTTTTACTTCATTTCTCTTGCCTGTTGGCTACCTGGTAATTTTTCATATATTCTGTTTTTACTTTTTTTCCATCTCCTGCTTTGCTCTGCTCTATCTGTTTCTCTACCAGAGACCTGAGGAAGGGTATTATAGTTTCTGAAAATTTGTCTGAGTCTATCCCATCCATGCAGTTGGTCCAATAAAAGACATGGTCCACAAGAATTGTTGCCTTTCATATATTTCCTAGGCCATCATGGCAAAAACATCATTTCAACATTATTAATTCATTAAGGATCCTCAGTTCTCAGTTGCATGTCATTTTCACACTGGTGTAAGCTACTTTGCTTTGGTCTGAAATTTCCTTTAAACCTGTACCTTCTGAGCAAAACTCATGGTTACAGCTTAGGATAGATTAAGTCAGTCCCCAAATTAAGATCTCTTGTGGACTCGTTAACTTCTAATATAGAACTATCACTAGAGGGAGATAAAAATCCATTCTGTCTTAGTGTAGGAGAGGATAGGAAAGAAATGCAATATATATACATATATATTTGTCTAAACTGTCAAATTGGGCAGTTTCCATCGTATGTAAAATGACATGACAAAGCATTACTGGACTTCGTTATCCATGATTTTCTACTTCTGTAACACTGTTCAGATGACAGATGATCCATTGCATTTGTATTCTACAGCTTGCTTTGTGTTACTTCAGCAGAAGTTTCATTTCTTTGTATTATCCTACAATCTCACCAATATGAAAGCAAAAACAGAACAAAAAAACCCATTGAAATTTGGAGAACTCAGATAGTAGAAAGTTAGTGAGCAAATTATTAGTTTTGACATGTAAATCTGTAGTGGAAAAATGGCACTTTTTCCCCCACACTGCTAATTATATAACATGAACAAGTGAAAAATATATACTCTTTCCTGCTTTTCAGAGCAAATATACATAATAAAAATCACTCAAGAGAGCTGTCACAACACAGAAAATACCGGGTATTTTTTCCCCCTTTACTAGTCTAGTGTCTCTAAATCATATGATTCTCTTGTTACATCTGGCAGTACTGCAAGCTGACAGATGTAAATTTCCTAAGTGGCTACAAACATCTTTTTCTGAAGTCTATTAAAAACAACCCATTCAACACGGAAACAGACGTGCACACGTTTGCATGCTCACATGCACAAACACATTCTCATGAGTATGCCAATGCAAATTTAATACCATACAACAATGAGAAGGATTCAATGAGCTACCACAAGGTAAAGTAAATAACACATTTTGGTATGGCATTGTCTCATGAGTACTCAACTTGTTACAGTCCACCTTAAGAAAAGCTAATTGAATGCACAATTTCTCTCTGTGAGGAAAAGCACTTCCCTATCAAGATCAACTACAGTAGTCTCTGGTAAATTAAAATCCAAACTCCATAGCAAACTACTGTATCCCCTATGTCCATTAAAGAAATTATCATTATCATTAAACCTAGAGGAAAAAAAACCCAGGGCAAACACTTTTTCATGGAAAAAACATGTGAAGAAACAAACACACACGTGTGTGTGTGTATTTCCCCCATTTAGTGAGCTATTTCAATAAACTATGACAGCAACATTTTCTATGAAAGGTACATCAAAAGGCAGTAGTAATGTACACTTCTTCTTACAGTCTTGGCTATATGCCTAACCCATATCTCAAGGGGCAATTTCTATTCTCTTGCCTGTAGTCTCAAATTCTTAACCTTGTAATTAAAATCTTAGAAGAAAATTAAAGTCAATGGGAAGGTACCAATTTCAAAACTCATAAAAAGTATTCATGTCTAAATACACACAGAGGATACCATTAATATTCTTTGGCTGTGAGTTCCACAGGTTGTAATGAATTCAATAACTTAGTAAAATTTGAAAGAATTGGAAGTGATATATAATGCACACATAAAATGAGAATATCCATAATTATACTAAAGGTAAGAGATGTAAGGGTTTTTTTGCCACAAATCACGAACCAATCTTTATGTGTCACAGTTCAGAAAAAGCTACCCATCTGAGCAGACAATTTAATGTCTGCTATAGACCTAGTTCCTCCAAATTTTGTTGTGAAAACTAATTATCACTGTGAAGTAGTGACATATGCCAGGAGTAAGTCATCAAGATCCTGAATTTTGCTCTTACTCATTAAAAATGTTGTCTTCACTGCATAGGTGACCACTTTTGCTCCCATGTTCAACTGGAAAATATTATATTGATTTTTCATATGTGAATACTTGCAAATAGTTACTTTCTCCAAATTTCAGTCTCTGATAAAGATATATTTGGCAAAAAACAGATTCACCCTTATGTAGGGTAAGAAAGAATGCCACCTAAGACTTAAATACTAAGGTAGAATTTTCTTTTTTATGGAAATGAACATGAGCACAAATTTACTACATACCCATGTATCCTAACATTACAATTATAATCCATTTTCAGAATCCTGTACCATATTTGCAGA
The DNA here is from genome assembly GCF_001723895.1 of Crocodylus porosus. NCBI lineage: Eukaryota > Metazoa > Chordata > Crocodylia > Crocodylidae > Crocodylus > Crocodylus porosus. Next base: position 10,280,684 of record NW_017728910.1, on the reverse strand, counting down.
TCTAAGGTTTCATTCTGTTTCAGGAATTTTTTTTTCCCTGCATGTCATAATTGTCACAAAGTGTGGGAGGAATCATAACATTTAGCTACTTGCTGAGACACAGAGCTGCACTGCCCCATGTGGAATATGCTTGAAGGGTGGGAAGAAATGTCCTAGGGAGGCATCACTCCTTCACAAGTTGGCAAAGTGTGTGTAGAGGCTGTACTTGCTCCACTGTCTTTTAGGTTCAGTTTCCTAAAGTTAATTCAGTTGCTCTTAAAGGCACTTAAGTGTGGATATCAGCCTCACCTCACTTCTAGTCCAAAAGCCAAGATTTCCTACAGCAGTATGGCAGCATATAAATCAATATTAAATTGAAGACTATCCTGAGTTGCTGATACAGACCTCTCTTTGAAGTAGCTGATGTCTTGTGTAATACTCTGACAATCCAAGAACTATAGAAACATTAAGGGCATTTATACACATGCTGTGCGGGGAAGGAGGGTGCTTTAATTAAAACCGTTCTAATGAAAGCATCCAGAATGTCTCTTGTATCAGTGTCCCTGTGCTTCAAAATGGTGGTGGTGAATGAGCTTTAGATAAATCGACCCTGCCACCATTTTGAAGTGAAGGGATGCTGATACATGAGATGCAGGAGGATGCTGTAGTGTGGTAATTGCCACACTCCAACAGACTCGATTAATCCCTTGGAATTACAGTGCATCAAAGCAGCTTCCCTGCTTAGGCATCCTAAGTATTTATACTAGCCAAGCACAAATGCACATAGCTTGTCAATTCCAGCAAGAATCAAACACAAATCAGGATGTGGCAGCAGCTAAACTTTGAATACAAAAAAGCAAATATCCACATGGTGGGGGCTGATGAAAGAGTACTTTATTTCAAATACATGGCTTCTTTTTATGTCAGCGACACTACTACTAGGTCCAGAGTTTTCTCTTCAGTGAACCTGATTATATACATTTAATAAGCCATTAGCATTGTGGTTGACATGGGAAAATCTCCCTTTACAATGGAATCATACTGATTGTGTTTTCTAAATGGAAAATTCAAACAAAGCACAAATAAGCAGGAAAAAATCTAAGTGTCAAAAGACAATCTAGTGAAACAATGTGTTAAATATGCAATGTTTTTGAATAGACAGCATGAGATCTGCAATATGGTGAAACTTCACCAAGTGACTATGAATTAGACTGGCACCTAAAATTTAATTCATTTGCTATCTCTACTATCTCTTTCCCTGTACAAATCTTTCTCCATCAAATCAAATCAAATCAAATCAAAATCAGAAACCCTTGTTTTCTATCATATGATATTTTAAAGTTTTGAATAGAAGTTTTGGTGGTTTTCTTAGACTGATTTCTTAGTGAACTTGGAGGATTCTGGTTAATTGCTTTCTACCTATATATATTCCCAATTCAGTTTTCAATGGATTCAGTAGTCACATCTTGTCCTAGACAATAGTGTTGTTTTGGAATAAAGCAGATGCCATTCCTGTCCTGGTTTTGCCTGTGTTATGGTCCTGGATGTAACAGTTCTCAGTAACAGTAAAGGGCTGTGCAACAATGGGCTACCCAATTAAATAAGCATGTTCCTGCACTGAGCATCAGTTCTGCTTTCTGAATGGCTATATCATAGACTACTGTAGTACACTAACGTAAACTATACCTACTAATATCTCATGTTTAAATAGGGTGTATCTACACATGCATATTGATGCAACGCAATAAAATCCAATGCATATCATGTTTACACAGGGAGGTGGGACCGCAGCAAGTTGAGCTGGGCTGGAGAATCCCCAACTGGCAGGGTACCTAGGGAGCCAGCCTGCCAGCCTGGGACTGCTCCAACCTGGCTCAATGTGCTGCAAAGGGGTTGGCTGGGGCACAAGTGTGCTTCAGTGCAGAGTTAGCCAGCTAGAAAAGGAGCAATACAAACAATCCAACAATTCTATATTGCTACCAAATCCTAGGGCTGTCATCAAAGAAGATCTGGCCAGGATGCAGTGTTCACTCTGAGGCTGTCTTTAGTTGCCAGATGTCAGCAGCCTGGAGGTGGGAGGCTGAGGCCCACCCCCTCCAGTGGGGTGGATGAGATGGACTGGTGGTGTCAATGGTGGCCTTGGGAACCATTCCCAGGGCATGGGGACAGGGACCCTTCTCAGGGAGGAGGGGGAGGAGGACCAGAGAGGAGGCATTCTTTGTTACTCTCAAGTCTCTGCGTCTCTATTCTTCTTCCCTCCTGATGTCTCCTGATGACTCTTCATCTATGGCTATTGTTAGTTGGTCTCTTTGTGTGGACCCTTACCCCTGGGGTCCAGGAGCTAATTTTAGCCCCCTCACCCCACCACCCTCAACCCCCCCAGCAAACCTTCCCCCCATTTCTTCTTCCTTTCCCACTAGCCTAACTTCTTTAGTTCCCAGCATTGATGGACACTAATAAAACCAACACTGGCTGTAGCTTACAAGATGGGGGTGTCCAAGTGTGGGAAGCATTTAAGAAGCCAAAAATAGCCCAGTGCCAAAGAGGAGGTAGGAAAAGCACAGCCCTGGGGCTGAGGCCAGTGGCTTGGCTTTCCCAGCTCCAGGGCTTCACTGGAAAGTGTGCAGAAACCTAGTTTGATTGGTTTTGCTAGACCCAAGTTAAGTAAGAGTATCTCAGAGGTACACTTAACTTAGATCAGTTTGGCCATTTTAGTAAGTGCCTTGAATTTCTGTAGTTCACATGTAGATCCACCTAATAGTGTAAAGTCCACACTTGGAACAGCTAAGTTAGATGGAGTGGCCATTTTTACCATGATCTAACATCTCTCTAACATCCCTGAACTTCTGTACACAGCAGAAAACATTTCCTTGCACACTATCTTCCCAAGTATGCTACTTTATAAAATATATTTTACCTTTATTAAAAGGAAAACGTTGATTGGCAATCTATTTTTAATATGAACTAAATGCTGTTGGGGACCCCACAATGCCTTAATTTTATTTTGCATATTTTTAGCTTTTTTTGTTTTGCTTTGGTAAAATAGTGATCAGGTGCACCTTATTACAAAAAAAAGAAAAAAGAAAGAAAAAAAAAGGAAAGAACAGACTCCCCTCTCCTCCCAAAGCTAGCTCTCAAATCAGTTAGTGAGAACAGTAGAATGGCCTAGGCACCAGATTGCCACTGAAATTACATTTTAGCGTAAGAGAACACCTGCTTGCCTCCAAAGTAGGTTCCCTTCAGAAATTGCATTTGAGAATTCGTGAAATCCATATTAAATAATAACAACTTATATCTCATAGTGGTTACACTGAGAGCATTTCATCACACCCAAGAAAATTATTACAACAAAAGCTAATTTGTTACTTTTTCCAGTTAACTATTCTGTTACTCTTGCCCATTAGTGAAGTTTATTTTTACCCCAGAATCTTCTTCCACTTTCAATGCACCATAATTAGGTTAATGCACAGTCAGACTGAGATTTAAAAGACAGCTAAGATTTAACCAACAACTGAATGAATGGGCATTGGTTTAGTGCAGACGGAATTAAGAGGATAGTTCAGAGTATCATAGTTTCTAGTTTCCTAGTTTCTAGGGTTGGAAGGGACCTGAGCTGATCAACTAGTTCAACCCCCCATCTATTAGCAATTTTTTAGAGGTGGAGTTAATATTGCAAAATGATTTATTTTGTTACGGCATGTATATTGTAAAAGATAATGTTAGGAAATCAACAGGATAAAGAATTGCTAGAAAATCAACAGCATAAAGAAAAACAAGAATTATACAGGCACCTATCGATAGGCAAAGATAACTGTGCTGTGAGTTTTTAAGGGAATATATTATTGAAATTCACAAAAAAAAAAAGGTTTCAGTGAAAGAACATGGAAAAATGTTATGGCATCCCAGTGAACAAGACAGGTGTGATGCTATTACTTATGCCCCATTTAGAGTCTAAGGACAAAGCATGTCATACAAGTAGTCAGAGAAGTGAGAATTAGCTTATATAATACCAAGCCTGATGGTTTCCCTAACATTATACAGTTTTGGCTACTTTATTTTAAAACACTGCTGCTGGATAAGGAGAAGTATCTGGGGCCCTGACAGGCAGCTCAGCCAGAACTAATAGTCCAGTAGCTTAAAATATGCCAGAGGTTACAACCTGGTAGCTTCTTGCTGGCTGGTGAATCATCTCACTACTGTTAGCGTCTCCTGCAGTGGCACCCCACTTTAATTCCTGCTCCACCCAAACTTTAAAACCAACTGCTGGGAGGGGAGGCAGAATTACTATA
>NW_017728910.1:10272768-10275366 GCF_001723895.1 Crocodylus porosus | reverse complement strand
TGGCTCTCCTCTGGACTCTCTCAAGCTTCTCCACATCCTTTTTGAATTGTGGGGCCCAAAACTGGATGCAGTACTCCAGCTGCAGCCTCACCAAGGCTGAGTACAAGGACACAAAGATGTCCCGGGATTTGCTTGAGAAGGATCTATGGATGCAAACCAGTGTTTTGGTCACTTTAGTAGCTGCAGAATCACATTGCAGGCTCATGTTCATCTTGTGGTCAATGATGACCCCCAAATATCTTTCTTCCGTAGTACTAGCCAGTGTAGCTCTGCCAAGCCTATAAGGATGCTGCAGGTTTTTTTTCCCAAGGTGGAGAACCTTGCATTTATTGGTGTTAAACACCATCAGGTTCTCATCTGCCCATTTGCTGAGCTTGTCCAGGTCAGCCTGGATCACTCGCCTGTCTTCTGGTGTGGAAGCTTTGCCCCAAAGTTTGGTGTCATCGGCGAACTTGGCCAGTCTGCTTCTGACTCCAATGTCCACATCATTAATGAAGATATTGAACAATATGGGTCCAAGGACAGAGCCTTGGGGGACCCCACTGGTCACAGGACACCATGATGGGTGACTACCATCAGTTACTACCCTCTGGGTCCGTCCACAGAGCCAATTGCCCAGCCAGAGGATTGTGGTGGACCCAAGGCCACAATTGGCCAGTTTCATCAAGAGGTGATCATGGGATACCAGATCAAAGGCTCTTTTGAAATCAAGGTATATGACATCAATCTCTTCTCCCTCGTCCAGGTGATAGGTCACCCAGTCATAGAAGGAAATGAGATTGGTCAAGCAAGACCTACCCGTAACAAACCCGTGCTGGCTATCCCTCAGGATGTTGGCATTTGCCAGTCCATTAAGGATGGCCTCTTTAATAAACTTTTCTAAGATCTTCCCTGGGATAAAAGTTAGGCTAATCGGATTATAGTTTGCCACATCCACTTTCCTCTGTTTCTTAAGATAGACACCACATTGGCCTTCTTCCAGAATTCAGACACTACACCAGAGTGCCAGGAGTTTTTAAAGATCTGTGCCAGGGCCTGGGCTAGGATGCTCACCATCTCCTTGAGTACCCTGGAGTGTAGATTCTCAGGGCCAGCTGACCTGAAGGTATGCAATCTCTCAAAGTGTTCCTTTACAAGGTCAGCATTGATGGAGGGCAGGGGATCTCCCTCACCCAGACCTTCCTGTCCCATAGAGGGCATGGGTGTCCCATGGGACTGATGAAAGACCAATGCAAAATACCGACTTAATAGGTTGGCTTTTTCCTTGGCGTCAGTTGTCAGTTGTCCCATCTGGTTCAGCAGGGCTCCAATGTTGCCCTTGCTTTTCCTCTGGCTCCCCACTTATCTGATCATTGTAGCCTAGCTTGTTGTATTTTTTATACAATCTAGCAAATCCATCCACATTCCAATAGTTATATTTGTTTTAGCTGGATCTAAAGACTAGCTTATTGGCTGGTGGTCCACTGTCCTAAGTGGGGCTGAATGCCTGCAGTCTCTGACTACCTGGAATATTGTACTAACCAGTAGAGTGCAGTTTACAAGATTGGCACCAACATCTTTCAGAGGATATGTTTTAAAATAAAGTAACTGCAAAACATTTTATTCAAAGCTCAAAACTATAAAATATGTTATGAACATTCAGAGCACACTTAATGGGTCAAGTTCCTCATGATGGTTAGGTAGAGAAATGCTGAGTTTATGGATCCTTATTGCTCTATTAAAAACATGTTTAGATATATGAAACACTTGCTAACAATATTGAAGAATGTAATTCCAAGCCAAATCTACCCTTCAGGGGGGGTGGCTACTTAGATTCTCCATACCTGCTATCATGATTGGTAGACAAGGAGGTCACTTTTTTATTTGGGTTTTCTAAATTTGGGAGTTAGAGATATAGCTTCTAAGCATATTGTTACAGTTAATTTAAATACCTCTGCCATTGAGGATTATCTCTAACTGGTTACCTTCTATGACTAGATAACATGTGCCCTGGACAAGGGAAATGATGTGGACATTATTTTTCTGGCCTTTGACCTAGTTCCCCATGATGTCCTCATGGTTAAGCTGGGGAACTGTGGCCTTGGTTATCATATGGTCCTATGGCTAAGCAACTAGTTACAGGGTCAGACCCAAAGTGAATTAGTTGAAGGGACCAATAAACATGGCACAGGATTACCAGTGGAGTCCCTTAGGGCTTGGTACTCAGACCAGTACTCTTTAACATTTTCATCAATGATCTAGATTCAGGAGTCAGATGTTCACAGATGATACCAAATTATGGGGAAGAGCCATCACACCACAGTACAGGCTGGAAATACAAGCCAACTTGGACACACTCTCAAAGTGGGCTGACCAAAACCTGATGGCCTTCAATGTAGAGAAGTGCAAGGTGCTGCACCTCACTAGGAAAAACCCTCAGCATATTTACAGGCTCAGCAGTGCTACACTCACTAGCACCACAACCAAAAGGGACTTGGGGCTCTTGATTGACCAGAAGATGAACATGAGCCACCAATGTGATACAGTGGCAGGCAAAGCTAACAAAACTCTGGCATGCATCCACTGATGCATCTCAGGCAACACCAGGAAAGTCATCCT
>NW_017728910.1:10264648-10272592 GCF_001723895.1 Crocodylus porosus | reverse complement strand
TGGGACTTTTTAGTCTGGAGAAGAGAAGGCTCAGGGGGGACTTGGTGGCAGCTTACAACTTCATAAGTGGGGTACATCAGGACTGGGAGAACATCTGTTCACCAGAGACCCCCAAGGGATAACGAGGTCTAATGGCCATAAACTCCAGGAAGGCTGATTTAGACTGGATATAAGAAAAAAGTTCTTTACGGTGCATGTGTTCAGGGTCTGGAACAAAGTCTCCCCAGAGGTGGTGCAAGCACCTACTCTGGACTCCTTCAAAAAACAGTTGGACTTATTTCTTGCTGGCGTCACTTGATCCCAGCTGACTTCCTGCTTATGGCAGAGGGCTGGACCTGATGATCTCATGAGGTCCTTCCAGCCCCTAACGTCTATGAAATCAATTAAATCTATGGTTTTGGGCAGCTTGTGTAATAATTACATGCTCCACAGGTCCAAAAACCAGTCGGGAGTGGTCCTCCAGCATCCCAAAGACTGCTCCCAGCTACTCTATCTTATCCCAGTATGACATGAGGAGGAGCACCTAAAGCTAGGAATTCCTCCCTCCTCTTCCTTCCCATTTCAGACTTAGTCTTGACCCCTTCTCCCTGCACCTTCGGGTGCCCCCTGGCTCCCCTGCCTCCTTGCTCCCCACTCCTCCTAAGGATTCCCCCATCCTCTCCTCCCCTGGGATCTCCATCTTCCCCTGCCAACCCTTATGGCACACCCCTGGCTTCCTGCCCCCCAGCTTATATATGGCTGCTGGCATGATCCCAGGGCAGCACACAGGGAAGGGGTATTGCTTCATGAATTTAATACTGGGATAACTTTTCAAAAGGTTGTGACACAAAACCAGAATTCAAACAGAGTAACCATAATCTGATACAGAAAGGCATACACTGTATATTTTCATGCAGGATCTAGATGCTGTAGGCACAACTCCACAGAAGAAAAATGACTGTAAATGCACCTATAATTATTTTTTCCATAAATAATTTTCAAAAGAAAAGTGTATGGCAACTCACATTATGTGTGGGTAAGTTTAAATGCCTAAAAACATCAACTAGCATTTTTTAATTTTACATAAAGATATAAAAATTAAGAAAACTTTAAGTATTATTTGGACTGTGTGTTATATTTTTATAAGAAGGTACTATTACTATAAATAGGCACTTATTGAAATCAAGGTGACAGATAGGCAATTCTGTGGGCTGATCATGGCACTACCCTCCATTTTTCTGGGCATATTGTGGTGAGCTCCCCCTCACTGCTAACTGGCCAAAGAGCCTTGACAGCCCCACCCCTCACTGCTGGTTGGCCAAGAGGGCTGCCTTTCATGTGGCCCCACCCCTCACTGCGGATTGGTAGAGGGAGGCAGGGGAAGCTAACATCTTGGTTGCTCTGCTTCCTGCCACCTGGTTTCCCCCTAACTTGGTGGGCTGTAAGATCAGGTTGCAGCAGCCTCTGGCTCCCACTGGGGGGGTGGTCAGCATTTTATTTTTACTGTTTTTTTTTCTTAGTGATTCCATGCAAAATTGCAGAAAACACTAGTTTTGTGGCTTCCACAAAAATTAAATAATGAACAAATTGAGTAGGTCCCTACCTATTAAAGCAAATACTGTGACCCATCTTGGATGCATAATATTTAGTTACAATGTCACTGAATTATGTATTTCCTCTTTGCACAATAAAACTTTAGCCGCAAAAAAGACATTAATAGATTGTGCTCCTTTGAACTATATACATCATTATGACTATCATATTTATTACCACCTTAGTCTAAGGACTAATTAGAAAGTACATCTTTAAAAGAATTATAGATGCACTTAATACAGGGGTGTTTGGGAAGACCCTACGTGGTACACATAGGCAAACAGGGATGGAGCGCCACCACTCACCATCCCATACCTCTGCCTCCCAGAAGCAGGGCTAGGGGGGGAGGGCAGAGACTCCCCTCTGCAGACACGGGGGCAGGGGCAGCTTGCACGTGGCAGCTGCCACTGCCATCCACCACCTATGCTATTGCTGCATGAACCTCCCCACACACACACTCTGCATTTGGCCACGCCCCCCATGCCTGGCTGCTGCTCTACCCCACATGACCTGCTGTGCTCCACATCTGGCTGCTGTCATCCCCACTCTACCAGAAGTATATCCAGAAGGGGTACATTCCTTAAAAAAGATTGAAAACCCTGACTTAATATATGAAAGATAACTGAGTAGACTAGGATTTTAATTTTAAAATGCCAATGCAGTTCTGAACAGCATGGTACAAACGTCAGTAAACCTACAGGCTCTTACTTGAGAATTGAATTATTTTGCCACAGTGAATCAACACAGAACAGGGAATCAGCAATATTTTTCTTTTCTACCACAGTTCTGATACTGACTTCCTTGACACACTTGTTCAAGTCATTTAACTCCCCCCCCCCATCCCCGTATTTCTCTATTTGCAAAACAGGATTAAAACCTACTCGCTTTGTATAGGATATTCATAAAGATTAAACACTATGTTAAAGAATCCCCAGTAGAAAGTCATTAGACGGCCAGCTGGATCAACCAAGTCTAAATGTAGTAGATGGATTCTTTCAGGGAACCTGACCTTTTATAAACAATGTGCAGTCTACACCTACCTATATATTTTTTTTTTCCAGGGTGAATAAAATAAAATGCCAGTTCCACATAATGTTGGTGTTTTTTCAATGCTCTTAAAGATTTCGGTTATGTGTATATACACAGAGGGTACAAACAAGTGTTATGTTTACCAAACTTAAGGCAATCTAAATATTTGACTGTATAAGCATTCACAGGGATTAGGTTACCCTAAAAATGGTGGATCTGATTGGAAGTCAGTTCTCATCAGACAAGAACTTTAGATTGACCTGAGTTAACCCGACCTATAACCTGACCTAACTAATGCTTCCATGTGCTTCCACCAGAGCCTCAGGGTTGGGAAAGCCCATAGTTTCAGGGCTGTGGGCCCCGCAACTAGCTCCCCCTTGGAGCATGTGTTCCCTCCCCAGACCCACCAGCCCTGCTCCCCCCCTGCCACCTTACTATTCTCTGGCTTTCCATGCCTCCTCTTGGCTAGCAGCAAATGCTTGCATGCAGCAATCCCAATTCAGGTTTGGGAAGCTTAAACTAAGCTGTCTAAACCAGAGCCAGGTCCCATAAACTCTTGTTCATACCCCAAGTCCATGTAACGAGTGGTACCAGCACTCTTAACCCAATGTAGTGATATAAGGATCTTACTTCTAGTTAGTGTGATTGGTAAGAAAAACTGATCTCTTTACTAAACAGCCAACAAAAGTTAACTTAGTTTTCCAATACAGCAATTCCAAGGAATTCTGTTTCATTTTCTCTGATAATAGTCAGTCCATATTAGGGCTGTGTGAAATTTTGCCGGCTGTTTCATTTCAATGCTGTTTTGACTCATTTTGAGCTCAAAACAATGAAATTGAAACAAAATGTAGGGCTGCAAAACAACCTCAAAATGAAATGAGGGCAGAGTTTTGAAGTTGAAGGTGGGCTTGCCTGCAGGGAAACAGAAAGTAAGAAGAGGGAGGGGAAAAGGGAGGAAGGACTGCTCCGATATTGACTGGCACTGTTTGGCTGCCTGAGACATTGCTGGTGGACCTCAAGCAAATTTTTTTTTTTTAGCATACCGTAATGTGTTTTCATTTTAATAAACAATGTGCAGTGAGCAATGATTAGTATGTGTAATTCTCCAAGGCAAACGTTATTATCTGAAGAGATCACTTAATGGTTCTTCCCATTATACACATGATATTCTCTTCCTGCACTATTTCAATTCCCTAGTGTTTTTGTTTTGTTCTGAATGACAGCAGCAGTGGCACAAACAATCAAACACATTCATAACAAAGCTACTATGGGACCTTAGGCATACACTGAAGGTAGAACTTACCTAACTGCAGACGTGCATATGAACAACTTGGAATATAGATAATTTGAACCACCAATGAGACTAAACCAAGCCTTTGTTAATAACTTAATTTTTGAATGACTGGGTGGGACTGAATCAAATATTGCCTTTGATCTTGACAGACTTTTAGCACCATGCTCTGAAATGTATGTCCCTTATGAAAGGAACACATGTTGCAAACAGGTAAGACGTCATCACAAATCTAAAAAGAAAATAAACTTAGTTACAACATTGTACACCTCTCCAGGAAAGGGTCTGGGCATTAAGGCTATGCGAAGCTTCAGTTGCTGATTCAAATTGGTGGAAATTTGGCCTGATTTGGCAGCTGATTCTCGGAATCAGAATTGAATCAGGAGATCTTTAATCTCTCTGAATCGAATCAGAACCCTCAGAATCAATTAGGAGAGATTTGATGATTCAGGCATAGACACAGCTTTAAATGTTTTTTTTATATACCTCAAGGCACCGGGTGGCTCATGAATACTGAGATGCTGGGGCAGATGGAGCATCCCACGGGAGTGCGGGGGCTCCCCAGCATGCTCAGCAGCAGACTCAGAAGTGAACCAGAAGCACGCACTGGCCCCCTCCCTGCCCCCTGGCTTGGCGACTTGGTGCCTCCTGGGTTTGAGGGGGCACCCAGGGTCCCCCTGAGGCTGATCGCTGAGCCAAGGGGTGTGTGGGGGGTGTACCTCATGTGCTCGGTGGCTGATCTGGAAGTGGACTGGAAGTCCTTCTGGCCCTGCCTGTGTTTGCCCCACTCCTGCTTCTGTGCTCAGCCTGCTAGCTTACTGGCCAGAGCCAAGCCCAATCCCAGCTCTGTGGGAGCCCAGGCTCAGGGCCATCTAGGCACTGGGCTAGAGCAGTGAGCTGTCTTCCCGCACACTTCCTTGTAAGGTAGGGATGATGGGGGCTTGTGACCTAAACTGAGCAGGGAGGGGATCTAGAATAGGAGTTTCATAGATCGCTTTAACCCAAATCAGTTAAGTCTAATACTACATCCATCCATGTTTATCTTTAACTGGCTCTGGCCATTTTAAAAGCAGTTTACGCGAACTGAGATTCTGGTGTGTTACAGATTTGAACCAGTTTACCTGTTTATGTATAATTTCTAGCCCTAGCCCTGCAGTTCCAAATGAGTTCACAAGTACCCAGTGCCACTATTATTCAGACCTCTAGATTTTTGCAGGTGACATTTTTGTACTGACACCAAAAGTTTCATAAATCACAATCTGCTAAAACCACAAACAAATATCTGTGAAATTGCACCTCATGTCTTAACATTTGTCATCATTTCACACCATTTGCAGTTCCATGATTTTTTCCTCACAACCCCTACCCCCCCAAAATCCCCTATTTTGTAAGTAACTTGTTCTGGAGAAGTTATTTCATTGGCATACATTGCTATGTGATTCCAATGATGTGTCATTGCCTCCACACTACTCCAATGAAAATTACATATTCTGGCATGTAGTAGAAAATGGAAAGACACCTTGTTAAAGAACAGCTCAGCTACGTGAAAGCTGGTGTGTGGTGTGAAGATGCCAAAATCTGGCTCTCCCACCGGTGTTCTGGCTCTATCCAAACACTTAAGGATGAGCCAATTACTAAGTATAATTTAGCAGCGAGCAAAGCGCCAATACTTTAAAACCAAGTGTGAGACTTGCACTTGTGAATAGAAGTTTCTGTGTTGTTTCAACTTTATCATCTGGTTAAACTTACTGAACTTGGAGACTGGATAAAAAAAAGGGGGTCATGGACACAGTTATGAAATCCAAGTGCATTGGGAAATACAGTCAAAGATAAGAATCCTCCTTTACCTCTCTTGGTGTTTATCATTAAATAAAAATGGATATTATGAATCATCACCGTATATACAAATCATCTGAGGCATCTTAATACAGTTGCTTGACTGATTGCTGCAGTATCACCTGTCATTCAGTAAAGAACTGCACGGCTTGCTTTCAAGTTGATAGAAATGTATCCAAAGCCAAGCTGAAGTTTTTAGCTTCATAAAAACAACACAACTTTAAGATCCCAAAATTAAAGTTATTGAAGTTTCTTTAAAGACGATGTAATGACTTCTTCAGGAGACAAAAGCAAAACCAGTCAAAGTGGCTAAAGGTTGCAGATAAAATTAACAAGAAGGCATCTGGGAAAGAGCTGGAAAGGAGAAAAACACTAGTTGGAAAGCTCCTGGGAACATCAGAAATGCTTTCAGTTTAGAACTGAAGCCAAACTTAAGGGTTTTAAGGCTGCCTTTAAATTCAACTTCAAAGACTTATTTCATTGGTCTTGAGACTATGACTTTCCAGTTCCAAAAAAAATATTTATTTTTGGTTGAAGAATCATGAACTAGTTGAGAAATTCTGAGGGGATGAGTCTATAAGCTCAGAGGTTTTTCAGTTTTCATTAACATTTTTGTTCCATGCACAAGTAAGAAGTATCCTATGTTGTCTTTCTCAAACCACAAAGAGGAAATAAGTTTCTGAGGTCTCCAAAATCTATGTTGGTCACTGAAATCTCAAGGTGCAGAGCTCATACGATTAGACCCTTACATATATAGTGACCCCTCCTTATCAATAAAAACATATCATCCAATAATTTGCTGGCCTACACAAACTACTGGAAATTGCTTTAAAAGTGATGTTAAATAGCATAGAGGAAGTGCCGTGAAAAAGTTTTTGATCACTTAAACCAGTTTATGTGTAACTTTGGTCCTCAGCCTTAATGTCATACCAGTCTGCCTCAAAACTATTGCAGAGGTATCTAGCCTGTGAGTGTCAGACACCTGTGAGACCTGGAGAACAACAAGATGATTTTTAGGCATGGCTATATGAACATGGACCTTTGAGACAAAAGCCTGGACAAAAATTACTTTGGGATGATTTCTTGCAAATGAAAATATGTCCTGAAGGGTCCAGGGGAAACAACTTATCATGAACCAGAACCAGCTGGAAATTTCTTTAGTTCAAAAGGTTGCATCATATGCTGCCTCACCCCCTGCTTTTTTTTTTCTCCTTAGAGGATACAGGTGTGTCCCAGAATAGCCCATTCTGTATCCGTGACCTAAGATAAAACTACTGGAATTTTGTTAGAATCCTTTGTGCCTTCTTAAAATATAATTTAAATGCTCTGGCCCATCTAAATTAAAGCAGCTAGAGTAATTATTGAAATTACCACCCAGAAGTTCAAGATAGTTTAAGCTCATTTTTAACAGATAATTTTTCTATTTGTTTTGTGTATATACATAATCTTCCCTGCTTGGGGAAAGAAAAAAGAATCAGAAATCTCATATTATATTTAATTCTTACTATCTTAAAGATTGGTTCTGATTACTAAGACTTTTTTAATCAACTGAACTTGTAGGATATATTTTTAATGTTCTTTACTACACAGTAGAAGACAGGAATATAATAAATAAGGCACAATAAGGACAGCAATATTCTAGAGTTCTTCAAACTTTCTGACAAAGTAGTTTTTTCACTATTTTTTCTCATGTTCCCTTTCCAAACCTAGGTTCTGAAAATGAATTTTATCTAGAACCAAAACAGGACATACAGTTATCAAAGTCTGCATGTAACCAAAGGAAAGTTGGCTTTTGAAACAGAGTAAACACTTTAACTCCTATGAAAAATAGAGAGGAAAACCCTACACATTAAATAACTTGCTCAATCAAATCTTTTTCATGCATGTTCTTTGTTTATAAAGATTAGTCCTTTTGCATTCTGGTGTTCTAGGAGATGTACTTTCCCCCCCTTAATACAGAAGTCCTTTATCATTCAACTGAATATTAAATTACCCTTCTTACAACCTCAAGTTTTTATCAGTTGGTGTAACTGCTCCAGTACTTGCTCAGAAAAAAATTAGATTAATTGCAGCTGTGGTGAAAGACCTAAGCAAAATCAGAGGAAAAAAGTAAGTAATAAATCATAGCAAGATATGTAACAATTATTTGGAGTGGAAAAGAAGACTAGTCTGGTAAAAGTGTTGCTTGGAGTAGGTGGAGAAGAAATGGAAAAAGA
>NW_017728910.1:10246410-10264548 GCF_001723895.1 Crocodylus porosus | reverse complement strand
GGTCTCCAAAATCTATGTTGGTCACTGAAATCTCAAGGTGCAGAGCTCATACGATTAGACCCTTACATATATAGTGACCCCTCCTTATCAATAAAAACATATCATCCAATAATTTGCTGGCCTACACAAACTACTGGAAATTGCTTTAAAAGTGATGTTAAATAGCATAGAGGAAGTGCCGTGAAAAAGTTTTTGATCACTTAAACCAGTTTATGTGTAACTTTGGTCCTCAGCCTTAATGTCATACCAGTCTGCCTCAAAACTATTGCAGAGGTATCTAGCCTGTGAGTGTCAGACACCTGTGAGACCTGGAGAACAACAAGATGATTTTTAGGCATGGCTATATGAACATGGACCTTTGAGACAAAAGCCTGGACAAAAATTACTTTGGGATGATTTCTTGCAAATGAAAATATGTCCTGAAGGGTCCAGGGGAAACAACTTATCATGAACCAGAACCAGCTGGAAATTTCTTTAGTTCAAAAGGTTGCATCATATGCTGCCTCACCCCCTGCTTTTTTTTTTCTCCTTAGAGGATACAGGTGTGTCCCAGAATAGCCCATTCTGTATCCGTGACCTAAGATAAAACTACTGGAATTTTGTTAGAATCCTTTGTGCCTTCTTAAAATATAATTTAAATGCTCTGGCCCATCTAAATTAAAGCAGCTAGAGTAATTATTGAAATTACCACCCAGAAGTTCAAGATAGTTTAAGCTCATTTTTAACAGATAATTTTTCTATTTGTTTTGTGTATATACATAATCTTCCCTGCTTGGGGAAAGAAAAAAGAATCAGAAATCTCATATTATATTTAATTCTTACTATCTTAAAGATTGGTTCTGATTACTAAGACTTTTTTAATCAACTGAACTTGTAGGATATATTTTTAATGTTCTTTACTACACAGTAGAAGACAGGAATATAATAAATAAGGCACAATAAGGACAGCAATATTCTAGAGTTCTTCAAACTTTCTGACAAAGTAGTTTTTTCACTATTTTTTCTCATGTTCCCTTTCCAAACCTAGGTTCTGAAAATGAATTTTATCTAGAACCAAAACAGGACATACAGTTATCAAAGTCTGCATGTAACCAAAGGAAAGTTGGCTTTTGAAACAGAGTAAACACTTTAACTCCTATGAAAAATAGAGAGGAAAACCCTACACATTAAATAACTTGCTCAATCAAATCTTTTTCATGCATGTTCTTTGTTTATAAAGATTAGTCCTTTTGCATTCTGGTGTTCTAGGAGATGTACTTTCCCCCCCTTAATACAGAAGTCCTTTATCATTCAACTGAATATTAAATTACCCTTCTTACAACCTCAAGTTTTTATCAGTTGGTGTAACTGCTCCAGTACTTGCTCAGAAAAAAATTAGATTAATTGCAGCTGTGGTGAAAGACCTAAGCAAAATCAGAGGAAAAAAGTAAGTAATAAATCATAGCAAGATATGTAACAATTATTTGGAGTGGAAAAGAAGACTAGTCTGGTAAAAGTGTTGCTTGGAGTAGGTGGAGAAGAAATGGAAAAAGATAGAGAGAGTAGGAGAAACTGGAATTTGTCATATTAGACATTTATAATTTGTTAATCAATACCTAGAACTGGGTGAAATTTTAGTTTGAATGTCAAAGTTGCTGAACAAGGTATTTCAAGGGAATCAAAAGTATTTATGAAATTGAACTAAGTGAATTTTTTCATACCCTTCCAAAAAAACCCCAAAACCCCAATGTAAAATATTTAGAAATCCCAGCACATTTTGTTTTGACATTTTCAGAATGAAAAATTTAATTTCAGAAAGGCAAAAGTGTTTCATTTTTATACTGTTAAAGTAAAATGGACTTTTATTTAAAGGTAGCATTCCTCATTTAGTAAATTCATCTAAATGAAAAACAAGGAGGTACTAGAAAATAGTATTTCAACACAGCAATCAAGAAGTTTCTATTCAGTGAAGCCTGAACTGAGCTTCCCCGCTTCCCCTTCAATTTTTTTTTTTTTTACCACCAGCCAAAAATACTATTAATTTCCTATCGCTACTTCCAATGGACTTGTGAATAATTTTAGGAAAAGTCACAAATGAAGGATATAATTTTTATAAAAAATAAAAGGTTCTACGAAGTAGGGCTTTGCAAAGCTTCAGTCCCTGATTTGATTTAGCAGAAATACAGCCTGGTTCGGTGGCCAAATCTCCAAATCCAAAATGAATCAATCTGTCTGAATCAAATTGGAGCCCTCCAAATCAATTTGAAGAGATTCAGAAAGATTCAGCAATTCAGGCATAGACACAGCTTTAAATGTTTTTTCTACATACCTCAAGGTACCAGGCCACTCATGAATGCTGAGATGGTGGGGTGGATGGAGCATCCCACAGGAGCACGGGGTACTCCCTAATGCACATAGCAACAGACCCAGAAGTAGATCAGAAGCACTTCTGGTCCACCTCCTGGGTCAGCTGGGGAGTGTGCATGGGGCTCCTGCCCCCCCCCAGCTTGGCAACTGGTGCTTCCTGGGTCTGAGGGAGCACCTGGGGTCACCCCACATCTGATCACCAAGCCAACGAGGTGCTGGGGGCTCCCCGTGCACTCCTTGCCACACCCAGAGATGGACCAGAAGTACTTCCAGTCCACTTCCAGGTTCGCTGCTGAGCATGTGGTGGGGGGCATGCTCCTGTGGGACTCTCCATCTGCCCCACAATTGCAGCATTCATGAGCCATGCCTGGTACCTCAAGGTACGTAGAAAAACATTTAAAGCTGTGTCTATGGCCAAATCGCTGATTCTCCAAACCAGCATCAAATCTTCAGATTTGGATTCTACCAAATCAAATCAGGGACAGTGATCTGAATCAACAAATCAAATCACTGTCCTCAATTTGGGCCGCATCCTAATCCAACTTGCATACAGCCTGTTTTGCACACCCCTGCTAGAAAGTGCATTTGTAGCTGATTTTGGTGCTTTGAGATATTTTTTCTAGCCTTATTTTAACTTTATTCTAATGACTAGTTATTTTCAGTTTCAGAGTGCTTTGGGCAGCAAAGGAACACATTATATCCAGTACTGAACCAGATGATTCATGTTTTGCCTCAAAGTATTTTGTTACCTTCAGGTGCCATGCATAACAAATACCACTGCCTTCAAATCTCAAACAAAATAACAACCCCCACACCTCCAAAAACAAAATCCCTCCCCAGTCATAAATAGATATTTATACATGTTTACGTTTGTCTTTTGAATAAAATGTTTCTTTTCCATGCAAATGCTCATAATTTAATTAAGCAGAATTCCAAAAACAAGATGGTTCTCACGCATTCCATGTCAGTCCCCTGTTCTTTCATTTTCTAAGTGTGATTCTTCAGGCAAAAACACGAAATAGTAAATCATAAGAAGCACCCTTTTGTTACCTAATTCATTCTCTCTCCCATGTAAAGGCCTCCGATGCACACATCTAAAAGAAATTACATTAAGAATAAGCATGCTACGGACATTATGTCCTTGTATTAGCAGCTTCTGGGCATCCCTTGCTAGAAGCACTTTGAATTTCTGTGACTACTTAGTCAAATATTATTGGACAATTTTCTAAGAAGCTATTTTTTAATTTTTTTTTGGTAATTCAGCAGGTGAGCAGGCAGCTTTACATAAAATTATTGTTACTAAAATGAAAAGGGGCTTTAGGTGGTACCAGTGTAGAATGAGAGAGAGTCGGCCAACAGTACATCTTTGGAATATCTCAGATGCTTTCTAACCATAGTTTACACTCAAGTAGAAATAAAATCAAATATCACAATATGTGATGTTAATGTCTTGCATTTAAAAGCTTGTCTAGCTCTCTCTCAACTATGCAATCCCAATTGTGTCTAGATCTATCCCACACAATAAAAGATAGTCAACCTAAGAAATCCTTGCCTTTTGCATTGAAATGCAAAAGACTTTTCCCAAAGAGAGTTTGGGAAGTCCAGTTCGAATGGAATCCTCAAATGTAATATTTTGGGAAAATATTCTACAAGTAACTTTGTGTCCAGATGTCTTTGAATACTCATTAGAGATTTCCTTTCTTCTTTTTACTTTTGTATGGGAGGATAACTGATATTAAAAACATAGCCTGACTCTCTCTTTGGAGAACGTGAAAGCATTAGATAAGTATTCTCTGCATAGTTTCCACACAGGTTTGCAGCTCTTTTGGAACCTCTCGTTGTGGCCGATGTTTGAAGACTCTATCTTATCAGTGTCCTACTGCCAGTTTTCTTATCAGATTATTCAGGTAGGTGAACTTAAAAACTGTCAGATTCTTTTTCTAGTAAAATATTCCTCCGATTTTCAAATGAACTGCAAAGTCACTTTCTGAGCACATATTTATCACTTAAAAAACCCTCCAGTATGGGGTCCACCACTAGTCCATTGAGGCAAATCCCCCTGGCATTATTGGGTATTAGGGCCAACAATATAGATCTGGCTGCAGACATCATAAATTACAGCAAATACAATGAAAAGCGTTAGAACAATGTTTCCCTAACTATTGCAGGCTCAGGGCCACATTATAGAGGAAGTCATATACTGCAGGGAACATTAAATGTTATCTCTTCCTGCCAACCTCAATTTTAAATTTTTTTAATTTCCTCTGGCCACAAACTGTGGCAGGCTTAGGGCCCCATCACACGGGATACTTAGTAAATATTAACTCTATGGAATGGCATGCAGTATTACAGTTAAAATGTGTTCTGAGCAGTCTCGCAGTAATGTTCACTATGATCTCTAACATGCACAGCTCATGCTCTACCACTAGAAGGCCGATGAGCAGGCATCTTGGCTTGAGTGCCTTTTTTCACATATTTCTGACAGCAACTGAAAACCGCAGATTGTCAGCTCTTGTATGTTCCAAACCCTCCTTGGCCAGGCACAGGGACTAAAGAGAAGTTACATATAAACCAATTTAAGTTGTCAGAAACTGGTTTAAACCTGTAACAGAACAAAAGCTCAGTGAACATAAACCAGTTTCAAAATGGCTGGAACTAGTTTAAGATAAACCTGGTTGAATGTAGTATCAGATTTACCTAATTTGCATCAAACCAGTTTATGAAACTTCTGTCCCAGATCCCTTTCTGGTTCAAGTTAAATTAATCCCTCAGCATCCCAGAATGTTTTCCAGCCCTGGACCAGGCTGTACTGTCTGCTCTAGAGAGCAGGGTTGGCCCTGCCCCTCTGCTCCCTAGCTGGAGCAGTGAAATCTGGCTGATAAGGGACTTTGGGGCAGGGGGCAAGCCCAACTGGGGATGCAACCCAGTCTGTAGGAGGGGGGACTGTCCCTGCTTCCCAGCAAACCTTGGCTGGGGTCTGGGGCCAAGGAAGAAGGCTTCCCCTATTCAAACTTACCTCTGGCTACACCTGCAGACTACAACTCTCAGAGGCTTCTTGAAGCAGGAAGAGGAAGTGATGAGCAAACCTGCAGAATCCTGCTGTTGCGATTTTGGACCGCAAATCTCAGAGACCTTGGGTGCAGCAGGAAGGAGACCCTATCTGATGGACTGTCCCAGCTGGGATAGGATCTCCAGGGGCTTCCTAAAAATGGGCAGTGGTGGAAATGAGCAAATCTTTGCCCTGGCCTTAATCCACAGGCAGTCTGTCCTTCTGCAGTGAATTCTCCTGGCCCTGTTGAAGTGCTACTTTGAGAATAATGATCACAGGCATTACACTGGTCCACTTGCAGGAGGCACAACGTGACACCACACAAGCTGTGGCACTCCACATCTGGTACTGAATGCAATCTCACTGCTGCCAGGGCCTTTGTACATGCAACAAAATTGGCCTTTAAAATGGCTCAAATGCCCTTTTGCCCTGCTTTAATGGCATTGTTGTTTGCACGCTCAGTGGTGTATTGTGGTTTAGTGGCATTGTTATTTGCACGCTCGGTGGTGTATTGCACTTTAATGTTATTGCTGTTTGCACGCTCAGCAAGATAACAAGGTAACTTTGTTATGTGGCAAGATAAAACACCTCTGAGGTGTTTTAGTTTGCTACCTAATGAAGTGCAACAGTGCACAGGACACTGAAAGCCAATGTGCTCGGGTCTTGGTGGGCTTCCAACACCCCATGCACGATCTCTGCCACCTTCTCCCACTCCCAGCTCACCCAGCTCCCCCTCCTGCTGCCTTGCCACTCTGCCCCAGGGGCAAGCAGCCATTCCCAGATGATAGGGGTGCTGGAGCTTACCTGCCTCTCCAGCGGCATGGGGGGTCCATGGCCCCCTGATATGTGGGAGACCCTAGTGCTTTCCTCTGCATTGGCAGGGCCTCCCAGGTGGCACCCACCCACTGGCACCTGGCCCATGTGGTCCTGGGGGGTGCTGCAGCCACAGGAGGAGGCACTGGGCCCTGCACAGCTCAGGGACTGTGTGACTTGATGGCTGCCCATGCAGGAAGGCTCCACTGAAGAAAAAAAAAAAAAAGTGGTGAGGAGCCTGATTTTTTTCCCTCCCCATAGCTTGCCTGCCTGTCTCAGCTGCATGGGGGCCTGGTGCTTCCCTCCACAGCTGTCAGAGGGGGGAATGGTGCTTTCCTCCATGGCTGTGGCACCTCCCAGGACTGCCTGGGCAGGGTGCCAGTGGAAGGGTGCTGCTGGTGGTGCCCCATGCAGCTCAGGGACTGCTCAGCTCACTGGCAGTTCACCCCTCCCCACCACTGCCAGACAGGCAGGTAAGAATTGGGCTGCCACTCTTGTGTACACACCACAGAGGTTTAATTCAGTTTAATTCTCCCTAATTGAAGCTGTGGAAATGGTGGGTTTTTTAAACCCACTGTTTCAATTTAGGAAGTGCTAAACTAAATTAAACCCCTGTGGCATGTATAAGCACCCCCCCGGGCACTGGTGAGCTCAGAGTGGTGGGAGCAGCTTGTGCTCAAAGCCTGGGACAACAAGCACTGGCAGGGGCACTTTAAGAAGGCCTATGGCACATTCATGGACCTCTGTGTGGTGCTACTCCCATGCTCCAGTGCAATCACATTAGGCTTTTGCATTTCCTGTCCATCACAAGACATGTGCCCCTGGTGATTTGGAAGCTGGCACACACCAATAATCTCTGTTTCATCACTAACCTATTTGGTGTGAGGTGGGCAATGGTGAAAACAATCCTGTGCAAAGTGTACAATCCCATGTTTGAGAAACTGGGTTCTGAGTTCATCTGCCTTAGGGACCCACATGAGTTCACTGCCAGGTTCAAACAGATGAGCTTCCAAACTGCATAGGGGCCATCAATGGGACCCACGTACTTATTTTGTAACCTCTCATTGCACCAAAGATTACATAAATTATAAGGAGGCTTTCTCAGTTATACTCCAGGTAGTATGTTCCCCCGTGGGCATTTCATTAACATCAACGATTGGTGGTCAGACTGGGTACACAAGCCTACATATTCATGTAAAGAGCTGCTGGATATGCAGCAGAGCAGGAAAGTTGTAGCCACAGATGTTTGCAAAAGCATATGCATGTTTTTGTTTCGCTCCTGAGGCAGGTGAGGGGAGGGAACTCAGCCAGGATCAGAGAGGGGAGTGGGGTTTGAAGGCAGGGGACTCTGGGGCCCTGGAGCTTGGGCAGGGGCCACCCTGAGCCTCCTATTATGGTGCTGTGATAGATGACCAGTGATGAGAAGACCTTTCTGGTATCCTTTCCCCCTCTGAAGGCACAATGACCCATGGAGAAGAAAAGGGAGACTTGCCTAGGAGGGCAGGGTGCTGGTCTGGGAAGACCCTGGAGAGAGTCAGCTGAGAAAACAACCTGGGGCCGGGTGGACAATAAACCAAGGGGTGTTTCAGTTATCAGCACAAGGGGCTGTGTCTGGGAATTACAGAAAGGTGCTTCTAGGGAAAGGGGAGTGTGTGTTTCTTTGCAGATACCACAGACAGCTGGACCAGAGGAGAGCTTCTCTTCCTCATGCAGGCTCTAGCAGAGAGCAGAAGGGCACCTTCTTTCTGAAGCAAGCAGCACCAGCCAGTGTTATTGTGTTGCCAGTGTAAAGGAGAGCCTATGTTTTGCTCCTGCTGAAATTCACTGCAGTCTCAAGGTTTTAGCTGAGGAGTTATACTGAGGGTGTTTTTTGGTTCAGTTGGTACAAAGTATTTTTAGTTCATTGATACCTGGCTTTGACAATTAGATTATTAATACCCTGTCTTGCTATTAACCCCATTCATATGTTGACTGTTGTGTAAATAATAAACCGTGTAAATAATTAGACTGTATGTACTCCAAGAAAGCACTCCATGGAGAGGTGGCCACAGCATTAGGTGCTTGGAGGTTGCTATTAACACCCCAGGACCCTGAATCCAGACATGGCTATGGGTAGCACCATGGCTAGGGTCCCAGGATCTCCAGTGTCCTGGATGTGATGAAGCAGGAGTGGGGATTTGCCCCTGGCATTCCCAGCATAGATTTGGATGGGCTGACCACCCTTGCTCATTGGGGATTTGGCTTGCCCACTGCTCCTCTGTCTATGAAACCATACCCTGGCCAGCTGAGCCCCAGGGAAGTGTTCTTCTATTACTAGCTGAGAAGCTGTTGGATGGTGGCAAAATGCACCTTTGGGTGCTTAAAGGCATCCTGGAGGTTTGCCTTGAATTCAGGCTACCAGACATTCCCAGCGTCATGGCTGCTACCTGTATCCTTCACAATGTATGTAAGGCATCTGGTGAAGCCTTCTAGGAAAATGGAACAGCTCACAGCAGGGGAAGCTTCATCCCCAGGCTGAAACAACACTTCTGGTCAAGCATCTTGGACAGGACTACTGGTAGGTCACTCTAATCAGGGGATTCTTGGCTGACTACTTTCTGGGATAGTATTCTGCTGGGTGAGGAGGAGTACAGGGAACCTCAACTGTTTGTGAGCCCTTCATTCACCATGCTGCACATTTAATGGTCTGTTATCTGCTTCTCCAAAACATCTCATTAAATGTCTTTCATGCTAACCATGGGGCTTATTCCAGTTGTATGGAATTGAGATGAGGGGCCTGGGGTTAAGAGACCAAGGCACAGGATCCTGCTTTGAGAGTTCATGAGGTAGAGAGTGACATTGAGGCATAGGCCATTGGGTGAGTCAGGGGTGTAAGAGACTCAAGCTGAGGGCTAGACAGGAAGCATACAAGGAACACATTTCATAAAAGTGAAAACTTTATTTCTTCAACTAAACTTGAGATAAGCATTTGAAAACAAAGGCCTTCTCATAAGCAGATATAATGAACTTAAAACTCTTAACACTCTGCAACCTCTGGCAAAAGTGTAATTGTGCTGAGTGGGCTGTGGGGTCATTTAGGGCCCAACCAAGTCACTTGCCTACAGGTTGTGCTGGCTGGGAAAGTCCCTGGGAATGCTGTAGCATGAACGTATCCCCCTCACCCACCAGTTTGAACCTGATGGCTCCAACAAACTTGATGGTCATGGATAGGTGGATCTAACTCCATACTGTTGGGAACCTGGCTGGGAGGGACCAGGGACCAGTCTCATTCTCAAAGTTCAGGTACCTGTTTGTGGTGCTGCTGCACTACTGGTGTCATTCAGGTATCCAGGAAGGTGGTTGTGTTCCCTGTAGTCCCTAGGAATTAATGGCCAACCATGCCACTCTGTTCCATGAACGTGTCACTTATTCCCTGGTTGGCGTCCAGCAACATTGGGATGGGGAGAGGGGTGCAAGGTTCTAGACAGCCGGGTTAGGTGGAGAGGCATGCACACCGTGCACCCGGCCAGCCTCCCCATACTACATCTAGGAGCAGTTGCTAAATAGGGAGGGGTGAAGGAGGATGGGGAGGGGCAGCCAGTCTCCATGATAGCCTGTGCTAACATAAGGTTGGTGCCATTTCCTGTCAGGTGGGGAGAGGATAGTCAGCCTCAGGTGCCAGCGACCTTGCTCACATGGCATGGACATACTCCTTAGCCGCAGTAGGAACCCTGACGAGGAAGGACCTGCATGCCTCCATGGGGGACTTGGTCTGGAAGGATTCAACAGAGATGGACGCAAGGGTCTGGAAGACCAATATCTGGGCTGTCTTTGAACCTTTTACCAGCCCATGTACCACTTTCAGGACCTTGTGTTCCTTCATCACAAAAGTCTGTGGAAGAGTTCTCAGCAGCTCCTCTGACCAGTCCTGCCTGTGCTAATAGGCAGCCCTTAGTGGTGGTGGCCTGGTGTGCAGATGACTCAGTGAGGTCCTCCAATATCTGATCTTGGCAGTGCCACTGAAGTTTTTGGCTTTGAAACATGCTCTGAGCAAGACTGCCCCTTTGTAGCCTTGGGGCTCCTTCAGCACTGGAATCTCCCAATTTTTCTCATGCTGGGGCAAATTCTGAGAAGGAAAGACAGCATAAATGGCCTTGAGATTTGTTTCCAAAGTTGACAGATAATGGGTTTGTGTAAATTCTGAATTCCCACTCCAAAACTATAGGGTGCACAGGCAACAGTGAACTGACAGCAGACTGGACCTTAACATCACTGCAAACTAGATTTCTAAGATGATATGAGGGGAAACACAGCTCATCTTATCTGCCTAATCATTTTTACACCACAGCAAAATGAAAGAGGAAGTGGTAAGTGCCCTCTCAGCAACCTGAGAGTCCTCCCCTTAATAACTTGTCTCTCCCTGCATCAGGGCACCACTTCCCTGGCTGGTAGCGTCCTAACAGCACAGAGTGAGTGTTTTTATCCTCTGCTAATTCTGTGAGCTGTTGTGCCAGCACACACCCTGTGGGGTGGTTTTGGGCCTAACCAAGTCCCTTGTCCACAGATCTTCCCTGAAAAAAATCCCCCGACTGTGCTATGACAACTCTCCACTAAGCCCTGTAATTCTGCAAAACGTGTGAGGGTCTGGAAACCTTACTATACCTGTATTACAGGTTCATAGCTCTGCCTGATGTCCTAGCATTGAAAGCCGTGATCGATAATGTCCTGAACTAGGATTGTCCTCCCCCTGCAAGCTCTCCCTGAAGAATGATTGCCCTCCCCATGAAGTTCTTGTCTGTCCCATGCTCTTCCCAAATGCTCTAAGCCTGCGGTCACTGCAGAATCCTACAGGACTACAGCTGTGACTGCTACCCAGGTGTCCCAGGGGTGAGAGGCAGCTATCATCCCAGGACTCCAAAGATTACATTTGTGATGGGCTGGCTGGCAGTGACCTAGACCAGGGGTTTTGAAAGGGCAAAAGATGATTGGAGGACTTGGGATTCCCTTTCCACACCAATCAGGCCCCAGAGACTCACCCTCCTGTGTCTTGATTGGCCCCTTGGGTCACCTGGAGGGGGATAAAAGGGGCGTGGGCTGTCTCAAGAGAGACCAGTGAGGGACCACAAGGAAGGGGCTTCATAGATCTGGTAAGAGCTGAGCTAGCAGGGCAGGAGCAGTGCCCTGGAAGAGCATGAAAGAGCAGGACCTGCAGGCAGCAGGCGAACCCTGAGCAGTGTGGCATGCAGCTGGCAGCCTGGCAGGAGAGGCTCCTCAGTGGGCTCCAGGATCCCCTGGGAGAGGCTGCAGCCAGCAGAAGAGGCTCCCCCCGCTCTAGGAAAGATCTGAGCAATGACCTGAGGGGTTCTTAGCTCTGCTTCCAGCTCCTTCAATCAGAGGCCAGGCAGCTCGACATGAAGGCGGGGCTCCAGGAAGATCAAGACCTCTAGCAGGGTAGAGCGGTGCTACCAGTGGTGGCTGTATGGTAGCATTCCTGCCTACTACAGGGGAGTCCTGGGTTCAAGTCCCAGCTGAGGTGACTTAGGGCAAGTGAGATAAAAATCTTCTTGCCATGGAAAGGGGCCATTATGTTTTCCCCCTTTCTCCCCCTCCAGGTACTAAGGCCCTATATTTCCTTGTCATTTGACATTTTGCATTTTGTGCCTTTCTATATTTCACCAACCCATATTGTTTGTTCTGCTGTTTGTTTTTTATATGTTGTTAACCCTGTCTTTTGTCAATGATTGTAAGTGTCCAATCTTTGTTGAAACCTGCCCCCTTGGGGCATTATAGTGTCCACTATACCCTCTGATTTTATGCCTGTTATGTTCCCAGTATTAAAAGGTATATGGTTAAATTCCCATTGGTGGTCTGGCTCTGCTCTAGAGGGGAGGAGGGTCCCTACACCTCCCACAGAGCTTGTGCACCTGCTTTGATCCCTTCAGTTGGAGAGGGAGTTGGAGTACCACCCGGGTTACACATTGTTGCCTGGCTCCGAACCTGTTCTCATTTGGCACCCACAGAGATGGTCACCAGTATTACCAACAGTCCCAGGGTGGCATGGGACTATATTTTAATCTGTGCCTTCTCTCCTCTTGGAGCTTCAACCCCTCAACCAACCCCCTGTTGATGCTAAGACACTCCTAAATAAAAGCCTTCCATTGTATGTTTTTGTACTTTATTTCTCTAAAAATCTGTCCTGGGGGTTGGACAGGCAAGCAGAAGCTTAGCAGAGCCTAACCCTAAGTACTAGTGTGCAGAATTCATGGACGGAGGTGGAGAGGCAAGCTGAGAGTCACTGTTGCTAGGTAGCTTGATCTGAGGGATGGCTATGGGACAGGCTGAGGCAACACTGCTAGGCAGGGTAATCTGGGAGTGGGAGATAGGTGGCTCTGATAGCTGTCTTTGCTAGGCAGGGCAGTCTAAGGGTGGAGCAGGTAGACTACTTTTCTAGTCAGCACTTCTCACATATTAATAAACCCTCACCTACACCATTGACCACCCAAACTGGCCCAGCCACTGAGAGCATTAACTGGGCAATTGACCCATGCTACCAATTGACCCATAATCACCTCCTCTGCACTGTGCAGAGCACAATGCTCCCTCCCCTCTGGCACACTGCAGTCGTGGGGGTCATTCTGCACCCATTGCTACCTCTGTGCCTAGCCACTTCCCTGAGCTATTTGCCACACAGAATCCTGAGGCATCCCCAAACCACAAGACACTCAGGCCCCAAACACACCACCACATACCTAGAATCTCAGAATTGCTGGGATTCTGGGTCACCCTTTACCCCAGAGTTGCTGAAACTTACCAGTGTCTTCTATTTCCATCCACTCGATGAGGAACTTGTCCAAGCTATTACTATCTTATGGGTCCTAGATCTGTCTGAATCAGAGTCAGGGTTAGAGTAGTCAGGGCCTGGCAAGGTAAAAAGTCCATGGATTATGTATCTTCATCCTTTTCCATGGTCACTTCAATAGTTTAACATCCTGCACTTGATTTTGGTATGTATCTGCAGCCAGTCCCACTGGTGACTCTGAGCCACCATCTGCAGTTATAATGCCCTCGTAGACCACCTGGTGTTTTCAGCTTCCTTTTGTGTCCCTGGTGGTAGTGGTGATGGTTCTCACCTCACTACAGACTGCAGTGAGGTCCAACACTACATCACAATTCCAGTCTGAGGCCTGGTTCCTGAGGTCCAAGGAGAGCATTCTCTGGTCCAATTTTGTTCATAAATCTAGGTGATTGCTGTTCTCACAGGAACAAACAAGCAAAAGCAGTGGGCCTTGGCAAATCTTGAGGGTTTCAATGGGTGCTCCAGTGGTGCCATATGGGTCAAGATCACACTCCCAGGGATGGGTAGAAGTGTCACCCGAGGGCTGCTACTGCCTCCTTGGGCAGTAGAGTTGTGGCAAATGGATAGACCATCTAACAACATGGGTGTGATGGGGGCAGGAAGGGGCTGGAAGCAGTACATTCTGGGATGCTGGTGGGCTGCAAATTGCTTGTATTATCTCTGTGGAACAGTCTGATAATACCTAAACACATGCTATTTAATATGAGCTGGATATACTCCATGTGCACTCTATGATAACAGTGTACTTACCAAGCATTTTACTATTTGAATATGAGATTGCTTGTATTTTAAGAGGATTCAACACATATTAAGCATAACATGTGATATAGTACTCAGACAACTTGTTACTTATGATGGGAAGCAGTGCATTTGAGTGACACAGATCAGGAAAATGCTTATAAATTGCATAAGTACCATATGTTTTGGACAGAAAAAAAAATTAAAGGAAATTATTAAAATAGGGGGAGAGGGGAACAACTCCCATTTCAAAATTACTTTTATTTTTAAAGGACCTGTAGAAAATTAAGAGTTCATTTGAAGGGAAAATAGTTTATGGGCTAATTTTTTAATAAACAAGTAACTGTTTAAAACTTCATATTTGAGCACATACATAGGCAAAGTACTGAGCCCGCATAATTCCCATGGCCATCACTTGTCAGCATTTTGTAAATCATGTCACTAATGTTGAAGCCTAAGGAAAGATTTGAAAAGCCATTTGTTTAAGGATTTCTCTCATTTCCCTACACAGTCTTCCTGAATATCAGTGTCTTAGAAGAGCAGGGCAGGGTGGCACCTTAGAGACAAACTTCTTCAGAGTGGCATGAGCTTTGTATGCTGTTGCATGCTCATTAGTCTTTGAACCAGTTAGTCTTTAATGTGTCTTTCTGACTTCAGACAAAGACATCTAATCAGCTCTGTGCCTGTTGTCTTAGAATTTGCCATATTGCCTGCTTCACCCTCTCACCTCCACTAGCTCATAAACCATTATTGCCTGTTTCACGCTCTCACCTTCACCCCCACCTCCATACTCTCAAAGGTTCCTCCCCAACTAACAGCAGATTAGAACACAACAGTTAGAGAAAAATAGAATTTCTGAATTAGAATGTCAATAATTACTTTAATTATACTTTTTCAGAAGTTAGAGTCATGGCTGATGTTGCACTTTGTGCCGCTTACTGTGAACTGTTTATTAATAGACGAGTGAACCAATAATGCTTCTGAGAGAAAGTAAAAAAATGCATGTATCAATGAAGACCACAATAAATTATTTGTAGTTAAAAAGGAGGCTCATTTTTTCACCCAAGTAGGTACAATTTTGATGTCAAAGAGCATGTGTAGACAAAACTGGGGCCATAAATTGAAGCAGTGGGTTTTAAAAAACACCACTTCAATTTAGGGCTGATTAAATCCCTGTGTTGTGCACGCACCTGGCTGACTTACCTGCCTCTCTGGCAGGGAGGGGAAGGGGAGCTGCCAGCAGGCGGAGTGGTCCCTGTGCTGAGGTGGTGGGGAGCCCTCCATGAGACCATGTCAACCTGGAGGTCCGGAAGGGAACCGATCCGGCAGGCCAGCCTGGGCGAGAGTTCCAGGAGCCTGGGCACAAAAAAGGTCAGGTTCACTGCTTTTCTTGGGCAGAGATGCTTTCCCAGGCTGCTGTCAAGCTGCTTGCAGGGCTTCCTGCAGAGCCATGGAGCTGCATGGAGCCTGGTGGTTTGCTCCATGGTTGTAGGGGCAGCAGAAGTTTTAGTTTGCTGTGTCCCAAGTCATTTAAGGCACATTACACCGCCAAATTTCCTACAGCAGCTGGAATTAATGTGCAATACGTCACTGAGGCATGCAAACACTGACACTGTTAAAGTGGTGCAAAAGCATTTTGCCTGCTTTAAAGTGTTGTGTACACATGCCTCTTGTTTTGTCTACACACAGCCAAAATTGTAATAGATCTCATTCTAAAACCCTTGTAAAAAACTGAATCATTCTTTATTGTGACCCAAAGAAGAGCAGTATTTGCCCCAAAGCTTGTTAATATTCTTTCCCAACTATACAGCTGGTCCAGTAACAGATATCATAAAAAAAAAAAAAAAATTGTTTTGCATATATTTCCTGGACCATAACAGCTACAATGACACCCCAGCCCTACTACACTTTTTATTAGGCATTCCAGCCAGCATAAAACTCCATAATATCTGCAAAACAAGAAGATGAAGTAAAGTATAGCGCTCAGAGGGATCCAGGTACAAGAAGATGCAATAGGCTACAGAAGAGCAAGAGCCTGGATGCTGGATGAAGAAAAAATGGTAGTTAGGTCTCAAAAGCTTACAGCCAAGTTGGGAAGTATGTTCATGGAAAATAGAGAAGGCTAGACTCTATTAAACCAAACAGTACACTTTTCAGAGTAAATGAAACTCAGTGATAGCTGTTGCAGCTATTCTTCACATGTTTTTCTCTTGTTGTGCTACCAGGATTTCTATGAAGGGTATTCTAATTTTATTTCAGAATCCATCTCATTTAGGCCTCCACGTTTCTTCAATAACTCTGCCAGTTCTGAAATCATCTCCTTTGGTACAAAATCTTTTTTACCCATTTTTTATTGACACTCATATTGGACACTGCCTTCCCTTAGGAATTTCTCAATCACTTCAAAGGTAAGTGAGCAACATACCTTGAGGTTAACCCAATGCTAAGTCGTACACAATTCCATTCTTGCAGTACTCCAGGGACAAACTTAGCAACAGCAGCTGCCATCTAAGCTGCTTGCACCAATGACTTGCTTTATACAGCTTCCTTTCTCATCAGCCCTTTCTCTCATGCTTAAAACACTGGGACTATGAAATCTAGAATGCATCCTTTTCTGGGCACACAATATGGAATACAGTAGAACTGTATCCTTTCTTAAAGGGATAGCTAGCTAGCCCTTTCTTTGGAAAAAATTGGATTCTTAGTAGTTTGCCTGGTGGGCTACTATGGATCCCAGATCTTGCATAGCTCTAGGATAGCCCCTGGGTGGAGACCCAATCTCCGTCTTCCAATCTTTGTACCATGGATTTAAGAAGTCCTTGGCTCTAGTAGGATTTCTCAGGATCTGGGTTCCCATTTCTACAACAGATCCTTGATAATCCCAACAAATAATCCCCATCTTGAATGAAAGCTCTCAGGTTTTATAGTCCCCCCACTTCTCATCAGAAATCTCTGGGCACCCTAGCTGTAACCAAGGCTCTCAGGTCTCCTGGTTTCCCTTCACAGTAGGACACTTCCTGGGCTGCTCTTAATTCTCCAAGGAAATGGAAGCATTAGTCAGAGGCCAAAAGTCAGGGTCCCTGCTGCTCCATTTCTTTTGGAGGGTAGATGGTAAACAAAAATTTTGATTTTTCTAAAATTGGAAACAGGGAATTTCCTTTTTGCAAAAAAAAAAAATGTTTTAAATGAGTTTTTATTCTGATTCAAAAAATCTTTTTCATGGAATGAAAATTCTGAGTTTTGACTATCCTTACTGCCAATATTTTTCCATGCTGTATTGAAAGGTTCCTCTCATTATTGACAAAATTTCCACTTCAGCAATCACAACGCAGTGTTTAGGATTTACCACAACTCCCCTTCCCATTGAGTTCAGTAACAGGGGAATGGGCTCTGTCACAGGACAGCTGGGCACTGTGAATTTATGAATTTAGTTGTAAGCCCCACTGGGCTGTTTGGTTTGGGATCAAGGAGGTGACATTGGGAGGGAAGCAATAACAAGGTTCACTTATGACAGTAAAAATGAATTTTACTTATAAGAGCAAAAGATACAGTTTGCACGTATAGCAGTTAATAAAAAGCTTAAGCTAATAAGCAGACAACATAACAATAAAAGTTAAAAATTGGCAGTGATAATAAAAACAGACAAATTAACAAAGATTTCCCACTAGCTTAGCAACTTATCGATAGTCCCTCAGTGTCAGGTACACATCAAGTTGATTCAGTGAAGTCTGCGCCCCCCCCGATCCATGCTGTTGGAGGGAAATACCGGGGAAGGTCCCTCAGTCAGGATCTGCCCCTCACTCACACTGGGAGTAAGAGATCCAGGGGCACAGGACAGCAATCACCATTATGTTTCGTCCTTCCTGCTGGTCACTTAATGTGCATGTTCTTTTATATTCTGTTTATGCTAATCTGTTGGCTTTAGAGCCACTCATAATTTTAATCTATAGCTGTTACTCTATGGGGGTAAAAGCTGTTAGAAATCATTATAATTGGTTACTGCCCAAGCTTGGGTTTACCCAATAAGCAAATTACACCACATCACTTTGGGGTCTGAGATTAGAATATTTTTACCCAAATTTCAACCCATTTATGTTAATTATACCTTGTGGTTAGATTTATTAATTTTACTGACTTTAAGCAAAAATTTGTGACATCAGCTAACTCTGCAGTTATATTTTTTAGTTTTGCTTTTTAAAAACTTATGCTAATTCCATGATCAGTGCAAACTGTTATATATATATTGTTATGGGTTATACTCTAGACAGGCAGGAAACAGTTTCAGGAAGCAGTTTCATAAGCTCCATTTCAGATACTGAAAAAGCAGATTTTTTTTTTATATAAGTTGCTCATTCAC
>NW_017728910.1:10181820-10246399 GCF_001723895.1 Crocodylus porosus | reverse complement strand
ACCCCAGCTGACTTCCTGCCCTTTGGGCAGGGGGCTGGACTCGATGATCTCCCGAGGTCCCTTCCAGCCCTGATGTCTATGAAATCTATGAAAATTTAAAAGCTCCAATGGTTTATGTGTTTCAATTAGTCTTTCTCCAGACATAAGATCATATCATCCCATCTTCTGTGATTCTCAAAAGCAGGGGTCTCAGACTAATTAAAAACTGTCCTCCTTTTCAAAACCTTGAGAGGTCTTGATAAATTCACCTCTCTTACTTTCTAGCCGAATAAGAAATGCATTCTTTACATGTTAGTTCTAAATTCCCTGATATTTACAGTCAAAGCCAAACACTTAGAAACATCTCTATTAGACAGTAGTTTGTTATTTATGAAATATCTATGGGATGTATCTTCTCTGTTTTCGTTTTTTTTGGCCACTTATTTTATCATCAGCTGTTTTAGATGCTGGAATCTGTGCAAGCATTGGGCAGAACTGCAGTTTCTGAAAGTTAAACCAATCTGGGAGTCCTGCCAAATCTCCCCCCTTTCTGTTTCTTTATTTCTCATGACTATCTGCATTTGTAATAGAAAGAAGTCTCAGCTTGAAGGGCATGAATGTTGACATGTTTCTAGCTTTGTAATTACACCAAAAACATGAACAAACTTTGTTTTTTTTCAAGCAGATTAAATTGCCATGAACATTTCGTGCATATAACAGCGGCCACTTTTAATAAGCAACAATTCACAGTGCTACATCTTCTCTGCTACAGAGAAAGACTGATAAATTTGCCTGTTATCAGACCGAGAAATGCATGTTAAATGCAGTCTTTTCATATCAACATATGAGTGTCAGTCAAAATCTAGTACATTTACCATTCATTTAATATATGTTCTAATTAGTCTCTAGTGTAACTACTCTGATTCCAGTGAATAGTTACATCAGGATAAGACTGGCACAAGTTTGCTGTACCAGAGAAAGATATACAGAGGCACATCATTGCAATCCATATGAAGCTGCCTAACAGGATTTACTGTTCTCTGCTCTCAAAATATCTAGCTGAATGTTCATTTAAAGCTAAAGAGGGTGAAATTCATCTAACTATAGACAGCTCATGCAGAACCTTCCACAATACTTAAGCCCTGAAGGAGGACTGTGCTGGATAGAGATACCGGGGAAATCAGCCATGAAGGGGTTTTCTGCACACACTGTGCTCCATAAAAAGGATCTCAGCACCACCTCCAACCCAGTTAATATGAAAAGAGGATTTAGAGACAGGGCAGGTCAAGGCAGGTTGCTGGAAGACGTATGCTAACATGGATCAAGTACCATAGAATAATAGTACAGGTAGTAGCATTAGTAGCCCAGGTGGAAATCTGTAACATGAGTCTGCTTACTTAGGCTTTATTGGGGGACAGCAGGGGAACATGAATTTCACCCATAAAGTGT
Source organism: Crocodylus porosus (assembly GCF_001723895.1). Taxonomy (NCBI): domain Eukaryota; kingdom Metazoa; phylum Chordata; order Crocodylia; family Crocodylidae; genus Crocodylus; species Crocodylus porosus. Next base: position 10,244,971 of record NW_017728910.1, on the reverse strand, counting down.
TATTTGTATATTTACACATTTTGTTACAGTATCTTCATTTTTCAGTCTCAGCATGGTCTGCTGCATGATTGATGAGGCTCAGCAGGCTGTTACAACTATTCAGGGAGCTAGCTATGTCTTCGTTTTTACTTTAATAACTTAAATGATAAGGTTCTTAGGCACACTGTGATTAAAAAAAAGCAGTCAGATCAACAGCATTGGAAAGGGGACTGAACACATTTTAGACAGCAAGTGCAAGATATATAAATACCTGCAACTCTGAGAAAACTGTGAGGCTTGTCTAGATGTATTGCAAGGCTTCATTTCTCAGCCAGCCTTAATGTATGAGAGTGTGCTTAAATGCTTATGTTTATTTTTAAATGCTCTGGAAAACTTCAAAAAAAAAGACACCAAAGTTTTCAAGGTTTCCTTTGGATTTAGAATAGCATAAACTTGTAGGTGGGGGAATGGGGGAGATTGTTTCCACCTTTTCTTTAGTCCTAAAACCAATCAAGGAAGGGTAGAGGATGTAAATGTTGAAAAGAAACACTTACGCACACGCACACACGCACCTCTCCAACGAGAAATCTCACAGAATGTAAAGTTGCCATGCTTGAGGGTTTGCAATATCCGGACCTCTGTTGCTAGATGTATAATTGATCAAAAATACGGCTCAATATTTTCTTAGCCTTTTAATGAAGGGTTTTCAAAATTAAATGCATTTAAAAACATGAATTAAATTATAGAAAAGAAAGATATATAGAGAAAATCTAACTTAAAAAAAAACAACCTTTTTTCTCCTGCTGGCTGTGAAGACACAACTGCAAGGGCTTTGTGAATGAAAGCTCGATAGATCAGGTCACATTCATTCATTGAATGCATTGTCTTATGTATATATACACAAACAAACATTCAAATATTAGATATATTCTATGTGTATATATATATATATATTTTGTGTGTTTGTGTGTGTGTACACACACACATACACATATACATACATATACATACACATGCATGCAGACATATTCTTATACACATGCACATATATGATATTTTTACATAAATTCTCTTTACAAAAAATGTCAGTCTATTAAAATCCATACAACTGATACATTCCATGGATGCATGAAGGAACAGGAAATGATAATTCTGTACATAATAATTTGTATAAACAAAATGACAAATACCACATTTCAAATTTATCTCGCCATTTTTACGTAGGTGACATGATGTAATTACTATTTTCCCCAGTATGTTTCTCTTACTATCACTTGATCTTCTGACATATAACTCCTAAATTTTCAACATGACTTTCAAAAATCCTAGCTGTTTATTGGGTTTAATAGAGAGAAAATGAAGCCTGGGCAGATTTCCCTTTTTACTGATAACTTCAGTGTCCTTCAGTACTGGTCTTAAGTGGAAGGTGAGGATATGATCTGACATACTCTTTAGTCTGCAGTGTATCTTTCAAGTTTTAATCATACTGGCTATATTAATTAGGAAAATGTAAAATGTTGCTCAGGAACTGACCTGCATAGTTCTTTTGATTGAAGTTTGATTACTAATAAAGAAAATCATTAACTTCTAAACTTCAGACTGTAAGTACTGCCATGGAATACAATCAAAGTACAAGTCTAGGAGATACTCAGTGGAACTCCAGGGACTCTGTGCTGAATTTTTTCAATATTTTAACAATGTAGATGTATAAAGGCCTCTTTTCTACTGGTTGGATCATGGGAATACAAATGCTCGGATCTGGAGCCTAGTTTCATTTCTCACGATTACTTGTGTGCCCTTGGATAAGTTGCATACAGTGGTGCTGCCATCCCCTTGGGTTGGTAGAGAGAAGTCAAAGGAAAGTACAAATAGGATTAATTACCAAAGAAAAGGAATGCAGCACTTCCAGTATTTTTTCTTCATAGCCCTACCACTTTCCTACCAAAATTATCAGAAGTACAGAGTCGCAGAATTGAAGCTGGAATTGGTATGTGTGAACAGGAGACATAGGTGTTAGAAAGTGGTTGGGGTTGGTGATTGAAGCAATGGATATGATAGGGAAAATGTTGGGGAGCTAGAGCAATGACAGAATAATCTAAGCCTTCGGAAAAGTATATGGGAAGCAGTTAAGGTGAATGCTGAACATTACAAGAGAGAGCTGGGGAGAAGAGTGGATCAGAGCTGTGCAGGCAGGTCTTCAGCTCTGTCCTCACCAAATTTCAGCCCTGTCTCCACCAAATCACAAATTTCAGTCAGTGGTAGGTACTAACATAGCCTCTTACACAGCTCAGTTTTCTAAAAGTACTTAGCTGAACACACCCCTCCGAAGTAGGGAAGTGCTTTTCTTTTTCCTTTTAGCATGCGGGGAGATGAACTTTGTAAGTCCTAAATATTCCCGAGTATTTTTCTGCCTAACTACTCTTTAGGTGCCTAAATCATGTGAGAGCTAGTGAAATTAGGTGCCTAAATACATTTGAAGTTTGGGATGTAAGTAATTTTCCCCAACATTACACAGAAAGACTATTGTGGAGTTCTCCCTCATCTTTCAAGTATTTGAAAACCACTATTGTATCCATGATCCTTACCCATGGACTAGTCTTCCTTGCTTTCCAATCCCATTTGTAGCCATTCCTCTGCATGAGGTGTCTTTCTGGACCGTGGGCTAGATTTTCAATGTTCCTGGGTTCTGTTCACATATGTTGTATCCTATGTTGAAGCCTGGAAGGAAGCATACAGAGGGAAAATGATGGTGTGCGCCTAGATGGAGACGGAGATGAGCAGAGGTAGAGGAAGGACTAATATCTGTCATCTAACATTATGTGACTGAGATAGTCATAGCCAAAGGGAGAAAGAGCCAGTGAAGAGGGACAGCTGAGTTACAGAAATTGGGGGTAGTGAGAAATATTTTTAAACAAGGAAATTAAATCTTCTACATTTTATTTATGCAGAATAAAGGTTGTATGATGGTGGGTTTCCAGCATGGGGAAAATAAGTAAATATAAATCTCTGGAAGCCAGAAGATACAAAGTTAAGGTTCACATAACTCTTTGTGCAATGAAACCTTAATTCTAATGTCTTTTGAGCTTTCAGTTACTACTGGGCATGGTTCAATAAGAAGGATGCTGTAATAAACAGACAGGAGGAAGACTGAAGCCATCACACCATTATTTCTCTTTTGCTTCACAGATTGGAAATTTGGCGTCCCAGAACTCTGTGTGCCCTTCAACTCACCTTTTTGTTCTACTGTAATTTTACTGCATAGTGGAGGAATCAGCTGAACCATCTTGATAAATCTGTTAATAATACATGGCAAAATATTTATAATTACTCCAAAGGATCAAGTGTGCTTGATTGCAGTGCACAGTCCTATAGGCTGCCTGTAAGGGTATACAAGACTTGTCTTCTTGACATGAGGATTATCAGCAATATGGTGGCATGTGTCTGTGGTGTCCAAGGCTTAGTGAGAGGTGATAGAAGGCAGTATTTCAGAAAGAATCCTCAAGACAAGAGTGAAAGATGGTTACATATATATATATACACATATATACACACACACACACACACATATATATACACATATCATACTTGGCCAGCCTAAAATCTTTATAAAATAAAGACACTCCAGTAGAGAAATAGACCATACTTATCCAAATACCTCATTGTAACCTGCTACAATTCAGAAAAAATGACCACCCTTCAACCATACAACCCTAGTAGTCACCTACCACTAGAACTGATCAGAAAAATCATCAGACAACTACAGCTTATACTTGACAAAGGTAAGACCTTGAAAGAAAGGCCCCTTTGCTCCTGGCTTTCAAACAGTCCCCTAATGTTACCCAACTCATCGTCAGAAGCAAACTTCTCCCTGCCCAACAGACATCAGTGGGACACAACTTTGCCTTGATGAGAAATGTTTAACTTGTCAACACAGCTCCACTGCCCCCCACATCAAAACCATGAGAAAACACAGTTCCTATGTATGCCTTTCCCAAAATGGGATATACCTGATCCAATGAACCAAATGCCCTCATGGCAGCTACATGGGTGAAATGAAACAGCAGCTAAGCACCAAAATAAACTCTCACAGCAAAAAAAAATAAAGGACAGAGACACCATTAGGAGCACATTTCCCACAGAAGAACCACTCCTTCTCTGACCTCGCTATCCTTGTGCTCAAGGGAAATAAATCTGCCTAACACTTTTAAAGGGTAAACTTGGAACAAAATTTCATAAACTGGCTGAACACTAAGAACCAAAGGCTTAACAGTGATACTGGGTTTATGCCACATTATAACCTGCCCAATGCCTGAATTCCTTTCATACTTGAAAGGTGCTAATAACTCTTCCCTTCTGATGGGCCTCAATCTCTCAGTAATCAGCTTCTTTTCTTCTGCTAATTTCTAACCCTGGAAACTTCTCTCACCCCTTGGTACAACTATTTTTTTTCACTATACTATTCTTGGCTCATTCTGGTCAGATGTGGTAATGAAAGCAGTGCATTCAAAAGCTTATTTAACTACATCCCCGGTGGTACCATAAGAGACAACACCCTAACAAATCCTTGTCTCTTGCACAATTTCTGGACCATCACAGCAATATTATTCTTACACTGACAAATTAATTTTTAAATTACACTTTAACCAAGGAATATTTTTAAAGAAATTGCCCAAGGTGGGTGGAAGGGAATGACTGCAATTTTAGTGGGAGACGTAAAATGCAGCCTTTCCCCCCTCTTCCTGCTAAACGCTTCCACAACATCTCCATACAAAACTGAACAACTTTTACTAACCCTGATGCAAATGAATGATATAGTAAGCCATGAACAACACAAGCCAAGTATCATCGCACATTAGTCAAAAAGAATCCAAAAGTTGCTGAACGGTGGGATGTTCAGCAAAGTTAATACAAGAGGAACAAAGGAAATATGATTAAACTGCGGGAAGTGCTGCAGGCATGTGTAGAAATACATTAATAAGAGGAGTCTTTTAAACAAGTACTGAGTAATTCAACACATTTTAGAAACTCGATAAAGCAACTTAATAAAGAAAAGTTTTCCCTAAACCTAATTGTACAATATCCAGGGATTCATGTGTAATTGTATATTTATTGAAGGTTCACATTATTTTATATAGTGATTTGATTTTGAGCAAATCCACTTTTTTTTTATTAAGCCTCAGGTTGGATTTTTGATTTGACCAAGGCACCTGACCCCAACAGCCTAATTCTACTGCTGTTTTCATTACATCTTAAAACTATTTTAGAATAAACAAGGACAAATACTTCAGTCCTTCCAACATTAGAAATTCAAAGGCAAAATCCTGATCATGGACCTATAGGTGCTTCTCTTTGCATAAGTCCTGGTTGTGACTTTGCTAACACTGATGAATATTAAAATGTAATCTCATAGAAATCTACCAATTTCTGGAACAAAGAATCAATTGCATAACATATACACAGAATTCTGCATGTGTGTGTCTTCCTTGTTTCAGCTAGACAAGAGGGAGTTTTGCTATCAAAGAAGCTAAAATTCTCTCTTGAGAGATAAATCGATTTTTGCCTGGAATTTTTTTTTTTAACCTTGATTTGTGGGCTGTTTTGGGGAGCTGTTGTGGACCAGTCAGCATCACCTTCCTCACCAGCAACAGCCCAGATCCTGCACACCCTGTGGCTCCTCCCCACTACCGCTGTCACCATCAGTGCCAAGCAGTAGCTGAGGGCACAGTCCCAACCTCAACCCCAACCCCAGCCCACCCCACTCTGGACCAGCCCACCCATGATGAACAGCAGTGGTAGCAACGGTGGCTGGGCAGAAGCTGCTTATGGGCACAGGGGAAAAGTGGCCACCTCCCCCTCACTACTGGTGGGCCCTTCTTGCTGTGGCCACCTAGAGCCCAGACATAGGCTGTATTGTGGCTCCTCTCCACTGCCACCACTACTCTGAAGGATGGCCCAGAGGGCAGTGGTGATGGTGGCAGAAGGGAGCCACAGAGCAGCCTGGGAGTGGGCCCCAGGAAGCCACTTCAAGAAGCGCTCAGCAGCAGCTACTTTCTCCCCTCACCCAGCAGCAACTTCTGCCCAGCTGCCACCTCATCTGTTGCCACTTAGCATGAGTGGGCAGGCCTGGAGTGGGCAGAGGGCAGCCTGAGCCATGGCTGTGTGTGCGGATCCCGGCTAGTCCAGAGCCAGGTCACTCTAGTTGCTGTGGGTCTGGAGCAGGTGTGGGGTAGGTGTGCCCCAGTCCCTGAGAGTTTCCATGGGGGCAGAACTGGAGCCAATGGTGGCAGCAGCCAGAAGGACCTAATGCCAGTAGCCTACAAATGAAGTCCAGCTGCAGAGCTGCCCTAGCCTCGTTGCACACCTTGGAGTGGCAGGACGTGCCATGGGCCAGATGTTGCCTGGGCCAGGTGGGATCAAGGGACCAGCTGTAGGCTAGGCAAAGGCCCTCCACAAGCTGGATCCGGCTCAGGGCTGTATTTTGCCCACGCCTGTTCTACAAGGTACTACAAATCCAGTTTTTTCACTCATTTATTAGATTTATGTGCTGCCCTTTCCAACAAAGCCGCAAGGCAGCTTACAGAGGCAGAAAAATAATATGTGAAACAAGCAAAAATCTGGACTTTTACTAGCTCCATTAGTGTCTATGGTGGACATGCTGGGTTGGTCCACCACCCCAATGGGACCTCAGAGGAAAGGGAACTCCATCCTTAGAACGTAGTGGTCCAATCATGACAGAGGTGTTTGATGCCCCCTCTGATAAACAGAGCTCCTGTATCCAGGAAGGTGCAAAATACTGGGTTCCCAACCCATGTGTAGGTCTAATTACTACTTGGGATAGCCCCATGATAGTCATGGAGGTGATGAAGCCCCACTTCAGTCCTAAAGAATCAGCCACAGTCTGGATGTTAGGGTTAGAGTTACCTAAGACAATAAATGTGGGCGGGTGTCCTCAACACCACCTCTGAGACCACACTGAGTATCTCAGTCAGCAAGTGGTTGGTATCCAAACAAAACCCTTATTCTATCCTCAGACTTGAGCATGGGATAGACACTCTATTTCTGGAAAACTTTGGCAGCCAATTTCCTTTGATTGACCAAATTTTCTTTGAAGATTTTTCAGATTTTCAATTTTGTCCATCAATGCAAAACAGGTAATTGAACTTGCAAAGTCCCATCTACACATCCTATTATTTTATTGCCAAGTGTTTTCCCAAATAGATGTAGATTGTCCTAAGTTCCAAAGACCCAGGTCTTCATAACCTATGTATCATGCAACACTAAAAGTGTGATCCCAACACTAGATGAGTGTTATAACATCATACCTCAGTTACCAGAAGTAACATTTGGCACCTAAACAAATAGCTGGCTTACCTTAGAAAACTGAACTATATATTTCAGATGCTTAAATACAGATTTAGGAGGATAACTCATGACATCCATTTACAGCAACCAAAGTTATTATATTATAGATGACTAATTTCCAAGAATGGAAAAATTTCCATCATTCCTATTCTGTATATGTCAAGTTACCAGGCATGCTTTATTTTCTATCTAGAAATTTACAAGATTTTATTATCATTAAAACCAACTGCCCTGTAGTTCCCATCATGGCATTATATCCTAAAGGGAAAAAAGAAAGAAGAATATAACAGGTTACTTCATCTTCTACTGCAGCTTTGTTACTTGCTATTGAGACATAAGTATCATTAATCTTTTACTATAAGCTGAAGTCAAGTGTTTTCTTGAAGTGTACATCTAATTATCCTTTCCAGGTCAGTTTCTGGTTTAGAATTAAGAAACATTTTTAGTCTTCATAAAAACTGTAATAATGAAAAGTGAAAGCTAATTTCAGAAGTCTGTTAGAATTAAATCAACTTAAGTAATGTAAATAGGCATTCTGGGTGCCTATACATGAGCCAGGAGGCTCAATGGAGCACACTGGAGCATATTGGAGCAGACTTGACTACGTGAGTCTGCTGAAGCATGGTAATTACTACACTCCAGCCAGCCTCTGTATCTCATGTATCAGTCTCCCTACACTTCAAAATGGCAGCAAGGGTGTTTTAACTAAAATTTGTTTGGTGAGCTAAAGGACCCCCACCACCATTTTGAAGCACAGGGACACCAGTACATGAGACATTCCAGGTTCTTTAATTAGAGCAGTTCTCAGCCCCTCCCCCCCCCCAAGAGCACATGTAAAACCACACTGAGTTGCAAAGTTTACATGTAGAAAGCCAAAGGTTTCTGAATTAATTGGTATCATGAGGTAAGTAGTTAATGTACATTTTATTTAGATTTTAATTTATGAGATGCATGGATTATTATCAAACTACTTCACGTTCAGAAAAAAAGTACTATCAAAGGTGTTACGGAAGGCAAGGGAAGTGGGAACTAAATATAACATTCAAAACCATTACACTCAATGCATTGTGAATATTCTTTGTCCTAGAACCTTTGAAGGATTTTTGATGTCAAATACAGTGATCAAGTAAATTTTAAAAATGGACAAAGTAACCCATATTAGGGCTGAGTAGGGACATAGGTGCTATATTCATGTCAATAATGGTCACTTCAGAATTAGTTTAGTTTACAGTGCATTTATTACTTCCCTTCTTCTGCCTCTTACCATTCATACTTTTAGCTGACAGTGTGAGGTATGCTGTTCTGACAGTGTTTCTTTTAGAACTTCCTACTTCTGTTTCATAACATGAGGTTCTTGGCCCAGCCACAGAGCTCGGGGTGGCCTTGGGTTTTTCTCAGTTCAACACCTATTTAAAATGTGATTAGCTTTCTTTAATTCCACTAGAATTACTGTGGATAAATCTACCCAAGGACAATCCTTTCCACTTTTCTCTTTGAGTCAGCACACAAGTTTTAGGGCACAACATCTTCCAAATAAATCCTATCAGTATCTCAACAAGTGAAGACAAAGGTATGTCATATTTGTTCAGGAGGACTTCTTCGAAATGAGGCAAGAAAGCAAATGATGCCACAATCTTCTCATAAAGTTCTTTTCTTTCCACTGACAGATTGTAGTGCAGAGAACAATCTAATTGAGATGTGCCATACTTAACAGAGTCCTGCTTCGATAACACAACAAGATCTAGCTGGGTCCTTGGTAAAACACTAAAAAGATAAAAAAAGAAATACTTATTTTTGCCCTCCTATACGTCCAGATCTAATAAAACAGTCTGGCTTTAGTGGATTTATTTTAGTTTAACCACCTCTCTGCTTAAAAAAAATGAGGCTTATAAAATATAACTGGATTACTCTGGAATCAAAAGGTAAGATTTTCTCCTTTGCTTTTTTTCTCCTTCTTACCTAGTGAGTGGTGTAACAAAGGTGCAAGGGGTGGGGTGGGGATGACTGGGGCACTACCAACTTTCTGTCTCAGATCTCCTCCCAACTCAAACTGGGTTACAGTCCCCCACATCTCAGATGCCTTATCAGCTTCCCTACTAGCCCTCTTCTCACAGCACAGGCAGGTGGGCTAGCCTCAGTCTGCACTCGTGTTCTCCAGCCAAGTGCCAGGCTGGCCCTGCCCCCTTGCTGTCACAGAGCTGAGGCAGCAAAGACTCTGCTCCCCAGTCCTGCATCCCTTCTATGCCTGTCAGCTGGGCTAGGCAGGCCCCTGTTCCAGCACATCCCCCAGCCAAAATAGCTGGGGTGAACCCCATAGTGGGGGGCTTCCCCCCTCCCCTGCTGCCTGGCCCACCTGGCAGTGTCGTATCATGGGTCTCTAGCACCCAGGGGCCAATGTCTGCATTTGTGCCACCCCCAGGGACAATCTGAGCAGGGTGCAGGGCCCCCTCCCCTGCTCCATGGCACTTCTGCAGGGAAATTGACCTTGCGGCACACTGGATGTGGGGGGAGGGGCAGCAGCTGGAAGTTCCAGCTGTAACAGGTAAAGAAATGTACAACCCGCTGGGCAGGGGGGAGGGGGTCACCACAGCCTCCTGGCTGGCACCTGCCCCCCCCATGGTAGTGCCCAGGGGCCATGGCCCCTTCCTACTCCCTGTCCCCTCCCCCCTATCAGTATGCCACTGCCACCTGGCCAACACAACTTCTCTCCCCAGCTCCACCCCCATGGCAGCTGTAAGTGGGTGTAGGAGAACAGGGGAAAGGGAATAGCAAGACCCCCACCTTGCCCTCCCCCCAGAGGCATCACAGCTGGTTGGGGGCTCATGGAAGAGGGCTCTGTTCTCCCACCTCACCCATCTAATTGCCTGGCAGCTGCAGGTAAGAGCCATGGCTCAAAGCTACATGGCTGTCTGCCATGCCAGGAACTGGCTTGGGGTTGGGGAGAGGAGGGGGGCTGGGTCAGGCCAGGCTGGGTCAGACCTACACAGCACAGCCCCTCCTCACTGCCAGTTCCTGGCACAGTGAACAGCTGCAGAGCTCTGAGTGCTGGCTCCTACCTATAGCTATCAGGTGATCAGGCAGGAGGGGTTAGGGAATGGAGCCTCACCATGTGAATCCCCCCTCACTGTGCTGGCTTGGGACCAGAGCCATGCAGCGGGGGCTCCATTCCCCCCCTCCCCCCACTACCTGGCAGCTGCAGGCAGGAGCCACGGCTTTCCACCATGCTGGAAACCAGGACCAGGGGGGGAAAGCAGAGCCCCCAACCACACAGACCTGGCCTGACCCTCTGACAGACCAAAAGCCAGCAGGGGAGGGTGGATGTTGCGCAACTGCCAGTGCCTAGCATGGTGGACAGCTGCACTGCTCCTACCTGCAATTTTCAGGTGGGGGGAAATGCAGCCCCCCCTGACACACACACTTTATGGTCCCTTCCCAGCTGTTCTGGCTGGAGATGTGAGCAGCTGGGGCTACAGGATGGGGGGAGAGGTGGGGAAAGTGGTGGCCCATGGGGACAACAGTGGACATGATAGACTTTGACTTTAGCAAGGGTTTTGCTAAGGTTTCCCACAACATTCTTACAAGCAAGCTAAGGAAGTTTGGGCTGGATGAACAGACTGTAAGGTGGATAGAAAACTAGTGGAATCACTGGCCTCAAAGTGCAGTAACCAAAGGTTTGATGTGTAGTTAGCAGTTGGTATCAGGTGGAGTGCCCCACGGGTCAGTCCTGGAGCAAGTTTTGTCCCATCTGGAAGATGGGATGCACTGCACCCTCAGCAAGCTTGTAGATGATACCAAGTTGGGTGGAGTAGTAGATACACTGAGGGGTAGGGCTAGGGTTAAGAGAGACCTAGACAGATTGGAGGATTTGACCAAAAGGAGTTTCATGAAGTTAAATAAAAAGAAGTGCAATGTCCTATATTTAGGATAGAACAATCCCATACAGTAGTACAGACTGAGGACTGACTGGCTAGGCAGCAGCTGTGTGGAAAAGGACTTGGGTGTTACAGTGGACATAAGCTAAATATATATATAATAAAGGGACAAGCCAGTGTGCCCTTGTTGCCAAGAAGGCTAATGGCATACTGGTCTGGATTGGTAGGTGTGTTGACAGTAAGTCCAGGGAAGTAATTATTCCCCTATATTCAGCACTGGTAGGCCACATCTGGATTCCTGTGTTCAGTTTTGGGTCCCCCACTACAGAAAGGATGTGGACAAATCAGAGAGAGTCCAGTGGAGGGCAACAAAAATGGTGAGGGGGCTGGGGGATATGACTTTGGAGGAAAGTTTATCTTCAAGGGGAGACTGGATAGGCACCTGGCAGGGGTCTTATGACCCCTGCCATTCCCAGTGCTCTTTCCTGCCCATGGCAGGGGGTCAAACTAGATGATCTGTCTAGGTCCCTTCCAACTCATTGACTCTATGATTCTATGAAAGACTGAGGGAACTGGGCTTATTTCGTTTAGAGAAGAGAAGATTCAGGGGGGATCTAAGAGCAGCCTTCAACTACCTGAAGGGTGGCCCCAAAGACAATGGAACTGGACTGTTCTCAGTATGACAGATGACAGAACAAGGATCAACAGTCTCAAGTTGCAACAAGGGAAGTTTAGGTTAGATATTAGGAAGAATTTTCTCACTAGGAAGGTAGTAAAACACTGGGACAGGTTACTCAGAGAGGTGGTGGAAGCTCCATCCTTGGAGGTTTTTTTAAGACCCAGTTAGATAAAACTTTGGTTGGGATGATCTAGTTGGGGATGGCCCTGCTTTGAGCAGGGGGCTGGACTAGATGACCTCCTGACGTCCCTTCCAACCCTAACTTTTTATGGTTCTATGATTCTGAGTGTTGCCATCAGGCAGAGAAGTGGTTCTTCCCTTCTGTTCAGCACTGGTGAGGACACGTCTAAAGTACTGTGTCCAGTTTGCCCCTTGTCCCTCCCCCCACAGTACAGAAAGGACGTGGACAAATTGGAGAGTGATTGGAGAGAGTCCTGCAGAGGGCAACAAAAATGGTTAGGGGGTTGGGGAATACAACTTTTGAGGAGACGCTGAGGGAACTGGGTTTACTTCGTCTTGAGAAGAGAAGACAGAGAGGGGATTAAATAGCAAACTTCAACTGCCTGAAGCATGGCTCCAAAAAGGGTGGTGCTAGACTGTTCACAGCTTAGACAATGCGTTGGGGTAGCATGCAGTGGCATGTGCCCCCCCCTCCGATTTGTGGGGGTCCATGGAGCACATCTAGGGTTCTGTGGAAGGTGGCTGTGCTGCTGCCACTCCATTTCCCACTGGGGCCAGAGCCTGGGTCAGTGTCAGCAGCAGGCAGCCAGCATCAGCAGGCAGAACCTGTTGCAAATTCCCCAGATACCATAGGCTGCCTGAGTGCTAGCAACATAGTGAAGCTGGGAGCAGTGCTTCATCCTGTCCTTGCTGCTGCTTCAGGTGGGATCCAGCAGCACCGCGAGAGAGAGAGAGAGATCCGAAGGGGCTCTGAACCTCCATTCCCCGTTTTTTACCAGAATTTTTAAATTGTAACCCCCCGCCGCACTATAAACAGTTACAAGTTGTCTACGGTTCTCAGTGGTGGCAGATAACAAAACAAGGAGCAATGATCTCAAGTTGCAGCAGGGAAAGTGTTTAGGTTAGACATTAGGGGAAAACCTCTCACTAGAAGAGTAGTAAAGCACTGGAAGAGGCTACTAAGAGAGGTTGTGGACTCTCCATCCCTAGACCAGAGAAAACTAAGTGTTGGCTGAGATGATATAGTTGGGGACAGTCCTGCTTTGAGCAGGGTTGGACTAGATCAGTGTTTCTCAGCTCATGGACTGCAACCCAAAAGTGGGTCACAAGAATATATGAAAGTGCCACAAACAAACTTTAAAAATGGAAAAGCCTTGGGAAATTGTGGCCAATGTGGGAAAAGATCCTCCAGGCCCCATTCTCTGACAAATCATACACTCTGTCTCCTCCCCTTCCCTACCCTCCATCCCCAACACGTGTTCTCGTTTCCTTCAGACTCAAAATATACCACTTAATTTGACTTCTAGTGTCCCATTATATATATACATAGATATATAGGATATTGCTGTACAGGACAGGAACAAGAAAAAAATATCTCTGAAAAGAAAAAGTCCACAGGCAAGGCAGTATTCAGTCAAAATATAAATATAAATGAGAAGTTGAATTTTCCTCAAGCAACTTTTTGAATTACTGAGTAATAGTAAATAATAATAATACTAAAATCCAGTTCCACATTCTTGGTACTAAAAGGTAGGCTCATGCTCCAATTCTGTTTGAGTACAATATTCTGTATCCTCAGGGACCAACTGCTGCAGTGCAAGTGCTCTGAAGTCAAAGTCATACAGGCACTAACAACATCCTCAGCAGAAGAGTTATGTGCTGGAGGACAAAGAAACCTTTCTCATAAAGAACTCAAATTAGAAAGACTGTAAAGAAATTCTTTTATATCTTTTCTTCTCTTTCCCTAGCCAGAAACCTTTATTATATTTTCCTTCTTGTTTCTATTGAAATTAGAACTTTCTTTACGTTTCATTCCTTCGCGACTCAGATAAAGTTGTTTTTAATAATGACAAGTCCCACAGACAAATAAATAAGGAGGATGTCAAGATACTATGGCAAAGAATGGCTTTATCCTACTATATATGGGATCAACCAGTGTAGTCTTTAATCAAGAAAGACTCTTGACTTCAGTTTGGCTTAGTATAGTAGCAAACAGCTTCAAGGTGCGTGTTGTGAAGAACCCTGCAAGGAGCTCCACTAAAAATGCATCTGGCCCTGATTCTATGTTTGTCTGAATTGAAAAATATAGCTGAATGAAAAAAAGGAAATGCTTTTTTTACTAATAAAGACAAGCCTTTTAGAATCTGGAGGTGGTTTGTTTTTCTAAGCGCTCACATTTCATACATTTTCTTTATGATTCTACCATGTCGTAATATTAATTTCATTGTACTGGCATTTTCTTAAGGTTCCATGTATTAGTTTTTTCCTAGTCAAAAGTCATAATGTGTGTGCCCCCCAAATTACTGCACAATCATAACAAAATTTCTGGATTCTATTGGGAACACTGTAGGGCAAACACAGAAGCAACTGCTGCTGGGAAAGGCTCTAACATCAGCACTTCTGAAGTCACATTGAACATACAACCTATATCATAGGAGCCTCTGTGCCCCTATCCACACACCATTGCCCAAGCTACACCTGGAGCAGAAGCCACAGGTATCCCCCACATTAAAAACTTTATAAGAGTTGATGACCCTCTACCACGTATCACCCCCAATCTATATTCAAAAAGGTAAAGTCTCTCTTTGAGAAGGGGAAGCTCAGCCCATATAAACAGTAAATTATATACGAGGGAGCTCCTTTGGCACTATATAGCAGAATCCAGGTGTTATGGCAGCAACATGAACTTCCAGGTTAATCAAGACTGCTCTAGATATGTAAACTTTCCAGACAAAATTACCTTTTGCCAGAAACCAACATAAAACATTCACACCCCACAAGCATGGAATAGACAGTTATGGACACGTGACTAAATGTTGTTTCTTCTATCATTTTATAGTTTCATAGTTGTTAGGGCCTGGAAGGGACCTTGCAGATGATCAGGTCCAGCCCCCCTGTACTTTGGCAGGAAAGACTGCCAGGATCAGATGATCCCAATGTCAAGACACTGGGCATCAAGACACTTTTTGAAGATCACCAAGGTGGATGACTGTCCCACCTCTGGGGGGGAGCCTGTTCCAAACCCTTGGTACTCAGCTTGTAAATAAGTTTTTCCTTATATCTAGCCTGAAGCGATCCTCAATCAGCTTGTGCCCATTATTTTCTGTCCTCCCCTGTGGGGCCTTGGTGAACAGATGCTCCCACCCTTGATATACTTATAGGCTGCCACCAAGTCCCCTCTGAGTCTTCTTTTCTTCAAGCTGAACAGTCCCGAGTCTTTCAGCCTCTCCTTGAATGACCTGGTTTCTAGGCCTCTAAGCATGTACGTGGCCCTCCTTTGGACTCTCTCAAGCTTCTCCACATCCTTCCTGAAGTGCGTCACCCAGAACTGGCTGCAGAACTCCTGCTGCAGTCTCACCAAGGCCAAGAAGAGAGGAAGGATGACATCCTTACCCTTGCTCAATATGCCTCAATAGATGCATGCCAGTGTTTGATCAGATCTGCCAGCTACAGCGTCACATTGGTGGTTCATGTTCATTTTGTTGTCTATCACGACACCCTGGTCTCATTCACATCTGGTGCTAGTTTTAAAGCTTTAAAAAAAATCATACTTCTCAGACTGGTGTGACAAGTCTAAACTAAGTATGACATGACTTCTTTCTCCTTTTATTGAGTTAGTACTTCAGTTTAAAGAGCTGTCTCTAAGTGACTTTCAGAAGGCATTTGCTCAGACAGTATGAACTTAGCATCATACAGAACTGCAGAACTGGCAGCCACGGTAGAAAATCTGTGATAGTACTGGAGCTTGCAAGAATCCATTCCTAAATAAACCCCCGCTTGAAGGTAGCTTTCCACAAGTTCCTTTCCTGCATTTAGGAACAAGGATCATTCTAGCATCTTTTTTAAAATTAAAACCTCACTTAGCTATTCTCTAATAGTACAAAAAAGTGGGCCTGAAGTACTGAAGCATCTCAATGCACATAAAATAGTCGTTTGTAATAACCTAAACCATATTGTCATGGCTACAAATTCATCTTGATGATTTTCAGCAATAACTGAGAAGTCAGAGATTCCCTATCATAGAAACCCCGTGAATACCTTGCTGAAACAAATCTGAATTTAATTCAAACTCCATGGGGAACAAATCTGTTTCCCTTCCTCCATTGTTACACTACAAAAACTCAGGAACTTAGCACTAGCCACCCGCATTCACAATAAACTGCCAGGAATAAAAAATATTCTTTTCATTTCTTGTTGCCTTTTTTCATTTTTATTACTGCTGTAGATATAATTTCTATGTTTCTTTAGTTAGTCTATAAAGGTGCATATCTACGTTGCCTTCTGACTGACTTCGGACTAACATGGCTAACTACATCTCTCTGCACAAGGCAGCCCAGCCATCTACAGACAGCTTTTAAAAGTGCCTCATGCTGACAACTGTTCCTATAGGATACCCCCCATTTCTGCAGCCAGAGTCTATAAACTCCCAACAGAAGAGCCCAATACAGTGCAGCTGAGGAGAGAAATAGAGAAACAGCAGTTACTATTTTCTTTCTCATTTTTCAGCTTTCTTTTGCAATGGTTCTCTGCATGCCTGCCACAACAGGCACCCACTTCTAACTATACTTGTATCTTACTTCCATGGCCATGAGATGTCTTTTTGGGAAGCTTCTCCTCCAAGCTCTCCCTTAAACACTGAACTCTTGATCTCCAAAACCTATCTCATGTATTTCTCCACAGACGGGAAAATTATAGATAAAATAAATTACTCACGTAGGTGTGCTTGTTTTGAATCCATGCAATATATATAATCAGGTAATCATATATTATATGTATATGCTTGTGTGCAACTCCCTGGGCTATAATTCATAGAAGAACAATAAATAAATAATTCTTTCTGTGAGCACCTGTGTTATAAGTGACATTGTCATTCCATTCTAACACACTGAATATCCACATTTTTGCTCTAACCACTACCCTTTAAATCTATCAAAAGTAGATCTATCAGACTGCCCACCAAGTCTCTCTCTTCTATGGTGTCTGTTGAACAAAGCCTTGGCTCAAAACCTTAAACAGGTCTTACTTGTAGGCTGAATTTATGTAGACAAAATTGAAAGACAAGGTTCTCAAACAAATGTTTTATTATGCCCAGTCAATAACATACTGGTTGTCAGAAAAGCAAAAGGGATGATTCACTGAATCACTGTGGTGGATTAAAAAAATAAAATTCACTTAGGTAAATCATGCCTCCAGAACCAGGAATTATTTGTCTTTTCTATGATGTAAAGGAAGCTAAAATATTGTAAAGCTGTTTGCTGCTGCCACTTGTGCAACCTAGGTAAGATCCAGGCAGAAATGCATTTAGCAAAGACGAAGTACCGCTCCCAATACAGCATTTGAACAGTGCTGGAAAGCAAAGGGGAGAAGAATGAAGGCCTACTCCCACTTCTGTAGCAGGGTTAACACTATGAAAGCAGAATGAACTTCATAAGGGAACACAAAAGCAGCCATGACATCCCTACAGGAAAGGAGTTTAGAGGCCAAATTTTTTCCAGTGCTTCCCCTGAGACAGCAGGTCAGCATTGCTCTTAATGCTTGTATACACAATTTGCACGATGTAGCCCAGGGGTGGGGAAAATATAGCCTGTGGGCTAGATCCAGCCCACCAACTGATTGGATCCAGCCCATGGCTGACCCAGTAGTGCTCTGCGTGGGAGTGAGCCCTGCCCATTCCCTCCCAGGGTGTCCTGTGCTGTGCTCCCAGCTGCACTGCCCCAGCCTTGGGCCTGGCTCCAGCCAGAACTCACAGCTTCCCAGCAGGGCTGCTCTGGCTGCTGCTCAGCTCCCCCTCCTGTTGTGCTGCTCTGAACAGCAGGGATGGGGAAGTGGCAACAGCTGTGGGGACATGTGCCTAGTCAGGCATGGAGGGAAGCTGCAGCTGGACAACTGTTCCAGTGTGCAGGGCTCCAGCTCCCAGCTGCCTTCCACCCATTTTGCCTGCCTGGTATGATGAACAGCAACCTCCGGACAGCTGGGTGGGTGGAAGTTGGCTGGAGCAGTGCAGCAAGGGCAGAAGGAGGAGGAGGAACCACTGGAGGTGGGAGGAGCCAAGGATTACCTAAGCAGCACCTATAGCAGCCCCACTGGGAAGCTGTACTCACTAGCCAGGGCTGAGACTGGGGCTGGGGTCAGGGCCATTGGTGGACACGGGGCAGCTGTGGAAAGGTACATGGCAAGAGCTACCCTGGACAGATGTGGTCGGGGCTTGGCCCCATGTGGAGCACCTTTGGGAAAAACTGTGGGTTGGATTGGGGGCACCCCACACTTGCACCTGCACCACACTGCCCAGATGAGCTTTGCCATATGCACTCCCTGCCCTACCCATCCTCTTCCCTTCCACCATGCCTGGCCAGCTCCCAGGACCCAGCACATGGACAGCTTCATATCCACATGCACACCCACCTCCCCACACATACACCCCACCCCCAATGCAATATATAAGAATAAGACTTTATTCTGAGCCATTATGCAACTGCCTTTATATACATTATTCAAATATATAAAGGCAAAAAATATTTTTTGAAATAAAATTCAAACATGTAACACTAGGGCTAGGGACAGACATTACACATAAACTGATTTCAGTTATCAGAAACTGGCTTAAACCTGTAACAAAACAGATATTCACTGCACATAAGCCAGTTTCAAAATGGCCAAAACCAGCTTGAGATAAACCTGATTGAATGTATTGTCAGATTTAATTGATTTGGCACAAACCAGCTTATTCAATGTCTGTCCCAGACCCCTTCCTGGTTTAACTTAAACCAGAGCCCCCCCAGCATCCCAGCACGGTCTCCCAGCTGGGCTCTCTGCTCTTGCCCAGCAGATATAGTTTCATAGTTTCATAGAAACTATGGGATGGACCCAGCCAGAGCAGGAATAGGCAGGGACAGGCAGGATTGAGGTTTAATGCCCTCCTCCCTGTCCTTCCTGGAAAGGCAGGGAAAGCTGCTATGGACTACAGTGCTCGAGGGGCCTTGGAGGGTACTGGCCCTTTCCAGGCCCAGTGCTGTCGCGTGCAATCCACCGCAGCTCTGCCTGCCCTGCAGCCAGGCCCACCCACTGGGAAGGGGCTTGCCCATCCTGACACTATGACAGAAGCTGTTGCCCCAGTCAAGGGCCCTGCCCTCTGGCCACTGAAGTGGCTAGGCAGAGGTGCAGCCAGATGCCAGCTGGCAGGGCCTCTTTTGGGGGGGAGGCAGAGATGGGACTTATTTCCCCTCCCTCCAGCATCTGCCACTTGCCCCAAGCAGGGAGTGAGAGCAGTGGCTGCAGTCCCCTGGGGCCAGTGTGGGTAAGGGAAAAATAACTCCCTTCTCTGCCTCCTTCACCTCGGGGGCCATGGTGGCCCACCACTACCGTGAGGGAGGAGCCTCCAGCAGACCCGGCTCAGGTCCCTACAGGTGGAACAGAGAGGGGGGAGTTAAACCCCTGTCTGGCCAGTTCAGCTTGGCCATGCCCCCCGCTCCACTGCACAGCTTCCCTGCAGATGAGAGCATACTCTAGCACCCCCCCTGCATCCTGGCCTGAGCAACTGCAGGCATGTTCTCTCATTGCCTCAGTCTAGAGGGAATGTCTGTGCTGTTAAAGAAACAAACATACATAGCTGAAGTATGCTGGCACTAGCTTTTGTGACTGCAATGCAATCAAGGTCAGAGGTAAATTAAGGTCACAGCTGGTTAGGCTAAGACCTGCTGATTTCTGTAGCCAGCAGTATGCAGGGGAATGATGTGACTAGTGTTACATTTGGTCACTTTTTATTTCCTAGCCCAAGGGCAAGATACCTATTAACAGCTGAGATATGGCGGGGGGGGGGCAGGGGGAGCCTCTGGCAGGAATCCAGAGCAAGGTTTGAACTCACACCTGTAGTGATGGTACAATGCATTCTAGCCACTTTATTACCCACACAATGACTGCACATGAACATACCCTAAAGGCATTTATCAGTTCAGTGGAGCCCAGGAACAGCAGCAGATTTTGATAACCTTGAATCATTAATTAGCAAGTGAGAACAGCAGGTTCAATGACCTTGCATAGGGATCTAGGAGACAGACTAATGTAAAAGTGAAGACTCAGCTCTTTATTCCTCTATAGCAGTGAGTTGGACCTAGCCCTCACCTTAAAGAAGCACTGAGGTGTTTATATAAAGTCTCTCCAAACTTATCTACACCTTAGTTCAAGAACTGTCTCTGCCTACAGAGACAGATGGGGATAATTCCCATTATTGGAACTCTGGGCTGTTTGAAGTTTCTAGCTTTGGGGATTTAAGCCTCAGGAGTCTGAACAGAAGCAGGAACTAATGATTTTACTAATTTCCCCAAGAACGCATTTCTTTGACTGTGATCTTTCTTGTTTACGGTTTCTCACTTTAAACATAGAAGGCACTACTACTCTTTTACATTATAGAAAAAGCATGAGAGAGGCACTACCCCCCTCCAGCTCGCCCTTCTCTTGGGAGTCCTCAGGGATATGTCTGTCCCAACTGTAACTCAGCAAGCTTCTACAATATATGCTACACTGAAAAGAGAAGCTCCAGTTCTTACATAACTCTTCAGACTCTTCTATCAGGTAGCAGTCTGATTAACATGAACGTTGTGTGCCTCCCAAGGCTGGGGGGGCACCTCAACTGTCTGCAGGTGGCAGCGGTGGCAGTAGCAGAGGCGTGGTGATGGCGAGTGCCGACCGGCAATTGTAGACTGCCCACAGACACTTCAGGCAGTGTTGGCAGCGGCCAGTGGCAATCAGCGATCACCCGCAGATGCCATCATGGTGTTGGCGGTGGGGGAGGGCGTGGCAAGCAGCAACCGCCTGCAGGCACAACCAGCAGTGGCAGTGGTGGCCAAACTCAGGGGGTGCACTGCCAATCTCGGGGGGTACACATGCACCTGTGTACACCCCCTGTGTGTCACCAATGCTGATTAGTACAAGCAACTGAGTCCAATCCTCTAAATGACTTTGTTGCTGGGTGACCTCACCCCTAAGTAACCAAGTCTAGGGGGAATGAGCCAACGTATTGTTTAAAGTGATCATACTTCAGGGGTAGATCACATAAACCAATCACAAATTACTGTTAGTCCTGGGAACCATCGTACAGAAAGAAAAAGAACATCCAAGATGGATCCTACAGTTTGAGACATACACATGAAAATCCTCCAATACTGAATAGACTTTATAAAGCGGAGATCAACTTCCCAAATCTTCATGGAGACCTCATAAGGGTCTGTTTCTTTTTGGCTAGGTTGGTATGTTTTACTAGCATACAGCTGCTAATATTGCAGTGGCAGTTAAACATATGTACAATTGTATGTGCCTTTGCTAAAGCTCTGTAACTTAGAATCATGGAATTATAGGAAGGATTGGAAGGAGCCTCAGGGGGTCATTTAGTTCAAACCCCTGCTAGATCATTCCAGCCAAAGCTTCATAAGATGTTTTACACCATTAACATTTATCCAAGAAAACCACATAACTTTGATTTGCCCTGCATCTGTACCTGCCAAAATGCGTCAAGCGCTGGAGCATTCACAGCCAAGCTGAAGAAACTGGAACTGGGAACTGGAACTTCTAGGTCCAAAAAACAATCACTTGTGTTTTCTGATAGGATTGTAATGCCAATGTGGGTGTGTGTACAGATAGCTTCAGAAATGCATAGTTAGCAGAAAGCAACATTCCTGCAATTTTGTACTGAGTTCACTCCAGCCTCTAGCTCAGACACATCAAACAGCTGTTCTGACCACGGAGAAATGGGTGGAAATCATGCCTACTGGGAAGTGCAACACCAGACTGGTCAGTGAATAATAAATTAGGTGGTGAAAAATTATGGGAGTGGTGGCCATCATAGAGGTATGCAGGGCAATAAAATATATCCTCATGAGCATGACTGTGACTATGGGCAATAAACAGGAAATAAAAGAGGGATCTGAAACAATAGGATTCCTCAAACAAAGGTAAGAGACAGAAGAGTGAAGGAAAGAATATCATGTATCTAAATTGTGTTTCTTTTTTTTCTGCCTTCCACCCCCATACTTCTAAGTGCATATACAGAAAGGGATACTTCATGTTATTTATGGCAGATCCTTTGAATAATGAGAGAGATTTTGCTGATATTACTGTTGTCTGGTTAGAGATACTCACGTCTGTAGGAATTTTTCAGAAGACACACACAGGGACAGTCCTACCCAACCCCAGCCAACACCCAAGGGCACTGGTAATGTCACATGTCTGTACTGTATCTCAAGAAGCCATATATTTTCATAGCTTTTCTTCATGGTATGTTTTATGAAATACTTAGGTAGTAAAGCTGGAAACAGTCAGCAGGGCACAGTGCTTATATAAAACTGCTGATTTGGAACGATTAGACAAAAAGGGAAATATAAGAGCCTTTTAAGTTAGTGAGTGCCTCAAGGAAGCCTTACAGAAGCTCACTTTACCAGTTGCTGCAAAATTGCTGTAATATTGTAATGTGTGCTTTTGTGTAAGTTTTTTTAAATACATATTTAAGCCAAGCACATAAATACATTGTAAGAGTTTGTTATGAATTAGATGGGGTGGAGGGGATAATTTGGGCAGACTGATAAAACCAAAGAACTCATGATTTATTTTTTTAAATGAGTATTAAAAAGAAACTTACTGGGAATAAAACACAATTAATTATAATGCTAACTACTGCTGCAATCACAGGTCACAGTCATTACATGCATGCATCACACACACAACAGTAGCTCTTGTTATTTCTAAGGATGCAACTAGCCTATATTGGCAACTTAGTAGAGGCTGATCAAAGGCTTATCCACAATCTTTGCAATTATATTTGCAATTATAGTATAGTTTGTTGAGATACTCAAGCCTATTGTTTAAATAACTGCATGTATTTTGCTGGGGTTTTGGTTGTAGCGGTGTTGGTCTAAGGACATAGGCAGGCAAAGTTCTTTAAGTAGATGTGATATCTTCTATTAGACCTGGAAAAAAGTTCTTGTCAAGCTTTTGGGCGCAGTCACCCTTAATCAGTGTCAGCAAAACCTGAGTTAGCTGCCCAAACAGGAAAAGACAGCTTGGTCTTGCATCATGGGCACTAGCCGTGATAATATAAGTCAAGAGACACAAGAGCACCAGTAGAAAATTTATTGCTTCTGCAGAAGGGTAGACTCCCGCCTTAAGGGCCAAGAGCTACCCAGAGGAATTTTTAACTTCCATATTTATATGGTTCCTTCTACATATGCTTACTTGCACACGCAATGAGATTAGTCATAACATAATTTTTTCTGTTAGTTATAATTATCTCTTGCGATGGGAATCATCACAAGGGCATTTTCCTCTTTCCAGTTGGGTCAAGCCGACCTCGGCGTCTTCCTCTTTCCAGTTGGGTCAAGCCGACTCCGGAATAGTTTTCTTTCTATATTAGTACTTATGTTTCCTAAAATTATATTTAGCATTAGTTATTCATGCATAGGTCAAACTGCTCACTAAACAATTTGTTAGACAGATATTAAAATACTTGAACTTATGAACTTATAAACTTCTGAACTACTTGTACTTATTCTTATGACCTACTCAATTAATCAAGCTAACCCATCTTTATAGCATCAGGCATAGGGAATCTGTGCTGTTTGGAGACTCTAAAGAATGAGAGAAGCTAAAAGTATGAGAGGATGTCAGTGAGCTGTGAATAGGTAGAAATTAGGAAAACTAAAGGTAAAGCAGGGAAAGGAGGAAGGGGAAAAGTAGGGGACAAAAAGCTTAAGCTGAATATGGGAAACTCTACAGTGGTGGACTCAAAGTAGAAAAGAGGCTACCTGTGAAAAAGGAAATGGCTGAAAATTTGGAAGACAAAGGGCAGAAAAGGAGCGGGGGAGGGAATAAAAGTGTAAAAGGTCAGGTCTGGCAGGTACCTGGTGAATTAGATGCCGGGAAGTCTCAGAACAGCAGAGACTCCCTTGCATTTTCTGATGCATTTCCCCACCTCTCTACTTTCTCTCCAGTCCTTTCTCTTGCTGGAACTATTCTTTGAACCCAGGCTGATCCCATTTTCTACTCCAACCAGGAGAAGCTTGGAGCAGACGTCTTTCTTTGTCCACTGATACAGTACATACATATATATGTATGTGTGTGTGTGGGGGGGGAAAAATTCCCCTACATGATATTGAGTCTTACATGTTTCCAGTTGGATAGAAGGTAGCTTTCTCCCTGAAGTTAGTACCAGCAAGTATTATAGTTCAGGTCATCCCCAAACTTCAAAAATAAGGCTGGCTAAATATGTTCAGAAACCTAGGTGCAAACCTACATTCTGTACTCATATCAAAACTTGGAGGTTTGGAAAAGTTTATTTTTTAATTTTTTTTTATCTCAGAGAGAGAGAGAGAGAGTGAGTGTGTGTTATGGTTGCATTTTCAATCAGAAAAAAAATATACTCAGATTTTCATTCTTAGAGAAACTGAAGATCAATCTTTTAGCTTCAATGAAGACGTTAAAGTTAAAGAATGCATTCTATCCCCCTTCCATACCAGCATGCCTCCCCCTCCCCCCAAAAATCAGAAGGTAAATGCATTTAGACAATTTTTTTTCGATATAACATTAGTCATTTACATCCTAGTCTTGGATGTAGTTAGTGAAATGACATAGGGAAGTAGGGATGGAAGGCCCTCATTAAGTCATCTATTGCAAACATTTTATTTTAAAATTCAGCATATTCTTAAGATGTTGTCAGATCAAAGCCTTATTTTATGAAACAATGGGTCTGGAGGAGCCAGATATGTGCTGGGCAATCCTACATTTTAAGTTACTTATTGTAGAAGTGGGAGAGCTGTTAAAGGGTTGAGGTGGGAAATGTGCTTGTACCTTTTTTATAACTAGCAATAGGTCCCAATGGGTATATTTGAAGGGGTAAGAAATGCAGTATTGTGAAGTAACATTTAATCAGTAGGATAGAATTAAAGTGAGGAAAATGTATGACTCAGTGTTTCAATGAATAATTATTTTAAATTTAAAGTATAAGCTAAGAAGTTTTTGGGTGCATTTAGGAGAAAGAAAGGTGATATTTGATCCACTTTTTTGTTACAGCTAAAATCAAGATACACAAAATCTTCTGGTGCAGTTCGGCCCAGAAAAAGCATTATCAGAGTCTTAGAAATTTTTCTTAGCTGGAAATCTAGCCAGTTTTGAAGAAGCTGTTAAACTAAGCTTACAGTAAGCCATGCTTCAAACTGTGTGAAATCATAGGAGGTGATCCAAGCAAAACTTTCAGTCAGAAAAAAAATTCAACAAATAAAAATATCTGTAGATTCTGTAACTGTGACATCTAGAGAAAGAGAGACAAACAAAACAAGGATCTGCTCAATCAAGACAAAACAAACTATAACATACCCAAACACTTGATCCCAGTACACATACACCTAACTCTTTAGTACCAATGACCTTATGTAGCCAATACCAATGAGCATTATGAGCTGTGAACTTGTCTATTTTGGATAAGAATAATAGCAGCTTAGGAAGGAGCATTAAGCTATGGGCCAAACCCATTACTTACATTAGTGATCTATTATTCTCAAAAGCAGCCTTATTATTTTGTATTGTCATCATCTTAGAACTTGCACTTGAGCTCAGAGAGCCAATAGAAAGCCTATTAAGCACTTATGTCCCACTGAGGAGCTGAAAATAAGGCTCCAGTGAAACTAAGTGCTCTATAGACTTTTGTTCTTTTTTTTTCCCCTTTTGATCCCTTTCAGTATATGCCTTCCACATAAACTCCCAGTATACTCAACAGGAGTTGTGTGTAAAGAGAATGCTTCCAGAACTGGCCTATGTGTTGTATGGACAGATACAATATAGAAACTGAAAAAGGAAGATAAATGAACAATTCTCTAAGATTTTGACCCACTTCAATTGGAATCATAGAAGTCTTTCCATTTATGCCAATAAATTAGCTTGCCATTAAAGATTTAGGGTCCAATCTAGGGGAAGGGGAAGGGAAATTGGAAAAAGAACATTCTGAAACTATGGGTCATAGAGATCTTTCAGATGAAATTATAGTGGAAGATAATAACTGAACAAAATGAATTTGAATGCAAGTGTATAGTTTATTGTGTAAATACTAATGTTTCTGTTGGGAAAGATTGTTTTAGTTATAAACCTTGTACAGTCACATAATTTGTTATGTATTTAGCCCTCAACATGAATTGTAGATAATTACTAGATTGTATTAAATGTAAAAACTGGGTAACTTTCTGGAGTTCTATTTTTCTAGTCATATCTTTAGGAACAAACACTTAGTTTGAAAAAAACACCCTTTAATTAATATGATTAATATTAAAATATAATTTCTTTCTAGAGATCATTTTAATGCTGAAGTGGTGTATGAGATTGTATTAGATAATAGAGGTGTGCAAAGTGGGAAGTATTTGATTCAGATATGGATTCAGCTCGATTCAGGGGACAGTGATTCAATTTGCTGATTGGTATCACTATCCCAATTCAATTTGGCCAAATCGAAATCTGAAGGTTCAGGTCTGATTAGGAGAATCTGCGAATCAGCCATAGACATAGCTTTATATATTTTTTCTATATACCTCGAGGTAGCAGGCATGGCTTGTGAATGCTGAGATGGTGGGGAGGATGGAGCGTCCCCTCCCACAGAAGCATGGGGGGCCCCCCCACATGCCTGGCGGAAGACCCCTCCCCCCCCGGCCCCTGGCTTGGTGATCGGCTGTGGGGGGACTCTGGGTGCCCCCCCAGGCCTAGGAGGCACTAGTTGCTGAGCCAGGGGGTGGGGAAGGTTCCTTGCACGCTGGGTGGTGGACCCAGAAGTGGACCGGTAGTACTTCTGGTCCGCTTCCAGGTCTGCCGCTGAGCACACAGGTAATATCCCCCCTGCAGTCCTGTGGGGTGCTCCATCTGCCCTAGCATCTCAGCATTGACAAGCTGCACCTGCTACCTTGAGGTATGTAGGAAAAACATATAAACCTGTGTCTGGTCCAATTCTCAAATTTCTTCAAATCTCTCCGAATCGATTCAAAGGCTTCCGATTCAATCAGAGAGATTAATGGGTCTCCTGATTTCATTCGGCGATTCGGCTGCAGAATTGGGCTGAATCTCCCCTGAATCAAATCAGTGACCAAAGTTTCACACAGCCTTAGTAGACAGTAAATGGGCTAGATGGAGCAAAACACTGGGAAAGAATAGCAAATATGGAAGGAAGTAAATTACTCTAAAAATGAATATTCATGCTGCATTCTATAATGCAATCATACTCTATCAATTCTAGCAAACATGCAAAAATATGAATATGCTTTAAATGAAATGTACACCTTAAAAGTCCTAGTTTATTTTAGTACCTGATAATCCATCATTTTCATTTTTTAAGTAACCTTTTCTATTCTTGAACTGGATATAAAGAACACTTCATTTTTTTTATAATAAGCTTTACAAGCTTCTTTTTTGACATTTAACACCTTCTCTTTATCAGTTTAATGTCTTTTCTATTTATGCTCTCAGCAAAGTATGTTAGACTTTTTTAGCTGCAGGGTTTACAATGATACACAGCATTTTACTTCAAGGGAACACAGCATCTTTATAAAAGCACCGTGTTTCCAATTCCCTCTGTCATGCCGTAATATCTCAATTGTACGCAGGTTCTGCTTAGAGAACCTGGAATTATTTGTATGCAAAAGATCTGGTAAGCTGCTTTTTCTTTCTGCCTTTCAGTTTCTCTCTTTGGAAGAGAATTAAGGCCAAACATCTGTGTCATGGGTTCTTTCTGACGGGTTATTTCCAAATTATCTTGGTTCTAGATTAATTGCCTTGTGTCAAGGCTTAAAATTGTTGATACTTTCTCTGAACAACCCAAAATTGAAACTGACATTTTTTTTTCCTAAACACACATGATCAGAGTGTTCCAGCAGAGTTATGAAAGCTTATTAATTTAAGCCCTCCTATGAAAATTTGCCTTGTTGTTATATCACTTAATTGAAGCATTATATACCATGCCATCTCTAAGGAAACATTGACTTTTATCAGTGAAAGTTCTGGCAATCAAGCAATAACATCTAACTTACAACTTTGGACTGCTGAATTGCACCAAATTTGCTGCTACTCTTAATCCAGTAATTAGCTACCGATTGACCCTTAGGGAACAAAACTCAGCCTCCTAATTTACAACCAGACTTCAACCTACTGTAGACAATACAAACAACTGTCTGGAGGTCCAGAATTACATTAAATACGTTTTGGTTCAAAATGATTTTGAACACTCAATATGCTCAGACTATTCAATATTCCTGACATACTTTATTTTAATATAAAAATATTCTCTAAGAGGTAGATTTTATTTCCCCACCCATGGAGTCAATTTTCTCTGAAGCATACAGACATGGATAAATAAATTACATTTATTTACCCCCACCGACTAACTTATAATTGTTGCAGTCTGAGTCTTTTGTGCTTTGAAAGAATAATTGTGCCTCTGTCAAATGAAGAGATCATCAGCAAGGGGATTATGATGATCTTTGTATGCTATCCTTGCTAATCAGCAGTCTTAACCTTTCAAGAGGTCTTCTCAAACCAAAGTGGCACATCAGGCTAGCATGGCTAAGGCATACCAGTTTCTGTAGCCAAGGACTTTCAGTAGGATGGTATGGCTAGCATCTTACCCATCCTGCCTTTCACTCCCCAGTTGAATTTATTGAATACCTGGAACAGGGAAAATTGGGGGTCGGTTTTAGAAAAAAATCTAGAGAGCCCCAAAATGATGCCACTAGATCTATAGCAAGATATCTTAACAAGTCTGAAACAGAACCTCTCTGTAACTTTATGTTTGGCTATTCAGGATGTTCTCTGGCCTGTTTTATTGGGAAAACAAGTGTAAAGGTTCCCATTTTGAACTTTATCTTTAAACATAACAGTTCCATATTGGACAAGAGGGGTTTGGCATATAGAGGATGGACCTGAGACAGTCTTTGTTCCAAAAGAATTATGGGAAACATCAGTGTGTGGACAGTATTCTGCTCTTCCAAATCCTAAAAAGGCCTAAAATACTTTTTGCTTGGAACACTCACAGAATTTTTCAGGAGATATACACCCCAAGGCTTCTCTCAAATAATGTAGCTTGCAGATTTCAGGACCCTTATTCTTTGGATTTTATACCTTTTTTGGATTCTGCCTTTCCAACTCCCACCGGTGTCCACAGAAGTACAAATTAGTCCTACGACCAAGTTTTTGAAAAGGGAGGAGCGATTCTAAGTCCCTTATTATATTTTATTCCTAATTTGAGACCCCTGGAAACTCAGGATCCTCTAGGAAGTGGATGTTTACTATTTTCTTTCTCTCTCTGATTTGGGTCAGTTTCATATTGTACCTTTTCACTATCTCCTTCAGGGACTGGTGTCAAAAAGTCATGATATAACCTTCCAAGTAGGGAGAACAAGTCTAAAGAAGGAAGAAATGTCTGAATGAGAGAAAAGACACCCAAGTCAAATCTGTTATAAAGGTGACTCCATCTACAAGTTGTGTTATTCAACTTCAATTACAACCACAGCAGCACTATTATTATGTTTGATGATAGCTACACTGGTGTCTATGTTAATTGCGCAATAAAACTATTAATTCCCTCAGAGAGGATGTGATTTCATATAAAAAGTAGGTACTATGTTATATAATTAAGTTGCATCACAAGATTAATTTCAGATAGTGAGAAAAACACAAACCTACCAAGAGAACTGCTAAGATGTCAGTTTTCTCATATCACAATATTTTATTTATATATGTTTAAAAAATCCTTTGCTGAACACATTAGAAGCATGTATGTTCATTATTTAACCTTTGGGGAGTAAATCATACCCCCCCGTCTTCCAGTTATCTGTTACAAAGCTTAAACCATAAAAAATGTTTGTTGTTTCAGTAAGTTTTTTTCAAGATGTTTAGGTGGCATTTGAGTTTGTGAAAAGGAAGGGCCTGGATCCCAATGGCAGTATCAGAAAGTATACTATTGGTGACTGTGTTTCAGGAATGAAAAGGGATAAAATATTTCCAATTGCTCCTCAGTAACGAGAGACTAAACTTTAATTGGTACACAACTTATTTTTAAGTTTGCACTGTGCAAAAATTATATGATTTAAAACCAGGAATGGTGATACTGCCTTTTCCTACAGATTAGATTCAACTATAGTTATTATAGAGAGTCTGAATGGTTAGATTTTGCTAGTAGATCCTGTAAGAAAATAGATTTTGAACAACAACAACAAAAATCAGGAAACAATGTAAGCTCAGATCCTTCAAGGAGATTTGGGAAGATAGAGGTGGAACCTGGTTAACCTCAGTGGTTCTCTAGGAAGATTCAGGAATTAATCTTTTGCAGAACTAGGTACTAGCATGCTAATTAAGGACGGGCTTATAAAAAAGAACCTGATCCAAATCGATTAAAGTAAATGAGAGCCTTTCTACTGGCTTATGCGGGGGGGGAATCCAAAGAAGCCTTCTGGACTGTAGATCAGTTGATTTGTTGGCAACTGGACCTTCTGCCACCTAAACATCTTGACTATATGAAAAAAGACTTTAGATGACTGTGGCCATGTGGTATGTAACACCCCAGACACATCTGCAGTGCCACATACCCCATGTTCAGCTGTTCTCTGTGATGCAAGGAAACACTGCGGGGGTGGGGGTTTGACCCGTGGAGGTCAAAAAAAATGGGGAAAAAAAAGTGAAGCAACGCACTCTGGGGCAGTGCATGCCACTCAAAACTGGAGCCTGGCTGGCTGGAGCTGCACTGGGGCTGCTGGCCAGGCTCCCAGCAGCACTGTTGCTGCAGTCTGGGGAGGGCCCCAGGATCCCAAGAAGGCTGCTGGGGCCAGCACAATGCTGGTCCCAGGCTTCCCTATCCCATCCGGCATGAGCTGCCATGCACCACAGCATGCATGGCAAGTCCATTCCCTGGGGACAACTACTGTCAGCACAAGGTGGCCACCACTAGTTGTCCCCGGGGAATCAAATGTCCACACGCATGTGGATGCAGCCCAAGTAAGCAGACAGGAACTTATCTGTCACCTCTCATCCCTTCCCAAGTATTGGATAACACAATTACAGCTGAAAGAGAAGCCATTTGCAGAGATGACTGAGGCTTTTCTCAGTGAAGTTATGTCTTTGCTTTCTTTTGGCTAGTTTGAAAAACTACACAAAATAAACTGGCAAGATATAAAGCAGTTTCATGTCACAACTGGAAATACTTTCTGCCCCTCTGGCACACCATTTGAATTAACTACTTGCATCCCCCCAAATATAATTTGAGATTGTTGGAAGTGCAAGTCTGATCAAAATAAAAGGAAAAAGAAAAAGGCATGCTATATTTTAGAGGGAGAGGGGATAGATCTGACAGACTAATGAGGGGAAAAAAAGAACAGAATTCTTTTGATATGAAAGGTCATTGAACACAGTCCTGTCCCATTTTATTTATGCCCACTAGCCAGTGCTTTGACAAAAAAGATAGGAAACAGGAACAGTTGTAAAGTACTTCAGCTGGCAGCATCTGAAAGAGCAGATGCATTTAAAAATCTACTACAAATAAGAGGAAACAAAGCTTCCCCCCCTCCGTACAGGGCCCACCAACACATTTCTTTTTGTTTATGTTCGGTTTCACTTTGCCTAGGGTTGTTGTCTGACAGATATAGTAAGTGCTGAGGGAGAACTTAATGATATGTTTGGTGTTGAAATATTCAGATAACTGTCAAGGTAAGGGAGAAAAATAACCCAAACAGCACAGAGGTGGAAATGGAAATCAGTAGCGTGATTTTGTTTCCCTATTAACTATCTCAGTATTATTAATGTAGGCTTCAGCCACATACTGCCACCATCTTGCCTATTTTGCCAGCCAGATTAGTGCAGCAGTGTGGATAACAGCCTGAGGTTACAGGTTGGGCTCAGTACCTTTGTCAGGCTCTCTCTTTCTGCAGGCGTCAATTTACAAGATAAAATAAAATCAGTGACAGGATAATATTTAATCAGTGTGCGATACAAATGGACCAAATAGGACTGCTAAAGGCAGCACTGAGTTGTTGCAAGCCATCCAAGTGAATGGTTTTCTGATTACAAACATTTTGTTGCATTGCCTAACTTACCATATTGGCCTCTATATTGCTAATATTAAAGGCATAAACATCTGCATACTATCCTGTGTCCTAGAATTATCCACAGAATCCAAGAGGTAACATTTCTAAAACAAACTACATAGCTTTATACTTTAATGATGTATGTAAAACCCCAGTGCAGGAAGACTGTCCCCAGAGGTCATGGTGGAAGTTAAGCTGCTTTGAGCGATGCCAGACTACTGCAAGGAACACAGGATTCACAAAGAGTGATTTGTTTGCTTACAGCTAATCAAGAAACCAGGGGCTCAAGTTAACCCCAATCCTGTTCTGCTGGTTTTTCAGTTTTTAACAAGACACTGATGGTAGGACACGCCACAATGAACTCCCATAAAAAATGATAAAAGATAGAATGACCCAATCAACAGTGGGAGAACATTTCACAAAATCAAAAACAAGAAACAAAAATTTCATCTCTGGCCTCACAGTTCTTGTCCTCGGAGGAAACCTACTCGATAACTTCAGAAGACAGGCCCAAGTACAAAAGCTTAAACCTCTAGGGGACACCAAAAAACATGGACTTAAAGAAACTGGTTTTATGGTAAAAATGTTTATGGAAAAACTTCTCACTCCCTCTGCTAATTTCTCTTACACCATGGTTGCTAACTGCCCACTGCCCTTTCACGTGATCAAATACAGTAATTAAAATAATTCTTCTCATACAGACTTAGCTTATAGAGTGGCCACGTCTTCTTTTCCAGACATGATGAGGGGTGATTAAAACCCGAAAGTTTGCATCTCATCTCTCCCAACTTTACAAGTTATTCCAATAAAATATTTTACCTGGTTCCAAACATCTGAAGAGAAGTCCTTGACATTCGGAATTGATTGGATGCAAAGTTAAGAAGTTATTGCATTTCAGATAGACATACAGACAAAAGAGGAATGTCATGTGGTTGAGTTAGAAGACCTCTTTTCATTTGGACAATTATTAAAAAGACACATAAAACCACTTCTGCTGATGTAGCACTCTAGCTTTCTTCTCCATCTACAACTAGTTTTTTTAGTTACTTATAAGTTCTTAATACAAGCTTAGATAAGAGCTTTTTTTTTACGTATGTAGATCATTTTCTTCCTTGCTCTGAAGCTTGTGTATATAGACATAAGGATTTTATTGCTGCCACAATAAAATTTCCAGTCACATTCCCATCACCACACTCTTAGGAAGGAAGAGATAAATTTTTAATCTTTTATTTTTAATGACGATTAAAGAACAAGTTCTGCTTTGCTTGCATTTGTCTACTATACATTTTAATGCATATTGATTGGTATAAATGTCTCATTTAGAACATATTTTTTGTTAGGATTAATGATTTTTAGAGTGATAAGCCCTATAGTCTTGCCAATCTCATTGGTCAGAGATGAGGAACACAATTTTTCTGTTCTGGTACAAGAAAAGTTCCTTCTTGTGAGATTAATCAATTAATCATGTATTTGAGAGCTCGACACCAAAGCTTGAGGAACTTTGTCTCATAAGCATTGATGAGTATGATCCAGAAGTGGGGGTGGAAACCTTTTACAAGCCATGGGCCAGAAGAACCTGGCTCTAGTTCAACATGGGCCAGGTGGCTTTTTGGTGCATCAGCAGCAGGGTCTTTGCCTGCGCTGGGGCCAGGGACACAGTTTGCAGATGCCCTGTGTAGCTCTCCACCCCGGGGGTTAGAGCACATGCCCCCTTTGGGCAGGGGCTGGACTCGATGATCTCTCGAGGTTCCTTCCAGCCCTGCTGTCTATGAAATCTATGAAATGTATATTCCAGCGTCTGGACTATTTTTCTACCTGTAAAAATTCCAAAGGGAGGAATTCTTACAGTGGAAATGAGTATCTGTACATAGTCTATGGGTTGCTTTAATGAGCCATTTTCTGCTATTATTAAGAATTTAATTTGAGGACATTATGTGAGAAACATAAATTGCACTACTGAGTACCAGGTATATTGTTTTGCCACAACACAATTATTTCACTTACAGGGCTCCTATACATGCACAGGAAGGCTGCACTGACATGCTGTAAGTACAGTGTGTCGGAGCAGACTCGAGTTATCAAGTCTTTTGGAGCGTAGTAATTACCGTGCTCCAGTGTCATATGCATCAGCATTCCCACAATGAAAAATAGTGGTGGGGCACTTTAAACTAAAGCTTTCTCGATGAGCTTTAGTTCAAAGTGCCCTGCTGCCATTTTTCAGCATGGGGACACTGATACATGTGACACTCCAGGTGCTTTAATTGGAGTGGCTCTCATAGCTGCGCTAATTAAAGAACGCCCTCACCTCCTGCAGCACATACATAAATGCCCACAACTTGTCCATTTTTCAGATTTCATTTGGCTTCTTTATCCATGCAAAACCATTAGGAATCAATTCTCTTCTTTCACTAGATTGCTCTGCTCATTAAACAAACAAAAAATAAATTCATGCCTAAATGGGTGTATGTCTTTCAAATGGGAGCTTTCCCACTTTTGTGAGAGTTTCTCAAAAAACCCCACAAAAACAAAAACCAGCAAACAACAAAATATAAGGGACTGAACACTAGCCATTAAGGGTACATACAGATGTTACATTTAGATCTAGTTAACTACTGTGAGGTTGATCTAAATGCAAATCTGTGCAGACCTACTGGGGATATAAATTAGAGCAAAAATGGCTGGCCTGATCTAAGTTAGTACATCTGAATAGGTGAACTAACTTAGATTGGAAACAAGTTAACGTGATGCAGAAAACGACTGCACAAGTTCAGAGTGTAGCCACAAGGCTGATAAAGCCCAGCCGCTCACTCCAGCCTGGGGCTGGATTCTATCTATCCCCTGCCCCTCCCCCCCCCAAGCCCAACTGGGTTATTTTTAACTCCCTGATCCTTTCACCTCTGGATGGACAACCCTCACCCCCTGCAGGCTCATCAGCCCCTGCTCCCAGATGCAACAAAATCCCCCCTCCCAGCTGTACCAACCCCCTCTCTGAGCTCCTTTGTGATCCCATCTGCCTGCCCCCCACCAGAAGTTACTTAAACCAAGTTCCAGGAGCATCTCCTAGTAATAATAAATGTCTCCGCACACCGCTCCCAATCTACAATTCTGCAGTTTATAGTAACTCGTGTGATCATAGACCAGGTCAGGTGAATATTTGTACACAACCTAATAGATTTTTCCTGAGCTTGGAAAATGAAGATAACATTTAGAGTAAATTGTCCTTATAAAATTACATTACTGTAAGTGAGAGCAACAAAAACAGATGCAACAGAGATAGTTTTGAGAAAATTATAATTTGTAAAAATACAAAGTAAATTAAAAAGATTTTAAATCCCAGGAAATCATAAAACAAGATTGAAGAAACCTTGTTGCTAAGCCAGGTACACTCTGGAAGTGTGCTTCGCTCATACAGAAAGCCAAGAAGTAAGGTTTCTTTGATCCCTCTACCTCTGCTGGTAACTACTGGTATTCTGGAATTGAAGGATTTACTCTAACTAGTAATTAAGCTGGTCTGACTGGGTGCTGACAAACATGCGGGGAGGGAAGGACTCTACCAGAAGCAGCAACATGTTACTTTGACCTGGCCCCGCAGCATCTGTATAGATCAGTTGATTCTATCAGCTATTAGATAAAAACACCAAAAAGCCCCACGAAAGTGCCTGATCTCTACAGACATTGGGAAAGCTGGGTGCAAATAATGCAGTGCCTCTTCTGGACATGCACCGGGCTCAGCACAGGAGCACACCAATTTTAAAGTAAAGCACGGTTTCCCTTCCTCCCCTATGTCTACAAGTAGCCTTAGTAGTTAGTAGTAGTAGTGTGGTTTAGGAGTATTATATATATGGAGGTTATCTAATACTAAAGCAGGATTTTGCATTTAAGGCATCATTCTACAGTCGTGTACATAAATTACATTGTTCGTGTTAAATCACACGAAATGGAAAGGAATGTTTTCCTTTCAAAGAATCATTGTTGTTTTTTCACAGGAAATTTTCAATTTCTGTTAGGTAGCCTGGGAAAAACAGTTCTTGACCTTTCACTTCAATTTGGAACATTTTTCCATGTGGTAGCATTCAATCTTTTATAGATATTTCTCTTTCTATTCAGCTCCCAACAATTTTAACAATTTAGGACCATGCCTCCAAATATTTGCAGGGTTGGGCTTTAAGTTGTATAAGAACTAATGCTAATCCTACTTTTCAATAAAGTTATTGGGAATTCAGCCACTGATTTCAGTGGAGTCAGGTGCAGGGCAGTGAGTTGCAGAAACTGTAATTGGCCAAAGATGTTATCTGCACTAACTCATATTTTTATCATATCTATTACCTGAATATTTATATATGCCTTATTGCTGACATTTTTAAATGTCTGCAAATCAAAAGGGAATAAATAAAATATGTGCAAAAATGCTGCAAAGCAAAAATAAAAAATAAAAAAGGAATATGTGAAGAGGATGTAAAGAGGATAAGGGATATGATTTGCCTGATGGATTATGGAAAGTGTACATTAATATTTTAACATATTTATTACAAGGAAAATGGGTTTAAGAAAACTTTACACACAATCAGCAGAAATGCATGATAGATAAGCTTATCTATCTAAAACAGGACAAGATTAAATGTGTGTTTATAAATAGTGCATTTTCTAATTTTTTGAAAGTGTCATTTGGTAACAAGTATGAATATATATTAATATTAATAGTTGATGATCCAATGCTATAAATATTAAAATACATTTCATATTGATTATTATGTACAGTGACATAAATAGCACGTATAAAGGATAGTCAGAATCTGGGAATAATGCCCTAGTCTAGTCGAACATATGCTTAATTTTAAATCTAGTTAATTAAAGTGGTTAAAATTAAGCAAATGCATGTGTTTTGCTAGTCTGAGATCTAATGGAAGATACAGATAGCATAAAGCCAATACAGTCTTATTTATATGGCATTAAATTTCAATATTCAATTGTAATAATCATCAACATTCCATAATCAGTAAACTGGGTTTTTGGTTGTAGCTGTGTCGGTCTAAGGATAAGGCAGGCCAGGTTCTTTGAGTAAGTGTGATACCTTTTATTAGACCAACTGAGTAGTTGGGAAAATGTTCTTGGCAACCCTTCAGGCACAGTCATCCTTCTTCAGGCATAGGGAGTCTCTGCTGTTCTGAGACTCCAAGAAATGAAAGAAGCCAAAAGCGTGGCAGGGTGTCAATGAAAATGTAAATAGGTAGAATTAGAAAGAAAAAAGGTGAGGCAGAGAGGTGGAGCAGAGGGGAGAGGGGGAAGAGAGCAGGGAGAAAAAGGCTGAAGGAAGGCAGTGCAGTGATAAAGTACAAGGTAGAAAAGGGGCTGTCAGGCAGGTACCTGGTGAATCAGATGTCAGGCAGGTTGTAATGTGTCATAAAACCATTGTCTATATTGAGTCCATGAGTTTTTGTGTCCAGTAGACTTATGAAGTGAAGTTCGTAGGCTTGTCTCGGGAAGATGTCTTGTAAGTTCCCTCTGAGGATTAGAACTGAGAGACTGGAGAGGGAGTGATTGTCCTGTGAGAAGTGTGCACACACAGGTAGTTGGGTGTTTTTGTCTTTGCTAGATTTTCGGTGTGCGTTCATTCTGGTGTGCAAATGTTGCTTGTTTTCTCCAATATATTTTCCCTCCGGGTATTTGGTGCACTAGATGGGATATATAACATTTCTGGAAGTGCAGGTGTAAGATCCAGGAATGGTGATGATTCTGTTGTGGGGTGTAGTTATAGTGGGGCATTTAAAAGCTCATAGAAGTATTTCGGACTGCATCCTTATTTGAGTCACAGTATTTTAAATACTTGTGACATATGACAGTTTGCAGTTGATTCTGCCACTGATTAGCTTTGAAAAAAAAAGCAGTATCTGTAAACCTACCTATGTGGATGATTATAGGTTTCAGGATCAGGCTCTGCGTTACCAAGTGTAACAGAGAAATAAGCCATTTTTTTCATTCCTAAAATTCAACAGTATGCTAGCAGTAGGTTTGTTGGCAAATTACACAGAAGGTTAACATCTAACCCAAACAATTGAGTAATCATGTCATAAACCATGGTTCAAGATTCCTCAGCCCAAGAGAAAACTATTATTTTTGTGTCTCTGCCATGAGCACAGCGGCCTCTCTAGCACCAATAGCAAAATGATTATAGCATACCCATAACACGTGGAGCACAACGATTTCTTTCCTTTTTTAGCTGAAAAGAACAATTCTAGCAACAGCAGCAACAAAACATTTCCTTCCTGATTTACAAAATAAGGAAGTGCAGACATCTCCTGCAGATATCTTGGAAGAGCGGCATGTTGAAAGTCTCCAAGATGATGCTTTATCCTATGTCTTTTAACTTGCCTACTTTCTAGTGCTATTAGGGAAAAGAGTAATAGCTCTGAATAACAGATTTTAAATCAGTTAAATGATTGGTTAAATTGATAAATCCCCCATTAGACCACTAACAAAGTGCTTATTTGTACATAAAAATAAGTGGTGAAATAGAACTTCTCTACATATAGTTCATTCAAATGACATTTACAAGATGTCTATATTTTGAGAATTTGATTATTTTAATAATACTCTTTCATGAAGAAGGTCTAAAGTCAGAATTTTTTTTCCTCTACACACAAAAAGTTTAATGGAAAAGGATCTAATTAATTGTTATATTTAGAGTACTTATTATTATGCCAGAAAGTTTGTAAACAATAGTTAAGGATGCAACAATATTTTCATATTCACAAAATATTGGTATATTGTTACAGTAAAATAATTTATTTTAAGTGTATGTTTTATATTTTTGAGAGACTGTGTGTGTGTGTTATGAAATAGGTAAGAAAAACAAGCAAGAAATATGGATCTTCATTTTCTCATACTTTGGAGGTTTTATTTTGTGAATATTGTTATTATATTATTACTTCTTTAATTGTTCCCAAAGGCATCAATCAAGACCGTGCCCAGGTCTGCTGCATGTGAACAAAAAGGGTATTAGCATACTGCAGGCTTTGAACAAACCAGAAATATTCCTGCCATGCTATGAGTACTCTTCACAACAGGGCAATTTAACCCATTTCCTATTAAAGCTAGCAGCTACCTTAGCTATCCCTGTAGTTTATACAGCATATAGTAAGGGGACAAGAAGGAATTTAATGCTGGGTCAAGGCATGCCAGGGAGAGAACCAGACTGGCTTAATTTTTAATGGGTAATAAATTGCTTTTCCATAGAAACTATTTTTTCTTAAGTAAAAACCATCATAGGGACATATTACTCTGCTTAAAATAGAATAACATGATTAAAATCTGTCATGTTCCTAAATCTAGTAGTTGCAAAGTCGTGTGAATGTCAGGTAGGGACTAGGGGGAGCGGCTAATTTAAGAACTTCTTCCAGTCTGAAAATTTCATAGGATAATCCCAGCTACTCTATGCTGTAATCCGAAAAGTAGACATAGTCTACCAAAAAGAGCCAATCCTTTCTATAGGGCATTTACAGGCTAAAGTAGTTTGGTGTTTTCCCAGATATTCTAACATAACCAGAATGATTTTTTTTTAAGTCAGAGCATCTTGCTAATAAAATGCTGCCTTACAATTAGATCAAAACAAATTTCTGTTTGTCAGGTGCTGTTTGGATAATTTGTAGCAAAAGGAAAAAAATCTTCTCTCCATATGATGTCAGATGTAGTTATACACTGGTTGCCAAAATAAAGACTGATTAGAATTTTTCTACATATGCTGCATTCTGAATAATTTATTCATCTGTCTTTATCTTGGTCTCACATTTAAGAAGACACAGATTCAAATGATTAAATCTTCCTGAAAGATATTTTTTCATTCAGTGTCAAAACATTAAAAGTCCCTCTTAATAAGTTCATAGGATTGTCTTTATTATGTAGAATTATTTTGAAAGGAAATCACCCAAAATAATTCAGGAATGGTAATTGTTTTGTATCATATTGGCACTGTCAACAACAGCATCGGGTAGGAGTAGACAGATTTAGATAATGTGATACAGGTGCCCCGTGTTTTGTACAATAAATCTACACTGTGCTGACAATAATGTGGATCTGATGAACCAGCTGTCAAAGAATGACCAGCCAGTTTCAACTAAGAGACCAAGCTTGGATAGGGTACTGTATGAACAGGTGCAGAATACCACTGAGTAGAATATTGTCCATGTACTAGATGGAAAATTTCCAGTTGGATTCACTCATGATTTGCAACAGATGAAGCAAATCCAAAAACACCTGTTAGTTTTATGGGCGGGGGGGGAGGTGTGGTGGTGACAGCAGTATAATATATCAACCAACCGAGCCGTTAGATGATAAAGGACGAAAACACAGGAAAATCAGAATTTTACACTATGACAATATGGATTGTTTGTTTTATTTCTAGTGAGACAATGGCTCATTTGCCATAGATCAAGGGACTCCTTTCATAAGGCAAAATCAAGTTAATAACAAGGGAAGACATTTAGGCAAGTGAATGTGTTAAAGTTAAATTTAAAATATACAGGATATTATAGGAAAATTACAGTAATGCAGGTTGTCTCAGCTAGGTCTCAGTGGATGCATCTAAACATGCACTTAACTGCCCAGTAGACTAATTTGCTGAAGTATAAAGCATCACAATCTACATGTGTGATGATATTAGATTGCAGTAAGTTAATTTTCATTGCCATAAGATAGTACTTATCTTGTCAGGGCTGATACTATCTTATGGAAGCAAAAATAACTGCACAGCAAAAATAACTGTACCTAAACACACATGTAAACACCGACCTGGGCATAAATTGTGCCAGGTCACCCCAGGCAGCCAGGGGCCAGACTGCTGCCTGCTGCTAGCCACATGGCCCAACTCTTTGAGTACTCTCATGCCTCAGCCAGCCCCTTCACCACCTGACACTGTGACCTCAGGGGATGACCACCTGAGCCTGCTTCCAGCCCTGGCCTGTTCCTCCCCAGCTCAAACTGCTAAAGTCCCAGGCTCCCATGAAAACACTATGCCAAAGAGCAGTTGATGCTGGCATGAACTACGCTGGAATTTATTGAGGTACACTAATTGCACATGTAGATGCACCCAGTTTGTCTGGGTGCACCCTAGTGTATCATCTTAAGGTACACTAAGTTTTTAGCTATTATATTTTTATACAGTAGGAAGATGGGTGCCCTTGGAACTTAAAAATCCCTGTCTCGAACCACTATTACAGCTATGTAACTCTAATTCTGAAATGTGGACTATAGAGCTTATGAATGATATACAGAGATAGAGCTGTAACCATAATTGCACCTGAACTTAGTTTCATAGCCTCAGGCTAGCAAATACAGATGTAAAGTTTGATGCTGAAAGGTCTCTCACTCTAGCTAGCTGAATGTTACAAATCATAAGGTTACATTGCAAGATGTCTAGAAGAAGATTTTGTTTATGAAGTTTGTTTTACTCTGTGTTTGGTAATTACATTTTAAGTTATCCTTGCCCAAGGAATGGTGAGGACCTTTACAGGTCCAGTTTCATAAACTTGAACAATTTCAAATTTCAATTTCAATTTCAAAGTAGCAGTAAGGGCAAAAAAACTCACTTGGTTTAACATCTAAAACTGCAAGCCACAAAGGTTGTTTTACTGCCAGTATTTTTAAAACAAGGATCTCAAATATACAGCCTGTGAGTGTTCTGTGGCCCATAGAGCTCCCACAGGGGCTGGGAGTTGGGGCTGGATGAGTCGGGGTGTGGGGCCTGCCACACAATTTGAGGCTATAGGACCTTAAGGGACAGCCTTTGGCAACAGAGGGGTCTGAATGCTGACAGGGCCAATACGGCACCCCTTGCCTTGCTGCTACTTAAATTGCTACCACTTACCCTGCTGCCAGCAACCACTGCAGTGCCAGCCTTTGTACCACCGCCAGATCTGGATCTGGCCCAGGGCAAAGGGTGAGTTTGACCCCTGCTTTAAAGCATGCTGAACATATCAACATGAGACTCTGACTCTGCAGTAGTCTAATAATACTACACACTGTGCACAGTAGCACATCACAGCACAGACAATGCCAACATGCTGCTGCACAGTATTATTAGGCTACTGAGCAGTAGCATCACTTAAAAGATGTTTGCCAGCACTGTGCACACTAACTCTGGTTACTGGGTATTTATTTAGTATTTGTACTGGGAAGTATGACTACAGTACCATCTCCTGTAGATGTGCCCACTGTGACAAAAATTGCATGTCTCTCCCATTACAAAATAAAATATTTGCTTTGGCCATCAATATATATTTTGCTTTCCTTCCCCCTGCAAAACATCCTGAAGCCAGAGCCTTCTCTCTAGGTAAATAAGATGCATATGCTAATTTTAAATATAAGAGCCCCCTGATGAATTAGAATGTAAATAGTTGTTCCTAATACTGCTGTAATGGTCAGTGTTAAATGTTTCACCTCATCAGGAATTAGTTTATGTGCCCTATTCTGCACTACAGAAATACCATAGAATTTCTGAGTGCAAAACCAATGCTGGACTAGGGCTCATGGTAGCATGAGAAATGCAACCATCTGGTAATGGGAAAATAGGTTTCTACAATAATAATTCACTTTAAATTTGAGGAAAATCCATCAAGGCTGTTCTCCACTACACTATCCAGATTGTCTTCATTTTTCTCTTCTCATGGCACTCCACCCAACTTTACTTGAACAAAAGTGCCAGTCCCACACACCCTATGTTGGACTCTTCCTTCAATCATCCCCATGCTTTTTTCCACACTACACATTATGCATAGATGCTCTAGCTCCCCTGTCACATTTGTTCTCAAGATCCACTTCCTTCGCAATACCTAAGAGAAATCAGTGAACCAGTGTCAGTTTGGATGGCGTGTAAATTATGTATGGCTATACTGCAGGCATGTGCAATATGGAGATAAAGCCTGTTTTAAATGAGAAAGAGGACAAACTGACCTATGCTGAGGTCTGTGCTTCTCTATGCTGACCAGCCAGCATCTGGAATCCAGGCTAGCCAGTTTAAATCTAGATTGAATAATTGTATAATACATTGCAATTTTTAGTACAGCCCTATCTTAGTCAGGGATTTAGCAGCAGTAACCACTTCTTTAACTGTACAATCTCATTATCACTCATATCATTATCCCCCTATCCCCCAAAAACCACATATACAATACCTCTTATTGTTTGTCATATTCACTTGCTGTTCTTATCTTAAATCATCCTATAAACTCATTGGGACAGATGAATAGTATTGTTATACATTATAAATACACAACACAATAAGCCCAATTCTAATTTGAGGGTTATAGGTGCTACCATATTATAAATGATGCAATAATAATAAGTAATGATTTCTGGCAAAGACATGAAGATTCTTTAACATAACGTAGGATGCAAAGACAGAAATTACCTGTGTATTGTATAGAGGCTCATCATTTCCTTCTGGTGCATTTTAATGTAGACAGGATAAAGTTGTCTAATCCAAACTAGTATATCTGCACTCATTGGCAACACTTCTCTTTCATATGTCACTACTTTT
Organism: Crocodylus porosus; assembly: GCF_001723895.1. Taxonomy (NCBI): domain Eukaryota; kingdom Metazoa; phylum Chordata; order Crocodylia; family Crocodylidae; genus Crocodylus; species Crocodylus porosus. The sequence goes on along the minus strand of NW_017728910.1, from coordinate 10,201,282 downwards.
CCCACCATCCATGTCACATAAAATAATGGGATATCATTAGGTAGGTGACCATAAGGAAATCTGGGACATCCGGGACACCGTTCCATCCTCTCCTCCCCAAGTCAGCAGTGCTGCAGCAGGCAGAGGTGGGGACAAGGTGGTGTGGTATGTCTGGCAGGTGGGTGAGTACCAGTGCCTGCCTGCCCCTCTGCCTGGCACACTGGTCTGAGCCACTCCGCCTCCCCACTGCCCCTGCATTTCTGAGACACTCATTTTAATTTACACCAACAGGTCAGGACCAGGCTCCAAAATCCGAGACTGTCCTGGCTAAACCAGGATGTATGGTCACCCTACCACTAAGTGAATCGTGTATATTTCAAAAAATTGTATTTTTAATGCATTTCAGTGAACAATGCGTTGGCAACCAAGTGGGACATTCTGCAAGTATTCAAAACCTAAATATCCTAATTATATATGCGATAGTAAGCATTCAAGCATGTCCTATGGATCTACTTACCAAAAAAAATTCTATCTGTGGATAAAAACACTTACTCTTAAGAGGAATAATCTACTGCAGCCTATCTTTGATAACTGCCATCTATACACAGATCATCACCGTACAAGGACAGGTTGAGAGATCTGGATCTCTTTAGCCTCTACAAAAGATGGCTAAGGGGTGACCTTGTAACTGCCTGTAAGTTTATCAGGGGAGGACAACAGGGAATTGGGGATGTGCTGTTTACCAGAGCGCCCCAGGGAGTAACTAGGAATAATGGGAGCAAACTAGTGGAGAGTAGATTTAGGTTAGACATTAGGAAGACATTTTTTACAGTAAGCGTGGCCAGAGTCTGGAATGGACTTTCAAGAGAGGTGGTACTGTCACCTAACTTGGAGGTCTTCAGGAGGAGGCTTGACAGTCACCCGGCTAGGGTCGTCTGACCTTGGTCCTCTTTTCTACCAGGGGCAGGGAGTCAGACACAATGATCCATTGGGTCCCTTCCGACTCTATAATCTATAAATCTATAAATCACCTCACAAGTCTCAAAAGGGATTTCACTCAACAGGGACACTCCTCCAGAGAGATAGATTACATTTATGAAAGAGCAGCCTGGATACCACATGAAGAATGTTTGCAGTACAAAAAGAACATCCCCACAAATCGCACACCGTTAGTTACGACATACCATCCTTCACTGGAACCCAGATGGAAAATCGTCAAACAATTGAAACTCACACTAGAAGAAGACCCAATTCTTAAAGAGATATTCCCAGAACCACCCATCCTAGCCTTTAAACAAGCACCAAACTTCACCAACCTCATCACCAGAAGCAAACTTCCTATGGCTCAAAGTGCACTGAATGGATCCAGAACATGCGGGACAAAAAATTTGAACCTGCCAACTCATTTCCACCACCCCCACAAAAACTAAACCCCACAACAGAACCATCAACAGGGATCCTGGTTTTCTCTGATAAAAAAAACCAAACAAACCAATGTTTGGATTAAAACAAGTCACCTCAAATCCACATTTTTTCCATGATTAGAATGAAACATCACTATACATATAACTATATATTAGTGGTGTTTCATTTTAAATCACAGAAAAATGTGGATTTTTAATTTGAAAATAGGGGATTTTTTTTTTTAATCAGAGAAAACCAGGATCCCTGACCATCACCATTCCTGGATCTTACACCGACATATGATCTCATCCAGTACACTAAATGGCATGATGGAAAATGTGTAGGAGAAACCAAACAACAACTGTGTACCAGAATAGGCACACACTGAAAATCCACCAAAAACAAAAATACCCAATTACCTGTGGGGGCACACTTCTCACAGGACAACCACTCTCGCTACAGTCTCTCACTTCAAACCCTCCAAGAGAATTTACAAATCACCTTTTGTAGACAAGCCTATGAACTTCACATCACAAAGCTCCTTGATACAAAAATCATGGACTAAATATAGACATTGGATTTATGGCACATTATAACCTACCTAACATCAGATAACCCCAGGAACCTCTCTACATTTTATCAGCTATATTCTATCATCAGGTCAACATTCGTCCCATTCTCACCCACACCTACGCTTCTCATACCTGTTGTCTCCCATGGCTTCTGATCCTCACTGCCACACATTTGCATTTTCATAGATCTGCATTTTTCATGTCAGCTTCTATTCCATCCAAGAGAACAGAAAACACCAGCAGATTCTCCCTACGCGTGAAAAGGGTGTTTGTATCCAAAAGCTTGCAAAGAACAATTTTTCTAGCTATCTAGTTGGTTTAATAAAAGATATCACATTTTACCCAAAAAACCTTGTCAGCTATACATATGGTTTACAGACCCATCTATCCAAAGAGTTCCCAGTATGGCCTTTAAGCTAAATAAGGAATTTCGTTCATTTATGTACTTATTTTTCAACTGTTCTCTTTGAAATTTCTAAAATAAATAAGTCCATGAAAGAAACTGTGCTATTAGTTACGTTGCATTTGAATTTGATATATTTCAATATGTAGCTTTGGAGTAATAAAGATAATGATCATCTCATATTTTCAAAGCTTTATAAATATCATGCAGAATGGAACAGGTCATAAGTAAATGATTTAGAAGACTTAAATAATGCTGCAAAATAAAGTGAGTACTAATAAGGAGTCTGTCACTACATCTGTTTTTACCAGTGGTAAATGAAATTCATGAGTTGGTTTAATATCAGAATGCTAAAACAGCAACAACACCCCCGCAAACAACAAAACCTGTACTAATGATTACTGTCTAGGCCATGTATCAAAAAATCCTGGCTTCAGTTGGCAGACAGCCTGAAAAAGTTAATATGAAAAATGGCAATGGAAATCCACCTTCAACCTACCATATGTCTGCTACATTTTTGTTCTTCAGCAGCATCTGTGTTTGTAGAGAACAATTCCCCGTGTGTATTGTATACAGAGATTTCAAGAACCTAGTTTAGATAGTGTTATTACTACTAAAGGGGAAATAGGCTCAATAATAATGCCATCGAGGTCATCAGATTGCTTTTGGTATTCATTGTATTGGCAGAGATCCCTGACAACTAAAGCTGAGACATTTTATTTTAAGCAAGCCAACCGAGTGGGGGCAACTTATGCCTGAAGAAATTCTATTATTACAGAATTCAAAATATTGCTGCCTCTAAAAATGCAATAATTTAAAATGCCAGATTGAGCAGAGCAGCATGCTTGGTAGGACAAGACTATGGCGGTATTGTTAATAAATTGTAATCAGACAAGTTTAAATGTATCTGAATTTGGAAGCTAATCTGATTCTTACAGCTTGAAAGATCACACAGAGCATACATTCCTCTAATCTAAGGTGATCTTTCTCAGAGTTACAACAGTTGAGTACGTTCTGTAATGGATCTATGGTAACAAGAGTTAAAAAAAACAACCCTGCACTAACCATTACATTAATGAACTCCTGAGTGGTAGTATTAAATTGGATTTAATACACTGTGGTGACAATTTAGCTTACAGTAAAGACAAGAGATATTTCCAATTCCATTACATTTTGAATTTTAAACACATTCTTGCAAATATGTTTAAATTTCAGTGTTTTACTCCTTTTTCCTTTGTACATGAAATGTACTGAATGTGAACAGATAGCGGAGGGGAAAATGCAGCTCTAACAGATGCCTGAAGCAAAACAATCTTATTCAATATGTAATATTACAAATGTTCAATATTATGAATATGTAGAACAGGATAGTGAAGTCATGCTATTTTACATTTTCCAGGAGGCAGTATATCTTTTCATTACTTTATTTTAGGACTATTTTAATAATAATGGTAGAGATAATTGGTTAACTATGTATTCATCTTATTCTGATGTTAAAACCTCAATTCTTTTGCTGCTAAGGAAGGACAAAAGCCCAAGCATATAATTCCTGCACCATTTAATTAGTGCAGACTTCTGTTCATAAGGGCATAGAAACTAGAATAGACAATTGGCCATCTAATCTGGCATCCTGTCCTTAGCAGGAAGGTAAAATAAACTCTGTGCTGAAAAACCATGGGATAACATACCCTTAAAGGTTATTCTTCCCAACTTCTTCAGATGATGGTTGGTACCCCGAAGAATGATGGTTCATACACCTGTTGGCTTTAATGCAAGTAGGATCAACCCTATTTCCCTTTTATATTTTTACTCAGTCCTCTATAATTATGGAGGTTTTCATTATCCATATACATGTCTAATCCTTTTCTGAATCCTGCTAAGCTCTTGGCTCCAGTGAACCCTTGTGGGAATTAATTCCACAGGTTAATTATGCATTTGTGTAAATACTTATTTTCTTTAATGGTTTTCATTTTGCTGCCTTTCAGTTTCATTAAAAGTCCCTTGGTTCTTGTATTAATAGAAACAATAAGGAATAGAGCCAGATTGACTTCCTGTGTAAAATATCCATTATTTGTTTACCTCTATCATGTGCCCTCTTAATAGCTCTTCTCTACATTAAGCTGTCCAATGTTTTCATAGAAGCCATTTAAGCTGCTTGCCTCAATTAAAGCAATTAATTCTGAGAAAAATTCAGACTAACATAAAAAGCAATTAAGAGCAGAGACAAGAAAAAGGAAGTAGGAAAAACTGAGCATCCTCTATCTATTGGTTGTTTGTGCAGGGGATTCCTATTTTTATGGGTTTCATCTGCTTTTGAGTATCCACTGAGGCAATAATTCTTGTGTTTGTTAACGGAATGGTATAGTGAAATTCATGCTCTGTATCTGCTGATGTACTATTTTCTTTAGCACCAATGGTGGGTTTAAATCTGTGATCTATGGTTACTAAAGAACATCTGTGCTTTTCAAGTTCATAAGTTTGGTTTCATAATCAGGAGAAAACTGTGTCAAAGTTGAGAAGAATGGGGGGCTGGGGGATGGGCGATAACAAAAGAAGAACAAGGAACTTCTAAGATGCTTTGTTACAAACTATAGACTTGTCTAGTTGCTTATGCAGCTCTGAGTACATTAGGAATTTGTTTAGTATTCATATGGAAACAGTTTTTATCTGACTTTTTTCACATTAATATTTTAATAGTACCAACACCAAATCAATACTTCAACAGAGATGGCCTTTCCAAGAAGTCTTTTCTTTCCTTTAAGATAAAAGTTATGTCTGGCCCATCTCCTTTCATCTGAAGAGCTTTGGTAGAATAGTGCCCATTTCAGTGGGTAATATAGAATTAAATAAGAATTGTGGCCTTTCATTTTCTGTTGTGTTAGGATGAATCCTTTACAAGATTATAAACCAGGGGTGGGCAGTTATATGGGCTGGAGGGCCACTTAAGGAGTTCTGGTGAACTGCTGAGGAGCTGGCCCAGTCTTGGCCCTCTAGCATTACTGTTTACACTACGAAGCATGGTGAAGGTAGGGGTCAGGGATCTTCCAGTTGATCCTGTTCATCCCTGGGCTCATCCACCCCACACCCACCACTTGGGCATCAGATTGAGTGGGCAAGTGGCATCTGTAGGTACACTGGCCTGGGACCCCCACAGGCAGAGTGTGGTTGGCCAGCAGCTAGGATAGCTGCACTTCCCTGTGATGGATTCTGGTCCCTTGGCCAAGTCCAGCCACTACACCCCAATGCCTCACCACCCGGCCCCACAGACTACATTTACAGGTATGCCTATGCCAGGCAGTACCACCGCACCTGGACACAGCAGGACCAGCTACATGGCCCAGGCTGCCCTCATGCACATGGGCCAGGTGGGGCCAAAGGACCTGCCACAGGCTAGATAGAATCACTTGGTAAGCTGGATTTGGCCTGTGAGCTGTATTTTGTCCACCTCTGTTATAACTCATTGATTTAAGAAATTATTTACCCTATATGCTCAGTCCTCTTTTTGCTTGATGATCCTCTATAAGAACTTCCACAAACTATTCCATATTTGGATTTCCATAATGTATTTGTGCTCATGTGAATTGTAACAGGGGGATGTCCCAAGGCCGGTTCTGACGTCAGCCTGCCCACCTGTCTAGGGCAGTCTGCCCTGCCTCACCTGCCATGACTTGATGTATAAAAAAGGATGTAATAATGCGGGAGACTGCCCATTTTATGTCCTGATGCCAAGGGCATTATATACTGCTCCAACCTTCCCTATACCATGTCCCATGCCTTGCAGATGGCATCCAAATGTCCCAGGCCTCCTTGTACATACTTGGGCTTTCTGTACTCTTGCGAGGGCCTCCAATCATGCCTGTTCACTAGGGCCTTCAACGTATGTCCCCTTTCACTAGGGCTTACATCACTGAATTCTTGGGGCTGGCCTCTGCACAGTCCTTCCAGTCACACAGACCATATTCTACATGCCCCCATACAGCCCTTCAAACCCACCTACACTTACCTTACTCTGCACTATCATCACAGTCCTACATGTCACTATGGCCTACTATCTACTCTATTCCCCCTCGCTGGGGCTACTACTCGGTTCTCCCTCACTGTGGCCTTGGGTTCTTACAATCTGTGGGACTCAGGTGTCTGTAGATGTACCTGGACCCTTAACTTGTCTCTACTATGGAGTTACCACCAGGTTGTGGAGGATATGGCTATAAGGTTCCCCATACTTGTCTATCACAAGGAAGGCAACTGGCATTTCATTTTCTGGGGACCACCCCACCACAAGCAGTGCCACCACATCATCCTACCCCAGCAGGGTGTAGTTTTAGGTCATGCTCCAGGACCAGGAACTTCCTGCCATCCCCATAGTTCCTTCCCTTTACCTCCAAGACGTTATGTGAGCAGCAGCTCAGGCCAGGCCCCGTTTCCCCTCTCGCTGCTTGTAGCTAACTGCTGGCCCTAAGACTCAGGGCTGCTCTTATCTTAAGCAGCTGGTCCCACTTGCCAATCAGGTGGCCCCCTGCAGGCTGCTCTGCTGCCTGTTCTGGCCCTTAAAGTGGCAGGCACCAAATGTGCCCTGCTAAATTCATGTTAATTTATGGATTTATCACAGATACTTTACTGTAGCTATCTGGTAGTTTTTCTTCCTTTTCTCCCAGCTTACTTCATTTTTGCCCCTATATCTATTGGGTTAAGGATTTGGACCTGAAATTCTTGCAGGTTTGAAACACTGCCGTAATATAACCTATTACACATATAAACTATTTGTAGTTTGACATGATTACAACTACTTATAATTTGACATGATTACATGATTTTCTAATTATAGTCACATGCACATCATAAACTATCATTCTTATTTTGAACAACTGGTATTATAAATAGAAACTCAGTTTACCAGTTTAAAAAAGAGAAACAAAAATATTAAGCCTTAATAAATAATTTCCAAATTTAGGTTCTACCTCAAGGACAAAACGCAATCACTCCCATAATAAAAAATAAACAAGAGTCACATTTTACAATCCTACCAGTGAGAACTTTACTGATTGCAACCCCCAACATATGAATGATTTGTGAACTCATAGTGGCCATCATTAATTCTGAATAATTTTAGTGATATTGCACATCCATATGCACACGATTTCTGGGTATGCCAGATTACATTTATTTAACCTGGAAATTACCAAATATTTAATGAGAATTGCTGAATTCAAACACCTGATTCCCAGTTCTGCAAACACATTGCTCTTTAAGTAGATGTTTACCTGAGTACTACCAATGAATTCAGTGAGTAAGGTTATACATATTCCTAGTGTTTCTAGGAGCAGACCTATCCTGTTTTATTAGCTTCAATTTTTCTAAAGTACATTTTCTCTCTTCCTTGGAAGAGGAAAAAATAAATGTATAAAGCAGACATTACATTTCTCTCAGTGAACCCTGAACAGGTGAATCCATTTTTAAATAAATGGCAATATTTGTACTTTAACATGTCATGTTTGTTATAAATGTTATAAGTGGATATCTAAACCATTCCTGGTACAGAACCTGCAGCATTCAGTTGTAGTGTGGGATGCTCTATGGGGAATTCAGAGAGAAGAAAAAGCAAACAATTAAGAGTGAAAGTTGTGAAATAAGTCATTGATAATAAAAAAAGGAATGGTGAAAGTAATACATGGAATTTATGCTTGAGGGAGATAAAATATTAAAACTTAATAGCGGATGGCAATTGTAATATTTTAATTGTTATAAGGTAAATGGCTGACATATGCAGTGGTGGTGAATAACAACACACTTAGAAGATAAATGACTTGCAGAGATGAAGAGGGAGAAAATATGAGTATCAAAGACTTCTCATGTTAGGGGGACACTGCTTTCCCCCTTGTGAGGCCCTGACATATTACATAATTTTGGAAATGAGGTTACCATTTGTTTATTCAGATACAGTGGAAAATAAAAGTTTCTTTATTTCCCATCTGAGGGAACATTCTTAAGATCAGTAAGTGCAATCTTTGACCAAGATATTTGCAATCCTAATACCTTTATTTTTAAAACCTGTTCAACTCTTTGTCTTTTGACATATTTCATTGTATATAACAATTCAGCTTCCAAGAAATGATCCTAAAAAGATCATTTGGACAAAACCCTTCAGTTTCTCACAGATTCTATAACCATTACCCCTCTATCAGACTCTCTCTAGAATATTCCAGCACCAACATTTCCTTTTTAGACACTATAATCAATATCTATAATGGTAAAATATAAACCACCATATGCAAGAAACCCGTGGCCCAACATACAAATCTACACAGAACCAGAAATCACCCTATACACACCAAGAAAGCTGTAATTTATGGCCAAGCCCTCTGATACTACTGAATTTGCAACTGAGGAGAATACCTGTGACTGTCACCTCACAAATCTCAAATGGGCTTTCACTCAACAGGACACTGGATTTGTGGCACATTATAACCCATTTGCCATCTGATAACACCGGGTAACCTGTCTGCATTTTACCAGCTACTTTCTATCACCAGGTCAATGTTCTGCCTTCCTACCTCCTCTCCCCTCCAATCTGAAAGCTTTCGAAGAAAAATGTTGCCAACTGTTTAGCTGATCTAATAGAAGATACCACATCTACCCAAAGAAATTTGGTCCTGATCTTGTGGATACTTATGCACATTTACAATCAGTCAGGGAACATTTTTTTAAAGGGCTAAAATAGAAGTGACTTGGTTTTCCAAATAGTGAACACTTCACAGCTCCTCTGGTTGACCTTGTCTTTTTTTTTCTGTCTCCTTAACTGCATATTACTATTAAAGTCTAGTCTTATCTCTGATAACATCTGACAAAAATGTATTAAATTGAATATGATTTTCATCTGAATCCCTTTAACTAATTGGGATTTTTTTTCTTTTGAGTTCATTGCACCTTCCATCAGGTACAATATTATTTCCATAAAGTTTCTTTAAAAATCACAAATTTAGCAAAATACAGTATCTTCAATAAGACATAATTTATATATCATCTAATTACCCAGGATATTTGCCAGTGGAATCTAGAAAATTGAGACAAATCATGGGTCAGGTACAGGCAGTACACTTGTACTGGTGTAAGTGATAAGAATCTGGTCTATACCCATAACAAAACAGAAGTTTGGCATACATAGTTTATACATGGCAGAACCCAGTCTAAATTTCCTCCCCCCACCCACCCTGAATAAAAGGGGGAATGTATGTTCTGGTCACTACTGATCTAAACTACGCTACTTACAGAAAATGGTGTTACTTAGATCAGTTCTGCCTCAGGCTTTTTGAATGCTTGTATTTATCCGTGAAGTGTATGTACTAAACTGAGTCTCTGTAAGTGACCATGCATAGTCAATGTTGACTGCTTACACTTTGGGGGACACTTTTACTCGCTGACCTTTAGGACCTGACAGCTTGACTCAGTGACTACTTAATAACAGCATGCACCCCTCATGTCTCCCACCACACTTTGATGTAAATATGAAGAAAGAGGGAAGGCTCCTTGTTTTAATGTGCTGTTAGCTCTTATCCTCCGGGTGTTCCCTATGGCTTCACCTCCCCTTGCACCCTGTCCTTGCACCAACCCAGTGTTATTGGCCCTTTTCAGATCATTTGTCTAAGGAACAGTCAGTATTCCTGTTCTCCCAAAGTGCTGAGCCTTTGGCATTGTCTAATAGCCCAGTTATAATTCAGTCCATTGGACCTTTTAGTCCCTGTGAGCACCTTTACTATAATAGCAAAAATAAGCAAGTCCTAGGGTACACCCTTATCCATAGGTGATAGGGAATATTCCCTCTTGTTGTGACTAACTTATAATCTTGCTGTCTTCTTTAATCCTTCATTTCCCATTTACCAGATTTTGGAAGGTAAAGAGACTCCTCCAAGTCTTGCACCAAAGGAACAGCCACTGTTTTCCTCTGTAAGCCCCTGCTGGGGCAAGTTCTGGTGGGAGCCAGCTTCTCGGCAGCTGTACTCCCTTCTCAGGGATTCCCCAGCCATAGCTGAGATGAGGCAGGGTTTTATGCCATGTTTTGCATGTGTTGGCCCAGCAGCAGCCGCCACAAACTGGTAAAGCACACTGTCTGTGGCTCTGGAGTTTCCCCGGACCATGCCACCAGAGTCTCTTTTGGTAAGTGCCATTGCTAAAAAGCAGCCCGTTCCTTCCCTTCCTGTGCTAGGGTGGGCAGGGGCATCTTTGGGAGCTTCCCTTGCATCTTGGATTCAGCAGGGTGGGTCCTGCTGCTACAGTCTCCTTTCCCTTTCCCCAGGGTGTTCAATCCAACATAATCAGGGTTATGAGATGTACACATTATCTCTTGCAGTTTGTCTTCTCCCTAGGGCAGCCTTTATTCCCAATCACAGGCATGATCTCTTCTCCTTGCTTTTCCTTAGAAGACAACCACTGTGAGGCAGGCTACTGAGTTTCTAACACTTCTCTGTCTAGTGCTTCACTATACAACAAACAACTTTCCTCCTGCACATCTTTGATGACAATAGTTGTTTTACTTGTCCAGGTCAAGCTAAAATAAGCTTCTGTACACAGTTCTTGCCAAACATTTAATTGCATCTATTGATGCATCAGAAACAAAGGCAGTGCCTAATGAATCTTTCCTTAACACTGGTTTTACCTTTCCTTCTTTACCAATTTCTGAAGGTTATTGAGCTAAGTAGTTCATTCTCTTAGCATGAATAACTATGGAGTCACCAAGATGACTGGGATACTGACTCTTCTGATCTTCTCCAGTTGGTCTCTGTTTTAGTACATGATTACTAAACAGTTTAAGCATTTTCAACATACTCTGGAAAGACTCTGGCCTAAGGTGCATGGATTTGGAACAAAAAAAGGAATAGAATATAAGATACTAAAAAAGATAGGTGTAAGTCTCTCTACTTACACATTTGTTTTCAGGAAACTGAAAAGCAACCAAAGGTAGCAACTCACAAACATGTACAGATCAATACAACAGCACATGCCTTGCTTTACAGGGATTACTTTCCATGCTTAAAAGTAAGGCACGTGCTTAAGTATCTTGCTAAATCAAACCCTAGTTATATAAGAAAGAAAGTGACTGACAAAATTAATGGTTTGTTCATGTCTGTGAAACATAATTTATAATTCTGGCGTACAAAACATGTAGCATTTAGGATCGATGCTTTAAAAATTGCTATCCATTTCAGCTGTTCCTCCTCAAAGGAAAACTAGATGTGCAGTTTAGTGTAGATAAGTAATTGGCATTGGTTCATAATAAAGAACTCACTCAGATATGTCATTACTGATAAAGAGAAGAGCCCTCATAAAACTAAAATTCTTAGTTTTCTGAGGACTTTATCTTGGCCCATAGATAACTGGATTAATTAGCTGATGATTTGCTTTAAACTGCAGGTGTTGGGAGTATTGTGAACTTCTATGTGAATGTCTGAGTTATGTTAAGACAGAAAAAAATGCCTTCAATGATAGTTCAGTGAATGGTAATATGAGCTTTGAGACTGTCTTCAAGTTTGCATATAGTGAGGTCATACAAGAGAGAGCTGAGAAGTCTGACATTGTGAACCAGTGAATATTAAAGACACTAATGTGACATTTAAATTGATGAAAGCTGCCTGTGCTGTGAGCAAAAGTTTTCCATTTATCTTGCATATGCTGTCACAATTCTAAAGTGTCAAGGTTTGCATCTCGATCATTCTTTGATTGATGGAAGATCAGCAATTCTGAAAGTGGCAGGTTGTACATGGACACTGTCTGCAGTGCACACTTGTATTGGTCCATTTGTCATTCACGTTAATAAGATAAAACCAGGCCAGCTGTGTGTCAAAGAATGTGATACATTCAGAACAAACCATACGACCATGTTATCAGGTCTGCCTTTACAAAAGGCAGTGCGAAGGCCAGAAAACTGAGTTCTGAGTTTTGAAATTTTCCTACTGGAACCGAAAAATCCTCTGGAGCCCGTTTTACAGTACCAGTTAACACAGCAATTCCCCCTAATGGTTTTACTCAGAGTGTTACTTGTATTTATATTTTATGAGTAAAATAGAACAATATTTACTAGTCAGTATTTAACAGTGACTGTTAAAATCAATGGTTTTGCAACATGTACACTTATTTGAACATTTCAGTGATAAGAAACATTCTCCAAAGAACAGAATTCTGTGTCTGGTTTCTATTAGGGGGTCCCCCTCTACCCATTGAAATGGCCTTTCCCTATTTTATTCTTTTCACTGTCTTTCATTTATAAATTTCCAGGGATTAGGAAGGTGCCATAAGTTCATCCTTCTCAATCCATCTCACTATCCAAATGTGATTAGGGTGGGTACTAGCAAATACAGTTCAACCTCTCTCCACCAACCAATATCTAGAGTATAATAGCAGGGTTTCCTGGAGGAAAATAGTAGTAGTATCAGAAAATAATGAAAACTGTGAGATCTGTCTCAACTACAGCCTTTTAGGAACCCTTTTGTGGAGCAGAGAAAGCGAGTCAAACACTCCATTATGAAGCATTACAAACGATCCCTGGACTCTGCCCTAATGTTTTGTCCCTCCATGATCCCAAGTTCACTGCAGTATCTATCTCATTGTTTGCTGCTGCAAGATCACAATATTATTTAATAAATCAAAATATTTTATTCAAGTTCAGTTCACATACACTACACGTACTACTGCTTGTTAGCAATGAAAACTAGGAATCTATAGGGAATTCAGATGACATTTCAAACATACAGCATATTAAATTTAGGAAACATTGTTTTATTACTTTCATTGCTCTAAACCCTTACTGTTCTTACCTGTTTTACAGTTATAATATATAAAACATATCTAATATCAATTACAATGATATACCCTGTTTCCCAGGCATTAAAGGGTCATGACAATAATGTGATTTTAGTTCTTCAGCTTTCCAAGGTGAATAAACTGATTTATTTTCACTGGTCCAGATCAAAGATTAATGTATATTGGTGTAGTTAAAATAAAGGCAATGGAGCTAAATCAGTGCAACTCACAATATCATCACCCAGGATATACACAACCTACAAACTGGGTCTACTCCTGAGCCCAAAGGACTTAATTCTGGCACCCTTATACCTAGTAACGCCTTATCTATTAATGGGATTATTTGTTTAAAATAACATAGTTCTGCAACCACTGAAGTCAACAGAAATTTTTTCAATGACACTAGTGGATACAGATGACTTCTAAATACAACCCATCTCCCTCCAGACCTGTTTTTGTGCCACTTGGCTTCAAGCATTAGCTAATTTGATTGTTAGTAGGAATGTGAGAAGCTTCAGTCCCTGATACAATTCAGTGGAGATTTGGCCCGATTCTGTGGCTGAATCTCTGAATCTGAATCAAATCAGGAGACCCTTTAATCTCTCCAAATCGATTCAGAGAGATTCAGAAAGATTCGGCAATTCCAACAGACACAGCTTTAAAAGTTTTTTCTACGTACCTCAAGCTACCAGGTGGTGCATGAATGCTGAGATGGTGGGGCATGTGGAGCATCCCACAGGAGCACAGGGGGCTCCCCAGCACACTCAGCACCAGAACCAGAAGTTGACCACAAGTGCCTCCGGTCCACTTCCATGTTCACCGCCGAGCACACGGGGGGGCCCCCACACTCCTGTGGGACACTGTCAGCCCCAGCATCACAGCATTCATGAGCTGGGCCTGGTACCTCAAGGTATGTAAAATAAACATTTAAAGCTGTGTCTATGGCCAAATCATTGATTCTCTGAATCAGCATCGAATCTTTAGATTTGGATTCGGCCGAATTGAATTGGGGACAGTGATTGTAATCAACGAATTGAATCACTGTCCCCAATTTGGGCTGACTCTGAATCAAATATAGCTCATTTTGCACACTCCTAATGGTTAGTACTGCTCATTATGAATATAAGTTATACAACTAGATCTTGTTGGCATTAATGATGTGAAAATAACCTTCTGTTAATCCTTTCTTAGCAAACACTCCTCAAAATGGCCTCATCCAGATGAGTGAGGCTGTGCAGTATGTTCAGTTGTTCTCTGTGCTGCAACTGAGCAGCGCGGGGGAGTGGGGGGAGGTTGACCTCTGGATATCCAGACAGCACGTGGCACAGGCATTCCTCAAGGACAACTAGCACGGGCATAAGGTGCACCATCGCTAGTTGTCCCTCGGGAACCAAATCTCCATGCATGTGTGGACATGGCCCATATCAGCATTGCTGAAATCAATAGGTAATCATTCCAGATATTTATGGTGCAATATTTTCAGATTGGGAAAAAAAAAATTTTTATGTAAATGTGTCTTGGAAATATGGATGTTCCTATTTTTGTAGCACTGTATTTTCTATTTCTTATTTCTGCATTTATATTATGATTCTTAAGTAATCCTGCTGTCTATATTTTTTAAGAATCCATTATCCATCCCAGCTTTAATAAGGTTATTCTCTTATGAAAATCCTAAGAAATACATTAACTGGCATTTTAATAGGTAACTCAAACAATCTAGCCATTGTAAAATCATTTTGTAAAGTTAATATTTTATCTAATAATTTTCCCTCTATTCCATTTGTCTTTTAGTCCATTAAATGCATTTTTATAATAATTAACCTTTTAAACCTTTGATTCTTTCTTCTCCATTCTGACTAGTGAAAATCTCCAAACCCACAACTTGTAATCTGGAATTATTCCTTTCTTTCTAAATTGTTGGTTTCCTGTTTTGTACATCTCAATCCAATTATTCAAATGACAGTCAAACTTCCTTTGTCCTCAGCTATCATTCTAGAATCAGCCTTGTTATCAGTTTCATCAATGCTGGTAATAATTACATTGCTCCTTCAAAAAGTACCCTTGAACCGAGACAGTTTAGTACATTATAAACACTGTAAGCCAATTTTGAATATTTTTTTCTCTGTACAGTTCCTTGAGAGACTGTTATCATCTCTGTTTTGAGATTTAGCAAATTGCTGTCTATTTAAAACATTCCACTTAGATTTAGATGTCAGAATAACATGACGACAGCTCAGCTGGGGATAAGTAATAACATTCTGTCTAATACTGATACGTGCCAACTATAATCATATCTTAGACTGCTACATTAAAAATCTTTACCATTACATTTTAACCCTTGGGAGTCTGCTATATGAAAACATGAAAGAGAATGATGCATCAGCTATACCAAGCTAGTATGAAAGTTTAGTTGGCCAGGTAAAAACCAAAAACCAACCCCTTCCTCTCTCCCTCATCACCTCCCCTCAAAACCTACTTTGTCTTCTTAACTGTGAAGTTTGTAATAACTGAAAGACTATTATCTTTCAAGTTATCTGCAAAAACTATTCTGAAAAATCTGGAAGACAGTATTTTGCTTTAGGTAGAATGTCTACATCACTATCAAAAATGCAATTGCAGCTTGCACAGAAAGACTTACGCTAGCTTTAAACCCATTAGCCGATGTAGTGGTAACAGTGTATCTGTGACAACCAAAAAGTCAGAAGAGGTTCAAAATAAAAATATTTTACAGACCATGCTGAGTTCCAGGCAGCCTCAACTACACTGTTATTAGTTCTTGACCTAGCTTAGGCAAGCTTACACATACTGCAGCCACGACTTGACTACAGGGTAAAAAAATTGTACAGTATATGGATAACCATTTACACTGTCTAAATAACCATGTTTTTGCTTAGTAGCCTGGCAATCCAGAATATCAAAAGGGATGAAGCATATAGACTGTATCTTGAGTGGTTTGAGTCCCTGAAATACAAATGGCATTTGTTTTTTCTTTGTAGGCTGAATTTTTAAATCCTGAGAGCATATATTTTTCTCTTGTTTGAATATTCTTGTCATTCATTCTTGAGTGGCGTATTTATTATGTAAATAATATCTCTTTATTGTTATTTTTGGCTTTACAAACCAGTTCTGACACACTGATACAGGCAGACACAAACTTTTTGAGTGAAACCAACCCCAAAACCTTTGCTCAATAATAGGAGAATTTTATTGACACACAGTGACAGCAAATAAGATTTGTGCAAGTAAAGTCAGCAAAATACCTACACAGTCCAAATTATTTACCAGTCCTGGGATTTTTCAAGGAGCTGGTATATCTAGCCAGTATGTGAATGCTGCCTTGCAATTCTTGCTTGAATTAATCTCTTGGGTTTCCCAACAAGAATGTCGGCAGCCATGTAGGTTGGGTCATTCCCAGTTTCCTAATTTGGCCACTCACCCAAGATCAGGGATCCCATTTTGGGGTCTTAAGGGAACATTGTGTTTGTTTTACTGCTGCATATTTCCAATCTCCCGGGCTGTATTGCCTGCTTGTATGTTTATCTTGGGCCCCTGGATGCTAAAGTGCTGAGAATGTGGATTTCCTTGCTGTTTTCCCCATGCCACCATTCTGACACAACAGTTATTCTTCCTACAAGCCAGTTTCTAGAAGTAAATTTCTAAATACCATTCTTTAGCCATCACTTATATGAAGAACATGATCAACAATTTAGTTTTGCTTTTAACCATGGACAAAATGCTGTTTATCATCTGTATAATTATCAGAATTAAATACATTCATTTTCTTTAATGCCAAAGTAGGGACCTTGCTATATTTTGATAGTACTCAATTACTAGCTTTACCCTGAAACATAATACTTATCATTACTTTAAAAGCAAATAAAATATGTGTTCATATGTATGGCCCGCATCAACAACCAAAGTGAAAGGGCCCACTCTACTAAGATGGATGGAATTCACTGATTCAGCTGAGGATTTGGCACTTATGTTACATCTTCATTTCAACATCTTCATCATTACATTAGTCTGTGTTGATTTCTAAAAAAAGATTATAGAATAACTCTCTTCCTATTTTTATCCTAGGAACCAAATACAGGGAATTCAGCATTTCCAAAACACAGCCACAAGTCAAGGTACTGACTTGAACAAGGTTGGTGACGCTAAGCTTCCTCAGTCCATTTTCGGTGGTGCAATCCTCACATTCACTCCCTTGAGGGCAAGGCATTAAGTTGAAAGTCCCCGCAATTCATTGTGATTGCCTTATTTCACAACATTAGCTGTAGTTCTAAACATTATGAGGTAATGACAAGGATACCAGTTACCATGAAGCACTCATAAAACAAAGAATTCTTTATTCAGAACAAAGAGATTTAAAAGAAAATATAGCTTAAAACAATAAATAATTTACCTCTCTCCCTACCCTACCTGGTGGTCAGCATTCTCCCACTTGGGATCCTGGAGAGGTCAAAAATACTCCCACAGGACAAATCTGTATTAGGCTCAGTCTGATTACTGTTGCTTCTTCGATAGTGTCCTACCTCTTTCAGATCTGGGTTGTAATCTAACATAGTTTCAATTTGTTTGGTTTTTTAAGGCTTCATGAACCAGATCAAATGAATCTTTGTGCTTGTTTCCTGTGTTAGCTCTAGGGAAGTAGGCAAAACTTGTAGAGACTCATTAAGTTCATGATTAACTTCATGGTTTTTATACAGGGGATTTGCCCATTTCTCTTAAATACTTATCATAGCTATTTACCTGAAAATTCAATCACTACCAAGTCCACAAAAATGCATGAAACTTTTATGTATAAATTACAACTACTTTGGAATAGCCATAATTCCACGGCACCTGTCACAGTTGCATCATATCATCTCATCTCTTGTACTTTAGCAGGAGACTTGAGAATGTTCTTGTTTGTTTGTTTTTTCTGGTGGATAAACAAACCATTCCCATTAATTTTAATGAGTACCTCAAGGTTTTTCTATAAGAGAACTCTCAAGAATTTTTAATCACTCTGATAAACACTCAATTAAGCTAAGGAGCTTTTAAGTGTTTGGATTTCTTGAATGCTGTCCCCCTGGATTCCATATTGATTATTTTAAATGTTATAGCCTGATATACCATTAGATAATGTAGAAAAGAAATACACATAGAAGTGCAAGCATCTTTGCGATGGAGGGGTAAAGGAGTTTTAATGCACACGGCAGAATCTGAAGGCAAATTAGAAGCTGCCTTCCAGCTTTCTGAGGAAGCATGCTTATCTTTTGAAAAGATCTAGCATATGTTTCTCTCCTCAAAGAAGCTCTCTCCATCTTGTGAATTCTAGCCTCCTATAAGGATGCTGTTGAATCCATATGTAATCGTGATGTCCCCTTCACACTTAGGGTGCAGACAGAAGTGTAGCTACCAGTTTTAACTGAGAACATTTGTAGGAAGCATCTTGAATTACAACAATCCCTGGGAACAAACAGGAGTTCATTGTTGGTTCCAGGGGAGAGAGGAATCTAGCTGCTGGCTGCCAACCTGCAGCCACCTCCCCTGGGAATGGCCCCTCCTGCCTGGGAGGTTGCAAAGTTTTCAGCCTGGGAGGGGGGAAAGGGAGCAGAGGGAGCTCATTTTAGGGGTTCCCCAGCCAGTGTTGGAGGATGGGGTGGGTGAATTGAAACTCCACCCCCAATTTGGGGGGATCCAATACACCTGTCTTAGCCTCCAGCAGTGGCTGAATACCTCCCAGACCAAACTTCCTCCTCTCCCTTTCCTTCCCCCTATTCTGAAAACAATGACAGGCTTAGAGGCAGTGCAGGTATAGGTAAAAGAAGAAGTTCTGGTTTGAAATGTCTTTATCTGACCCCTCATGCAATTTTCACCACATCAGCCATTTTTGAAGCTGTTTGCAGCCATGGACTGGTGTTTGGACATGGCTATAGATTGCTTCCTGGGGCCAGATCAGGCAAAAATTGTCACTTCTGTTTGTGCCCTTAATGGAGCTCCACAACCTACATACACTTAGAATAAGATCCAGTGAATAGAATCTTAGTTGTGGGCTGTCTCAAGGTTGTTTGATAATCCTCAGTCTCATAATGGAAATGTAACAAAAGTTGTGGTAAATATTCTGAAAGGACTGGGAGGTTTCAAAGAGTTAAGTGGTTATTAGGGCTCTATGAAATGGGCCTTAGTCTAGATTTGGCCCGAATCAGGGATGTCGGGGAAAACCGAAGGATCGGGCCCCAAGGTCACGGTGGGCCGGGGTGGCAATTAGATACGGACAGGTGGGATTAGTGGTGTAGAGTCTGGAGTTAGGGACTCGGAGCGGATT
>NW_017728910.1:10163300-10181767 GCF_001723895.1 Crocodylus porosus | reverse complement strand
CACCAGCCACTGAGCAAAGGAAGTGTGTGTGTGTGTGTGTGTGTGTGTGTGTGTGTGTGTTGGGGCGGGGTGCAGTCCCTGGTGAACCCGGCAGTGAACCCAGAAGTGAAAGGTAGGTGCTTCTGGTCCACTTCTGGGTCTGTTGCTGAGCACACTGGGGAGCCCACTGCACTTCTGTGGGATGCTCCATGCACCCCAGCATTGCAGCATTCACAAATCCATCCCCCTGGTACCTTGAGGTATGTAGAAAAAACATTTAAAGCTGTGTCTATGTCTGAATCCCTGAATCGTTCTGAATCTCTCCAAATCAATTCAAAGGGTTCTGATGTGATTTGGAGAGATTAAAGGGTCTTCTGATTCAATTTGGATTTGGAGATTCAGTCACTGAATCGGGCTGAATCTTCACTGAACCGAATCAGGGACCAAAGGTTTGCACAGCCCTAGTGGTTATCCTTAATCAATTCTAACTTTCTGAGTGGCTTGGAGGTTTGCAGATAGTCAAAGAATGGAGAAGGTAGACTGAAATGGTAATGCACTGATAGGCAAGAGAATGAAATACTATCTAACATTCATGTGTTAGCCTAGGATTGGATGGTTCAACCCTGGAGTTTATTTATGTGTACTAATTGCATGTGTAAACACCATTCCTTCTGGATAAATATTCAAAAGGAAGACTCTGACAGCTATAGATCTCCTCTGAGCAAAAAAGTTTTTTGTAAGCTTTTTTTAAACCAAATTTGTATGGAACTTAATAAAGCAACATATTTGGTGCAATCAATCATTCTATCAAACTGCTGCCAAATTTATCTGTGTCTGGCATTAATACAATGATTACACAGAGAAAATTAATACCCCAATCTACACATAAAGAAGCATTTAAGGAATCCAAAAGATTAGTGCAGTTTTCAAAACTTACATTGATTTAGCAAACCCCTTATTTGGAGATTGTGATACTTTTTTTCATGCAGAACAGTACTTCATAGTTTGCCAGATAGCAAGGCAGAGACTTTCCGGACTACCTCTCAAATATTTGTACCAGCATTTAAAAAACACTTGAGTATGTGCTTAAGTTCAAGTATTTGAATACTTCCAATGACATCAACGAGCCTATCCACCTGCAGGAAGTTAATAGGACTAACACATAAATGCCTTTTCAGATTTATTAAAGAACAGTACAGGTCTTTGAGCTCAATTACCTTAACATTATCATAGTTATCATCTGTTTACAATTAATATACCACAAGCTAAATATGGAAGTTTAAAGAGACCAGCACTTTTTATGAAGGTCTCATATGTCAACAAGTTACAAAAGATGGAACCAAATGTGCTTTATAAAGATATATGTGATATAGATTTTTCCCCTGATAATTAACCGACATGTAGTATATATATAGCTGGCTTCACAAGTGACACAGTTTTAATAATGGAAAATCTAACAGCATTGTGTGTGGGAGCAGGTTAAGTGTTTGACATTAACATTATCTTGTAATGTCACACATAATGTATTTTGCAAAGAAAAGAAGGCTTAAGATGTTTCCAGTGCAGAAATTAGGCCATATTATCCAGGAAAACTAAACTGCACGTTCATGACTGATGCTCACAATTGAATAGCCATTTTAGTGAAGACAGCGATATAAAGAGCTTGGAGTAACTTTCATGCTATTTCTAGACAAAAGATTCTTTTTAAGAGTGTTATCACTTTGGCAAAGGATATAGAAGAATAAGACTTGGGAAATGAATGTATCCTAGTCCTGCCCCAGAATACTCAAGATATACTATCATCTATACAATGCATGCTGGGATTATACACTAAATGGGATCTGGGTTCTCTTCTCTCACTCTTTTCTTCCCCCACTGACATAATTTATGGAACATAGTATTCCAGCAAGGGTGAACCTTCAATGTATCCAACACAAGCTTATTCTAAGAGGGAGAAAAAATGGGCAAAGGCAACGTTTAATAAAATAAGTCTTCAATCTATCACACCTTCTAAATCCTCCTGGTCCTGTAATTTAAATATAGTGATATTGATATGAACATGTACATTGCTCTTCAGGTTCATCTTTCTAGTACATTGTATACATTTTAAAGAAATATGCAAGGAATCTTAATGGATAGCTGACACTGACCATTATTGGGTCAACTAAAAATAATTAACCCAAATATTAAGCGGAGGGTTTTATAGTTAAAATCAGTATAAGATTTTCTGTAAATTGTACTTTAAAAGGTTCATTAA
This sequence comes from Crocodylus porosus, assembly GCF_001723895.1. NCBI lineage: Eukaryota > Metazoa > Chordata > Crocodylia > Crocodylidae > Crocodylus > Crocodylus porosus. The sequence continues at coordinate 10,179,531 of NW_017728910.1, read as the reverse complement.
TTAAAAAATCCTTTCCTGACACTAAGGGTCCAAATTATTTTTTTTATTCTACAAAGCAAAACACTAAATTATTCTATACATACATTTTTGCTATGTTGGCCTCCTGCTATTGCTAAGACAAAAGCTTGCCCATATCTATGAATTTTGTAAATTATAATATAATTGGTGCCTGTAAAAGTGGCAGTGAAGCCTCTTGCAAACTTTATGGTATATATATTGATGGCATCTCACACTCTCTTTGGCAAGGGAATGATGCTATCAGTGTTTGGTGAATGAGCTGATTGAATCTCCAACCTATCATTAGCTGAGTCACAGGGACTCTGTAAGTGCCGAGATCCTATGAAGCATGGGAGGTATGCCTACTTAGAAAAGATTACACTGTTGTGAGAAGTTGGTGATTCATTTGATTTAGTGTTGCTTGTACTCTCTTCCTGGCAGCTTCCTATTACAGATTCTCAGATATCTGCAAGGCTTACAAGATCTGGCATTATTCTACTATGTTTAAATAATCCTCTACTGAGCTTCAAAAAATAAAAGTAATCCAGTATTTGCACAGAAGAATCAGAAGAAAAAGGGACCAGAAAATTTTGGATGGAGAATCAAAATTGGATAAAGAATTATTTCTGATATTTCAAGTTAAATAGTTTTTTTCTAATTTCCATAGTGCTGAAACAGTTGCGAATGAGCTGGTCATCTTTTGTATTTACATATAGTAAAATTTTTGTATTTACATATCGTAACGTTTTGTATCTGAGTTCACCAATTCTAACCTCCTCTTCTACTTATTACATCAAAAATATATGCTCAAACCCAACAGCTCTTCCCAGCGCTCTAATAGCCTCAATCCTCTTACTCCCTCTGAAGTACTTATTTGGCTTCCTGCATATATAAAATCTAAGGTCCTTGATTTTTCTTACATATGATCTCTGCTCTTATTTCTCCCTCTTTGGCCAAAATCAGTCTTCACATCTCTTACCGTGTTGATCCTTCTAGCTCATTTCCTTCTATAATGCTTCTATGTTTGGAATACTCTCTCCTCATACATCCAACTCACTAGCCATGTCTATACAAGGTGCTGATGGTACAGTAGCCTGTGCCTACTGTGCAGTAGCACTGTGTAGCAGGAAGTGTGATGCAGCACTACAAAACAGTGGTACTGAGCTATTGAGCAGTCAGCATCATAAAAAAGCCTTTCGGCAATGCTACTGTGCAGTAACTCCAATTTCTGTATAGTCAATTAGGTGTGACCACTCCTTAAAAACTACCACCTAAATCTCTGCTTCCTTCTCAAGTCCTTCCTTTTCAAAGACTTTTCCAAAGATGGAGGTGAGATTGACTGGCCTATAATTCCTCGGATCCTCCTTCCTCCCCAATAGGGACCACATTGGTTCTTCTCCAGTCCTCTGGGACCTGCTCTGAGTGCTTGAACAGCTGTGCCAGTAGCTCTACTGGCCTGATCCTTCAGTACCTTTGGATGAAGCTCATCCAGGCCTGCTGATTTAAACACATTCAGTCCATCTAAGTGATTGCACCAAGTCAGCGTCAACAGTTGGTGGGCTGGTGTCCCTCTGATGCCCAACTAACAACATGTTAGGAGACTTATCTTGACCCTTGTTCAAGAACACTGAAGCAAAAAACTCATTGAAGAGCTCAGCCTTGTCCCCCCTCTCTGTCACTAATTGCTCCTGCTTATTCAGTAGAGGTCCTATGAGCAATTAGCAATTCTTTCTCTCTTCCACCCTCCCCAACATTAAAAAAATATATATTTGATAGGATTTTATGTCGCTCCACCTCAAACTGAAAACAAATTTCAGAACCCTGATGTTTTTCAGGAAATAGATTTATTATTATCTGGCCAACTGCAATCATTAATATCCAGTATCTTGCAGTACTGAAATGCCATTCTTAGAAATATCAAATATATTAATGCATTATTGAAAATCATATTGTCAAATCATTAAGCCCAAAACTTGACCTAGCAATTATAAATTACTATAACTTAAGAGAAAACATATTTCACCTATCAGATGAAGATATTTCATCTTGACACATGTAACTCGGGTGTTCCCAAAGTGAGTGTCCCCTCTCACTAGTAGAAGAGGAAAACCAACAGGGCACATGTGCTGAGGGTGGAAACTGCAGTCTACTAGCAGTTCCCTCCCACCTATTATGTCTCAATAGAGGAAGAACCAAAAGCAATGTCTTAAACAGGTACAAATGTAATGTATGTACGTAAAAGGTAGTGAATTAAAGTGAGTATTTACAGGTTACACATACATATAACTATAACTATAACTATATACATATCTAAATACAAACAGGCAAGCATAATGGTCCCAAATGCTATGAACAGATAAGTACAAAAATAAATGTCACTCATACAATACAAGGCATACAGTTAATAATTAATAAACACTTCAAAAATGCACAGCATGTATCAAACAACAATAAACACTGCAAAATATAAGATGCAAGAGTTCTGTACTAGTTCCCCTCCTCTAGTGGTGGTCTTTTCCTCCTGCCTCTTTATTGAGACCACCTTTCTCTGAGTGTCATTCCCCAGTGAGAGACCCATTGCCCCTCTAACTATTGTGTCCCAAGGAGCCAGGTGGAGCAGTGTTCATAAGCTCCCTGGTCTAACTAATGTTTCCCTGAGAGAGAGCTCAGTCCCAGGCCTCAGGGGGGTGGTGTCACTTGCTCACATGCCTCAGTGGCTCAATCCTTCTCAGGGGGAGTTGCGGGCTTGGGCTGCCTCGTGCATGATCAGGGCCATGCTGCTCTGAATGCTGCTCCCTGCACTTGGATACCGCTCCATTCCCAGGGCTCTTGCAGGCCCATTGCGGGGGTTGGGTCCCAGACCGCCCAGCCCCTCCATCTCCAGGGCCCTACACCCCTCAGTGACTCACCCCTGTGGTAGCTCTGGCTCCCGTACCCAGCCTCATGCTGTGACTGGAGACCCGAGCCACCTCACTGTGGCTCCCAGGATCTCAGTCCCTTGCAGACCCTCCATGCAGCGACTCCTGCACCACAGTCCAGTTTTGTGCTGGGGCTGGAGACCCGAGCTACTTTGCTGTGGCTCCCAGGGTCCTGGTCCCTTGTGGATGCCCACACTGCCCAACACTTCTGTCCAGCAGCAAAATCTTTCAGGCTCTTCTGGGCAGCCGGATACACCTGCTGGGCAGCTCTCCCAGCTCTTTTTGGCCCCAGGACCTCTTCCTTCTTCTTTGTTCCTCGCTGATTGTGCCATGTGCTTGGCATGCAGCTGCTTATATTCCCTCTGGGGCTTCATCCCGAGATTGAAAATGAATGAATTAGGGGGCTGCAACTGCAGTTCCTAATTAAGTCTGGTCCTATGCCCTGCCCCTTTGGAGTAGAGGGAGAGCAGACTCTCTTCCTGGCTCTTCCCCTGCCTGTCTCTGATTGGTGGGTTTTGCCCCACCGATCGCATTTGCGGTTTCCTAAGTCTGGAGAGCCGGGCAACGCCCGGCAAGCCCCGCCACACAAATTTAAGCCTATTTGATCTGGTCACCACAAATTGTTATTATGTAAGAAAAGTCATTTCCATTCTAAATCGTGAGGTTTGTTACTGAGACTTCTTTTAACATAGGAACAACAGGTCACAGTTCACACTCATCAGAAGGTGCCTCATCTATAGCTCTGATGTATTGTAAGGAAATTTAGGAAGAAAAATGCCAAACATTTTAGAGAACTTGACAGAAAAACTGGTTCAGCATAACCCTTTGAACACCTTGCCCAGAGGCAGAAGGATAGTCAAGTAATTATTTTAAGGCCAGATTCATCAGGCTGTACTAGCTGCTATACCCTGCTCTAATGATGTAAGCCATAAACCCATCTTAACCAGCCACTTAAGCCAGATTTACAGCTGTTCTCCCAAACTGGAGCCAAGGCAGGCATCCAGAGCATTTTTGTAAATCTGATTCCTGGAATATAGTGATACTAGGCCTATGCTGCAATATCCATCTCTTATGCACATTTAATAATAATCTATCTATTAACATAGCCAACTTCTGGAGTAAATCTTTCCAGGAATTACATTATATGTCCTCAGCAAATGTATTATTCCAGATCTAATATGAAGTCTAACAATAATAGCAACTAAAAATATCCCGGTGAGATAGCATTTCCTTTGAAAGTGGACAAGTTAGTAATGTATTCAAGCTACCTTTGACCTAACGAACATTTGATACTATAAAATCTGTAGAAAAATGAAGACCTGATTCTTTCTTGTATCTAGATTTGCTTGGTACAGAACACAAAGGAAACAGAGTCACTGTCCTAGTTCCAGTTTAAAGTAGAACAGCCAATCTAATCGGAACAGGTTATTATAACAGGACAAGGAAAGCCTGACCCTAAATCCACAGCTTATTAGCATTACAAGCAAGAATTTATTATGTTATAGTCTCTCTATTTTTGGCTGTCACTGTTCACTCCACAAGAGTTGTCTGGCTTTTCTCAGAGAATAGACCACAATTAATTAAAATGAGGAGGGTTTTTTTCAAGTAGGTTGATCATTTCTGTAATTTTTAAAATTTCAAATGATAAGCCACGGTGTAAATATAAGGCTGAGAGCCAAGAGTCTACAGAAATCAGAGAGAAGTGGCCACAAATGTTTTATGAATAAAGCCCTTAATCTCCATTACATCTGTTCCATATTTATTTATTTTTGCAAAATAAAGTGTATAAAAAGTGAAATGTGTTTTGTTTCTCAGAGTGAAGACAACCTGCTTGGTAAACAAGGCTCTCTATTAAAAACAATAATGACTGGAGCTGAACAAGGTGACCCAAATTGAACTGTGTTGCAAGTATAAAGGTGAAGGTAAAACATAAGTTGAACGAAGTATAATAATGAAACAGCTTCAAGGGAAGCCAGATTTTTCCCTGCCATTTATAAATTTTATACAAGATGTGATGTACAGCATCAGCAGAGGAGGTCCAGCCAGAATTTAAACAGGCACTACTATTAACAGTAACATTCTTCAGCAGGAATCCTGTGACTCCAGTCCAAGAACTGCTGTAAAGAGAGACATGGAAAAATGCAGCTGTGAAATTCCCAGTCATTTGAAGACTGAGAATTCTGTCTGCTCTTACCCTTTAACCCATAATAATTCCTGGTGCCCAATAGCATCCAATTCTGTCTTTGAGAACATGTCTAAATTGTTTCACTCTAACTCATACTTGAGAAGCACTCACAGAAGTACTTCCTGCCAAAGAGGAATGACCATCTAGTGGTTGGGAAGTAGTCTTGGATTTGAGAAACTTTTGTTCATTTTTTTTTTCCCACCAGACTTCCTTTGAGACTGTTCAAGTCATGTAGTTTCCTTGTCTCCCTTTCCCATATAGAAAATGAGGATAACTACGGAGTAGCTTCAAGGCAGTTAAATACTATGAGGATGAAGTACAGATAAGTACCATATGTATCTGTACCACATATGCATACCATATATGCGTGTACACTTATACACATACACATTCATTCATGCATATGCATATACAAACCATAGAACAAGAGTTACTACGGACCAAGCATGATACCTTTGCACCAAGTAGTACCTGATGTGGTTTCATTGCTTTATTAAAAAGATCACTCTGAGCCAAACTATGAAACATCTAGTCAGGTATGCTTATGTATCCCAGTTGTCTTAACAAAAAACAGGATAACTCCCCAACAATTATAGGGTTTGTGTGTGTATGTGTGTGTGTGTACACTTGTGTATATATAGGCTGAGCACTGTAGTGTGTGCCTGAAACTATAGTCACGATTGCATGGTCCCAATAAAAACATAGATATATACATACAGATATAGCTAGATATAGATAATGTAGATATAGACATCTCTCTATCTATCTCTATCTAGAGATAGATAGACAGATATAGGGACTGGGAGGCATACTTACATGCACACGTCTGTGCGTACGTGTGTGTAATATATGTTATTACACAGACACACACGTAAATATGCTGCTCAACCTCTAGATACATATCTTGTATGATGTGCAACAGTGCTTAGCCAACAGATATGGCTCAGAGAGGGTTAACAGGCTACTCTTTCCCCTTCTGCTTCCTCTGGACAGAGACAAGTGGTAGCCATTTTAGCATCATTAGAGCACAGTGTACACCTACTTCTATTTCAGTGAAGAAAAAATGTTTTCCCAATTACATGAACCCCAGGTTTGGAGGGCTTACTGGTAGATGTGTTTGGTATGAGACTAGTAACTGCAATAATTTTTTTGCCATGATCCACATACCTCTGATTAGATGAAAAGTATTCTGTTTGAGAAGAGGGGAACATGTAATTTCACTTTCTTCTCTTTCTGATATAACACAGTAACTTCTATGGTTCAAATCAATTTTCAGGTTTGCTTTGAAGTTTTCTCGCTGAAGCTGCTGTTAAGACATATAATGATTATTTACTATATAGTTTATTTTTCTTGTTGATTACTGAATAATTTTGCAATAGACAGTCACTTGGAAGTTCATAAAAATGTCCCTACTTTAGATTTCACCATATATAAATAATATACATTAACAATGCATATTTTCCTTTCTTGTGGGTTAATGCTCCATAACTAATTCATAATTTATTTGTTTCTAATGTGCTCTAGAAGACTGCTATGCATACCCTAGTCTCTCCACTCTGAAATCCCTTCAAAAAGATGCTGAAACCTTTCATTTCCCTTTAAGGGATTTTTGGTAGAATTAATAATACACATTAATAATTCACATTTTCTCTTTGCCTGTTGGTGGATGAGCAGTTTTCATACTATTAACAATATGCATTAATAATACATTTTTTGTCTTCATAGTGTGTTGATGGGCAGTTTTGCTTATGAAACAATACATTTTAATAATGGGTAGTTTAGCTTGGTCTGTGGGTTCAGAAGCAGTAGGTGAAAGACTCACTGTGTGCTGTAAATGTGCACCAAGGATAATATGCATGCCAATTATGGACTTATTATGAGGCGCACTAAATGCAAACACCAATTCAAAAGCTATTCTACAATAGCCTGAAAGTGAATATTCAAAATGCCTATTGCAAACAGCAAGCTTTAGAAATTACTAGCACCACCTACTGGTGGAAATATTAAATTGAATATTCAAGGTTCTGTTTAGCACCTTAAAATGAAAAAGAGGGCACAGAAAGAAAAAAGTCAAAAAAAAAATCTTTTTTCACTCTTTCTTGGCCGTTGTTTCAAGATAAGATGTTTTAAAGAGATGAATGGGTTTTTAATTTAGAGTTTTGCTGCATAGTGGAATGATTCATTAAAATAAAGCAGTAGGAACAGTCTCAAAGCTTGGAGTAAAGATTTCATTCTATGGGAACCTCAGTTTCAACTGCAACCGTAGAGTCTTGGGGCTTAAACAGTGTATCTGCCTTTGCTTTTGACCACAGAACCCTTCCAGTCTGATAGCCTGGTAGGCAGGAGACTTACCTTTGACTTAAATGGCACGAAAGATTTTACGTAGCCTCTTGGTCTAGGGTGAATTTACATAAGCACTTAAATTCAAGGGCGCTCTAAGCATCATGATTCCTTTTGTGGAATCGTTTCCATTTCCATTCCTTCCCCCCTCTCCTTCAAGATTACGATAAACTTGGCTGGAAATGTTTCCTGTCTTCAACAGTTTTCTGACTTTTTTTTATCCTGTTTTATAGGACAGCATATTTTTTTACAAAAGCTTGCAATGGATTGTATTGATTCTTTTAAAGTTGGTTTATGAGATGAGAGCCAGATTTTCATTTTCAAGTAATCTTAAGACTCAGGGTTCCCTCGGTACATTAATAATTATAAAAGCAAGAAACTGTCTACTTAAAAGGATATCAATATATCCAACCTACATAATAAAGTATGGTTGGTTCAAATGCTGCTTAACTGCATAATCACTAAGGTTGCAGACGATTTTCAAAATGCATGAAGAGGTAAAGGAAGTCATTCCAAAAGGATCAAACAAAAATATACTTGAAATAAACAAAAATAGTTTTATCTGCCTTTGCAGTTTAACTTCAATTTATTTTTAGTTAATGATAACAAAACCAAAAAATCCAAGCACTGAGTGATACCAGAAGTGCCATTTGAAAAGGAGTTAAACAGCCCTTTGCTATCATTAATCATGGCAAAACTGACAGTAGAAAAATGAGCTGGCTGAGTATATCTAATATATTAATTCCCCCTGAAGATTGGTTCAAGGCATGACAAAGTAAAAACAGGTATTCCTTTTTAAAAGGGAGAGAGAGAGATGGAGAGAGAGTGTGCTAAGTTTGGTTTCTTGTTGCTAAGCAATCGCTCTACATTTAGTGCCTTTTCTAAAAAGAAACTTGGAAGAATGAGATTTTTTTTAAAGATGGTCTGTTAATTTATTTTTTAATAGGATGAAGTATAAATAGCTGTAAAATGGCATGCACCTTGCAAAAGAATTATTCTCCTCTGTTTGGATTCTTCCAGAACACCCATTATCTCAGAACAAATCTTCCTTCCCCAGAATGGTGGTAGCAAGGACTGACATTACTTAACACATGTTCAGTGTCCCAGTTCTTTTGTTCTGTGCACTATCCTAGAGCTAAGCAATAGTCACTTAGTTGCTAAATGCAAAACATCTCTTTTGTAGTCACAATGAACCCATGCTTAGCTAAGGATTTTCTCAAATGAATTCATTGTTCAAATTTATATTTACAAGTGAAAAATTTGTTTTCTGCAAATATACACAGGAAATGTTTTCAGGTCTCTGCTCAATCCAACGTAATTTCATTGCAAATATGCACTAGCAAGTACTAAATAGCATGTAAGAACTCTCTTCTAAAGATATCAAATGGATTATTCAAAGATTTCAAAACCACCCTATGCTGATGCTGCAAATAAGTAGATACAAGCAGCCATTAGACTGCAAAATGAATTGTACTACCTGTGCAAATAATGTAGGTGAGCATGTGGAACAGGAGCCTGTCAGTCCCCACATAGTTCATGAGAGAAACTTAGGAATCCATTAAAAACAAAACAAACAAACAGAATATTTAATATGCACTATTCTGTTAATAAAAAGAGGGAACGAAAGTGAAATTCTAGTGTAGGAATGGGCTGTGCAAACATCTATGGAAAATATTCTGATGTAATGATAATAGTAGTGTAACGTTTCCATCCTATCATCCTCATTAATACTTACCTGATGCCATGGATTGAGTTGCACCAAGAGTAAGCTGCATTTTTGTAAGGAATTTTGAAAAATAAATCAAGAATCCCTTCCATTCTACCGTGAATACAATTATTTTTAAAGTGAAAGAGGGAAAGAGGCATTTAGTAACCATTAGAGAAGGACTTAACCTGAAGCTTGCGTTTCCCTCTGCCTCCACATTCATTTACTCTGTGTACATGTCTACATTGGAAATCTGAGCACAACTGCAGTGTGTTATTCTATCTAACTGTACTCGAGCTACTCAGGCACTACTCAGAGTAGAGATACGGAAGCAGTATATATTTCAGTCACCATGTAAATACTCAGGGTTCAGTGGAGTATTGGGCAGCCTCTTGCATTGAAGACCAGAGGCTGATGCCCATCAGTACTCAAGCCCATGCTAAAAAGCCTCTGCTGCTGTGTTTTCATTGTAAATGGTACTTGAGAGAGCTAAATTAAAGCTAGTTCAAGTATGTCTGTGTATCTTGCAATCATACTTCACAGTGACAATGCAGACATAGTCTTTGTCAACTGTATATAAACACTGGCATTGTGTGCATTAATTCATTATTTATCTGTGTTAACATGCATTTGACAATGTGAACAGAGGGTAATGTGTTATTTTGGCAACAGAGCATTAATAGTACTTGGAGAAGTTACTCCCGTTGGGCAGTGAATTGTCATCCCTACCAGTAAACATCAATTTGATAAGCCAAGAAGGCATAATTAAAACAATATTATGGGACATGGCCATAAATTATTAGATCCTGTGTCTGTTAGAATTAGGGACCAAACTCCATTCAGTAAGGGGAAGGGCCAGGATTAATGAGTTTCTGTTTCTAAAACAGATGATAGGAAGATAGTTTCTTGGTACTGCTATTGGAATGAGAAGCAGGAGATCCAGCCAGCTCTGCCACAGACTACCACTTGATTTTGACCCCAGTAATTTAATACACCTGTGCCTCAGTTCCCCTGTGCCTCAGTGCAGGGCCAGGGAGGTATGTGCCCCCCCCACCCCGCCCAACCTCTCAGAGAAGCCGATGGCTGGTGAAGGGCTGGGGCTGGGGCTTTCCCACCCCAGCTCACTGGGCTGTGGGCAGGGGAAAAGCCACCAGGTGCAGACCCCTGAAAACAAAACATTTTGAAATTGGAAACATTTTGGAACAAAACACACTTAATTTGGCCAAACCACATTTGTTTCCTTTATTTTTGATTTATGGAAACAATGAAATGGATTTCTTATTCTGATTTGGGGTAGGGTTTTTTTTTTAAATCTTGGATTTTTTCCAGAGAACACAAAGCTGCTTTCTGCCCAGCTTGATGAAATGATTTCAATTTATTTATTATGCCTCCCAGGGTGTATCTACATGTACAATTAAAGCAGAGCAATAAACTCTGGCACCGAGTCAATTGTTCCCAGGCACAGTGTCTACACAAGCACTGCACCGCAGCACTTTGAGCCTGGGCAGAGCAGCCCCAGGCTGGCAGGAAGTCCAGGGAGTCAGCCCCAGGCTCTGGGTAGTGGTACTGGGTGGCAGAGCAGCTGGCTGAAGCACAAGGGTGTGCAAAAGTGTGGGGTTAAGTGGCAGGTAGCCCCCGGACTTCAACACCCTCATACCCCAGCCAGCCCGTCACCATCTACACATGCATTTCAGGACTGTCCACAACGGTACTGTCTTATCGCAGACTTATTCATTTACTGTGCCCTAATACCAGTGCATGTGTAGATAATGACACTACTGCAAAGATGATTAGCCTACTCCACAGTAAAGCATACGTGTAGATGCACCCCCTGATGTCTTGATTAGAGTAAGGGTTTGTGGTGGGTAAAGGCCATGCAGTGAGCACTGTTTTCGTTGTATATTCAGCAAAGGCCCACAGAGTCCTTTCTGAGGTAGAAACAGACGTCTTATTCCTACTCAGTCCTGTACATGTAGTTCTAATGGGGGGCGAAAGGGGGAGAGGAAGGAAAAGAAATGTAGGAGGAAATGCCAATTACTGGAAAAAGCAAATCAACAAAGAATACACAGGGAGAGGGGGAGGCTCATTTAAAAAGAAGTCTGTATTCCAATAGGCTGCCATCTGTGGATTAAATCTAGAGTCCAGACAATACAGTTCTGTAACTTCAGCCAGATGCCTGCTAAACCGTATTGTCCACATTAAGAAATCAGGTCCATGAATTTATAGGCTGTGGAATTCTGCTTACCCTATCTAATACACAAAGCAGCTTTGGCATGTCAGAAGAGTGTAATGGGCAAGATGATAATGAACTAAGCAGATTTGTATTTTTATCGTCAATTTTTTTGTGGGATGCTCAATCTTCGCCCAGGGGTTTCCATATTCCAAATAGCCAGTTGTCTTATGTTGTAATTTGGAAACAGTGTCAGTTGCATAGAATAAGTATGAAATTACTCTAAGCTCCAGGACACAAGATCATGAAATCTTCTATGTACACCCTGCAGCTAAATTTGGAATCAGCTTCTAAAGATCAGCCATCAGCGTATACTACAGAACTTCTTTTGTTGTTGTTTTTTTAATAGGAAATGAAGCCATGTAAGATTGGGATCAAATGATTAGCTAAACATCAGCAGCATTATCTGACAGCAAAAAATATTTCTATTTTGGGGATTGCCCAGCTATATACCATATTAGTCAGGAAACTGTAACAAAAACAAAACAAAACAAAGGTCATATAACTTAAGCATAGTGCATAGGCAAAGGGATAATGTGGGTCTGCTGCACAGAGCATAGATTCACACATTGTAAAGCCAGAAGGGTCCTCAGAAGATTATCAGGTCCAGCCCCTGCACCAAGCAGGAAAGACAACTAGGAGACAGGTGACCCCAACAAGGTGACCATCTAGTCTCCTCTTGAAGATTTCCAGGGTAGGTGATTGTACCACCTCTGGAGGAAGCTTATTCCACAGTCTGGACACCCTGACTGTGAAGAAGTTTTTCCTAATGTTTAGCCTGAAATGGACTTCCAGGATTTTGTGGCCATTACTCCTGGTTTTCCCCTTAGGTGCCCCGGTGAGCAGCTGCTCACCGAGTCCTTGATGTATTCCCTTAGTGTAGTGGTAAACTGCTACCAGGTCCCCCCTCAGCCTTCTTTCCTTCAGGCTGAAGAGTCCCAGATCCCTCCACCTTTCCTCATCTGCCTTGCTGTGTAAGACTCTGATCATATGGATGGCTCTTCTCTGGGCTCTCTTAAGCTTGTCCATGTCCTTGTTAAAGTGTGGTGCCCAGAACTAGACACAGTACTCTAGCTGTGGTCTCGCCAGTGCTGAGTAGAGCAAAAGAATCACCTCCTTAGTTTTGCTAGAGATGCATCGATCGATGCATGCCAGAGTATTATTTGCCCTGCTGGCTACAGCATCTCACTGCTGGCTCATATTCATACTGTAGTCTGTTATTACCCCTAGGTCCCTTTCATTCGTGGTACTAGTCAGTTTGGTGCTGTCAAGCCTGTTGGTGTGTTGGGGGTGCTGTTCCCCAGGTGGAGCACTTTATATTTCTTGATGTTGAACATCATCAGGTTCCAGTCCATCCAACTTGCCATCCTGTCTAGGTCCACCTATATCTGTAGCCTATCTTCAAGAATGACCACACTCCCCCATAAGTTGGTGTCATCCACAAACTTGGGCAATAAGCTCTTCACCCCCACATCCAAACTGTGAATAAAGATGTTGAAAAGTACTGGACTGAGCACCAACCCCTGTGGGACACTGCTGCCCACTTCTTGCCAGGATGACAGATCTGTTCACTACAACTCTCTGGGTCCTATTCTGCAGCCAGTTTCTCACCCACCTGACAGCCTCAGCGTTAAGCCCACAGTCCTCCAATTTTCTTGTGAGGACATCATGGGATACTAGAACAAAGGCCTTTTGGAAGTCTAGGTATACAGTGTCAACCTGCTCTCTCTTGTCCAGGTGCTGAGTTACCTGGTCATAGAAGGAGATGAGTTTGGTAAGGCAAGACCTGCCCATGACGAAGCCATGCTAGCTGTCATTGAGAATCTTACCTTCCTCAACTTTAATGCAGATAGACTCCTTGATGAACTTTCCTAGGATTTTCCCTAGGATGTTGTCTATGATGGTAATTGATTGAGCCTCATATGATTAAAAAAAGTAGTCAGCTGCCATGGGCCACCTGAATATAAATTTTAATTCCGTTTAGAGTCATTCAGAATCTTAATTCAAAATTCATTAGGAAGGTGGTTAGTTAAACTTAGTGTGTCATGCTCAGTTTAGGCATGCTGACTCATTTCAAAAGTCCTTTAACTCAGGGGGCAGCAGGGCAGACTCTACGAGGACTGGCTACAGGACCTGAACCTGTTCAGCCTCCACAAAAGAAGGCTGAGGGGGATCTAGTGGCCTGTTACAAACTAGTCAGAGGGGACCAGCAGGCATTGAGGGATTCCCTGTTCCCCTGAGCATTACCAGGAGTGACTGAAATAACGGTCACAAGCTGGGAGAGGGTAAATTCAGATTAGACATCAAGAGGCGCTACTTCACTGTCAGGGCGGCTAGGATCTGGAACCAACTTCCAAGTGAAGTGGTGCTGGCTCCTACCCTGGGGGTCTTTAAGACTAGGCTAGACAAACACCTTGCTGGGGGCGTTTGACCCCAGTACTCTTTCCTGCCATGGCAGGGGGTCAGACTTGATGATCTGCTCAGGTCCCTTCCAACCCTACTAACTATGAAACTATAAAACTCAAATACCTACACCATAATCAAGCCACCACAAAAAATGATGCTATATAATAAGTTAGCATAGATATTCAACTTTAAAATCTGAAGTAAGGTTTCCCAGTAGGGTCATATTGTGGATCAAACAGATACCGTCACAAAGCAAACAAACAAACAAACAAAGTTGCACACTTTTTGACCTTGTATTATATAAGTATCTAAGGATGAAGTTACATGCTACACTTAGACCGAATTAAGGGCACTTAATATATGAGCATCTGAACATTAAAGCTTGTTAACTCTTGCTAAGTGCCCTCTGACCATCTCAAAGTTACACTGCTTCAGGTGAGGGTTAACTCTGGGTCTAGCTCATGTTAGGGTATCTTCAGTCTGCTTGATGGAGATAAAGTGAGCAATTTTCAGTTCTCCAGCATCCCAGGATGCACCTCTTCCCCCCTCCTAACCCAGAGCATGGATATAGCCTAGGTGTCCTGGCTCCTAGCTACATCCCTAGTCACCAGCCCTCTAGTGATAAATTAAAATAGTTCCAGCAAAAAGTGGCATTAACTCTTAATGTGTGACTGCTCACAGCACATTCTAACTCTAGAACCACGTAACTTTCCACAGATTTAGTAATGTCTGAGTGCAAAATGTAAATTCACCCTAAATATTCAATTTCTTATCAGAAACAAACCTGAATTTTAAATAACTTGTGTGGCAGCTTGCTGCTAGCTGTAGAAAGAATTTGAATGGTAAAGGGCTGAACTATGAAGTTACTATTAACAAGCAATAATTACTTACATTTCTTATCAATGGAAAACAAAAAAAAAGTCTTTGAAAATTCTGGCCTAAATTCATAATCAGTTCAACTTTTTAATTTTTTTTTTTTTTTTTTAAGAACAAGGCCTTTCTTGAGTGTTTAATTCATATTTTCCCATTCATTTGTCAAAAAACCCCATGAAACTTAGCCAAAGAAATATTTACAATTCAGTAAAAATGTATGAACATCTGATCATTTGTTCTACAGAATTAATTACTCCCTGAAAGAGTTTTGAAAGAGAAAGAAAATGAGAAAACAAACATGTCACCATTTTTCCTCTCTCCCCCATCTTACAAGAATAATAATTTTATTGTCATCAGGCCAGATTTGAAATGCACTTTTAGAAGCAGGAATGGAGGAAAAACACTTTGCTTTAATCAGGTTAAAATACTTGGCTAAATTTACACACAGAAAGTTAAAGTCTTAGACCCGAACAGTTTTTTTTTAATGCAAAATAACAGATTTACTCTCTGTGTGTGTGTGACTACAAAACAGAAATCCTAAAATTTATGTATATCCCTTTACATTTGTAATTATTTACTCATACTTTGTGTTCACATCCTTAGAAGATAAGGCAAAGGATACTTATGTTAAGTTCCATTTAGCTTTTTAATTTGATTCTACAAGATGTGTCTGTATGTATAGTTAGATAAATAATGGAGTGCTGCTACAACCTAGAATGTAACCATCAGCCAAGTATGTTAATCAGAGAGGACGGCAGCAGTATATCATAGTAGGTTAAGAATATTCTTCTTTAACAAAAATCTTTTAATACAGGAAAATAAGTAGGCTATATCTTCCCCTTAGAGAGGCAAATGATCCAGCTCATCAAGCAGGATCTTATTAGTCTTGGATAAGGGACAGCAAAAGTGGACCCTTGGTTCATATTCTCTTTCTCACTACCGTTAAGTTAATGCACACACATTTTCTTTTACTCTCTCATTATCTGCCTTGTACTTATAGGTCACCATTCATATTCCTATTTGGTCTGTGGCCAAATTATTTATGTTAGTATTATGTTAGTAGACAGAAATAGAAAAAAAAATACTGCATCAATCCCATTGTATCATATTTTCATTTCATTTGTCTTTTTCTTGTGGCCTATCTGAGATTGTTTATGACAGGTATTTAACAGAATTCACAGATTCATTAGACTCTGACAGGGCCACAAAGTAAGTGTTTCTGCTATGGCCATTAGGCCGTTCATTTCATAAATGGCTGAGTGTGGATGTGTGGTACGTGGGGCGGCAGACCCATCTACATTGCCACACATTGCACACACAGGTGTTCCCCATGTTTCTACCTTGCAGCATGGTGTTGGAAGGGGGCGGGGTGTAAAAAAAAGCTCACATAAAAAAAAAAGTAGGGTGCAGGATGGCACATGTGGCAGCAGTGTGCATGGCCCAAAACCAGAGCCTGACCAGCTGGAGCCACACTCTGGTTGTTGGCCACACTTCCTGCCATGGATGCAGCCCAGGAGGGCCCCAGGACCCCAAATAAGGATGAGGGGGCCAGCACAGTTGTTGGCCTCAGCCTCCCC
>NW_017728910.1:10159486-10163200 GCF_001723895.1 Crocodylus porosus | reverse complement strand
CATAAGGTGTGCCACTGCTACTTGTCCCCAGGGAAACAAACATCCTCACTCATTTGGATGTGTCTATAAAGGCCAAACTACAGAACTACCCATAATTTATACCATACCCCACAGTCTAGGTTAATTTTGAACAATTTATAATTTTACATCCCTTAATGTTGTACAGGTGTAAATGAAGGTCATTTCATAGAATCATAGAAAGTTAGGGTGGGGAGGGACCTCAGGAGGTCATATAGTCCCTCTCTCTGCTCAAAGCAGGACCAGCCCCAACTAGACCATCCCAGCCAAAGCTTTGTCTAGCCAGGTTTTGAAAACCTCCAAGGTTGGAGCTTCTACCACCTCTCTGGCTAACTGCTCCAGTGTTTTACTACTCTCCTAGTGAGAAAATTCTTTCTAATACGTAACTTAAACTTCCCTTGCTGCAACTTGAGACCATTGCTCCTTGTTGTGTCATCTGCCACCACTGAGAACAGTCTAGATCCATTCTCTTTTTTACCCTGCTTCAGGTAGTTGAAGGCTGCTATTAAATCCCCCTTGAGTCTTTTCTCTAGACTAAATAAGACCAGTTTCCTCAGTCTTTCTTCATAAATCATGTCCCCCCAGCCCCCTCACCATTTCTGTTGCCCACCATTGGGCTCTCTCCAATTTTCCACATCCTTTCTGTAGTGGGGGGGCCCAAAATTGAACACAGTACTCCAGTTGTGGCCTCACCAGTGCTGAATAGAGGGAAATAATCACTTCCTTTGAGATACTGGCAATATAACTGCCAATGCAGCCCAATATGCTGTTAGCCTTCTTGGCAACCACACACTTATATTTAGCTTATTGTTCACTGTAACCCCCAGGTCCTTTTCTGCAGAGTTGCTGCCCAGCCAGTCAGCCCCCAGCCTCTACTGGTGCATGGGACTGTTACATCCCTAAGTGTAGGACTTTGCACTTATTCTTGTTGAACCTCATGAGATTTCTCTTGGCCCAATCCTCCAATTTGTCTAGGTCATCCTGAATCCTAGGCCTAGCCTCCAGTGTATCTACTACTCCCCCCAGCTTGGTGTCACCTTCAAACTTGCTGAGTGTGCACTCTATGCCATCTTCCAGGTCATTGATGAAGACATTGAACAAAACCAGCCCCCAGGACCGATCCCTGGGGTACTCCACTTGATACCTGCTGCCAACTAGACAAAGAGCCATCAATTACTATTTTCTGAGTCTGATGATCCAGCCAATTTTCTATCAACCTCACAGTCCATTCATCTAGGCGATAGCTTCCTTTGCTTGCCTGAGAGAATCCTGTGGGAGACTGTATCAAAAGCCTTGCTAAAATCAAGGTGAAATCCCTGAGGATCTGCTCCATGATTTTTCCAGGGACTGAGGTGAGGGTGAGTCATCTGTAGATCCTTGGATCCTCCTTCTTCCCTTTCTTAAATATGGGCACTATGCTTACCCTTTTCCAATCATCCAGGATTTCTCCTGATTACCATGAATTTTCAAAGATGATGGCCCATGGCTCTGCAATCACATAAGCCAACTCCCTCAGAACCCTTGGGTGCATTCCATCCGGCCCCATGGACTTGTACACATCCAGCCTTTCTAAGTAGTCCCTAACCCTGTTCTTTTACCACTGTGGGCTGATTACCCCCTCCCCAAACTGTGCTGCCAGGTGCAGTAGTTTGGGAGCTGACCATGCCTGTGAAGGCTGAGGCAAACAAGGCATTGAGTACTTCAGTCTTTTCTGCATCCTTGTCACAAGGTTGCCTCTCACATTCAGTAAGGGTCTGGCACTTTTCCTCATTGTCCTCTTGCTACTGACAAAAACTTATTCATGATTAGTGTGACCAGACTCTGGAACAGACTCCCAGTGGGGGTTGTGCAGGCACCTACCCTGGACATCTTCCAAAGGAGACTGGGCAACACACCTTGCTGGCATTATTTGACCCCAGCAGTCTTTCCTGCTCAGATCAGGGCAGCTGGACCCAATGATCTCACAAGGGCCCTTCCAATCTGTGAACCTGTTACACACTTGTAAAAACCCTTCTCTTTACCCTTACCTTCCTTGCTAGCTGCAACTTGAATAGTGCTTTGGCCTTCCTGAATTCACCCCTGCTTGCCTGAACTTATAGTCTTCCCTAATTATTTATCCAAGTTTCCATTTCTTATAATTTTCATTTTTATGATTTAGTTTACTGAAGATTTCCCTGCTAAGCCAAGCTGGTCTCCTTGCACATCGGGATGGTTTGTTCCTGCACTCTCAGTAAGGCTTCTTTGAAGTACAGCCAGCTCTCCTAGACTCCTTTTCCCCTCATTCTGGCTTCCAAGGGGATCCTGCCCATGAGTTTCCTGAGTGAGCCAAAGTTTGCTTTTCTGAAGTCTTACTCTGCTGCTTTACATCTTTCCTTTCCTCAGGATCCTGAATTTAATCATCTCATGGTTACTGTTGCCCAAGTGGCCACTATATTCCCCACCAATTCTTCCATTTGTGAGCAGCAGGTCAAGAAGAGCACGGCCCCTAGTTGGCTGCTCCAGCACTTGCACCAGGAAGTTTTCCCCAACACTCTCCAAAAACTTCCTGGATTGCCTGTATTGCCCTCCCAGCAGACATCAGGATGATTGAAGTTCCCCATGAGAACCAGGGACTGTAATTGAGAAACTTCTACTAGCTGTTTGAAGAAAGCATCATCACCACTTCACTTCCTCCTGGTCTGGTGGTCTATAGCAGACCCCCACCACAACATCACCCTTATTGCTGTCCCCTTTGACCCTGACCCAGAGGCTCTCAAAAGGCCTATCTCCATCTTCATACTGGAGCTCTCAGCAATCATATGGCGCTTTTTACATAAAGTGCAAATTCCTCCTCTTTTGGGGTTGGACGTTTGTACATTCACAGTATAAAACTGTTATACTCTTCTTCCAACACAAGGGTGTTGGTTAAATGCACCTAGATAAGAGAAGAAAATAGCTTAGTAAAATGTTAACAAATTATGTGAATACTTCCTATTATGTAAAGCTGCTATTCTAGAATGTGATTTACTTTGTATCTCGAGCAGCTTTATAATTTTGTTGGCAGATTATCTCTACAGGAACACAAAGAAGTGCTAAAGAAAGTACTGCTTCTTCAGTGAAGATTTTATGTTGCAAGATTCTCACTCCTAGTTCTTAATTCCATGCTGGAGCTCCAAGGAACTTGTGGAACTCCCCTGCATTCAACATTTTCAAAGGAGCTTATACTTTAATATCTGGAGGAAAGGATGTGGGTAAATTGAAGAGAAAGAGTAGGAGGAAGAAAGAGAAAATATAGAGCTATTTTCTGGCAGTTTATTTCAAATAGATAATGATTCTGTCTTTGAACATCCTCCAAACTTTCAGTGTTAAGGAAGCAATTTTTTATGAGGAACAATTCCTGCTGTTGAGTGCTTATTCTTTTTGTCAGGACATGGCATTATATGCTGCCTTTTTATGAATGTCTGCTGTGGTGCATTTTCTTATTGTATTGTCAGTCCAATTTCAGTAGGATTTAGATGATATTCAGCTGCCCCCTGCCATACATACCTCATCTATGAATCGCGATAATATTTCTAATATATATTTATTACACACCATAAATTAGATAAATAGGTAAAAACTAAGGTTCTAACAGCTTGTATCAAAACTCATATTGTACACATAAAATAAATATCTCTTTCCTACACAGGAAGACTATAATACCTAAACATATGCTGT
>NW_017728910.1:10123955-10159386 GCF_001723895.1 Crocodylus porosus | reverse complement strand
GGGATGGTTACCATTTACAGAGTATGGACCCACAACTTTTAAAATAAGGTTTTGGAGTTTGACTATTCAAAATGTTTTCTTTCTAGCTGGGGCTGTTATTGACTAATACATCATAAGAATGCAATTCCTCTAATGATGTATCAGTACAATACATCATCACAAATACACTACTATCCTGATGATATATTACCCAATAACATGGTAGCAGCTGGCAGGAACATCTAGTGAATCTGATGATGTAAGTTTTATTGTGTTTGCTTAATTTACTTAGTTAAATATAAGGAGGAATGAATGTTACCAGTTAGGTTGTGAAAATATATTGATATACCAGAAATAAATTGTATTTTCTTAATGGAAATTGGCAACATGCTAGTATCTTAATTTAGAAGAGTATGGTTTATTTGACAGCCCTCCAATGGTTTCTAGAAATCTGTATATTGTGCTTTCGGCTGGTATTCTTGTACATTTAAAATTACTTTTGAATACCTTGCATCCTAAACATAGCAACAAGTATCAATCATCCCTGTGCTGTCCTGATATCTGCAGCCATTGATCTGATTACCTAGCTGCGTTTAGATGCTTTCTACTCTTGTCTGGGAGCAGTTTTGTTACTTTTATCTCACAGTTTTACCTTACCTCGATTAGGATCCCTGAGTTGCAGCTCCCCTATTTACCAACTAGCATAACATGAGAGGCCTAACTGTGTTTGTCATATATAATCCCTTTATTCAGCTTCTGTAATAAAGTACTGGAAGAAAAAGAACAGAAATGTTCTACTTCAAATGAAAGCATTATTTTTTCATCCAAATGCATGTAGCACACAGAATGAAAACATCCTTTACATTAGTTCAGGTGCTTACTTGCTCATATTCACTCTCCTTCCTTCGCTGGCAATGACTCCACCTCACAACGGGCAGTTCCTGCTATCCTATTCAAAACTCCTTAGTTCTTTAGATCTTTTTAATGACAAGGTCTTTATCTCCTTTGATCCCAGTCTCAGTCCTGGAAAAAGTACATTACATTTTGTTAGTCTGGTTGGAGCCAAGCAGGAGCCTTCTCTAACAGTCTAACCTATTTTCCTTTAGGAAGTCACATTAGAGTCTATAGGTCTCTCCTATCCCCTTTCCTGTTGGTTATTCCTTAACAGCCTTCTCTAACAGTATTCAGTCAGGGAGGACAATATCAAAAAGGGAAATTAAGCCTGAAATACTATTTATATCAAACAATTCACTTAATTCTGTAATTCTCCACATAATGAATACTTGTATAAAAGTCCTTCTCTTTCTCCTGTAGTTAGAAATGTTAAGATCATTGGAGTGAGTGGGCAGCACAGAACTAAGGGCCTCGTTCCAGATACCGCACTTCATTTTGAAGACGAAATGATGGCATTTTAGCAGGGGCACACTGATAGATTTTATAACATTTAGATTACATTGTGTTTCCGAGAGAGAGAAATTGGTATCCAAGAATACACAGATGAAGTGAAGGGAGTTAATGGTCAGTAGGATGAGAAGAGTCTAGAGAAAAGTTATGGAAAGTTACAGGTAGCCAGAGTTAGACAAAGAGAGCTGGGCAAGGAAGATACTGGCTAGAAGAGGAGCAAAGTGGACCCCTGAGAAGCAAATATGTGAAGCAAATGTATGTGAGTCATGTTTTGGCATCAGAGATTGAAAAGAACAGTGTTGTAAAGGAAGCACTTATGGAGTGGGGCTTTAAACTTAAAAATGAAATTATGGTAGAGAACGTGGGCCCAAGAAGGAGAGTGAAACTTGCCACACAGAAATGGAAGGAATGAAAAGTGATAAAAAAGTGATCAGAGGTAGGTGAAGATATAGACCAGGCAGAGGAAAAGAGTAGAGATGGTAGGTAGATTTGGGATGAACATGCTTAAGGTGCATTGATTTGTAGATTTTGTAGGACTCTTGACAGAGGCACTTGGTAGATCAAGGAAGAAATGAAATAAAGGGTAAACAGTATTATAATAGTTACCTTTCTAAATAAATCATTCTGATGTGATCCATTACTGACAACTTCTGGTAACTTACACAGAAAAAAAAATGTAATGTTTAACAATAGTTTCATGGTTGAATAAATGAAAAAGTATTTTCCAGACATAGATGAAATTGGTAGGTAGTTTAATGTAACAGACCAGCTGAGCTCCTAAAATGTTTTTATAACAGAGAAAGAAAATAAGTAGTAAGAGCATGAAGTGTAACATCCTTTGTCTACATATGCCTTTTTGACTTCTGAGTTTTCATTTTGTTTATTGCTATGGAAATTACTCTGTGCCAGATTTTATTGCTATGGTATGGTATACATGAATCAGAAGTGTAAGGTTATTGCAAACTCTCAAATGCGGCACAGACCTGGAGTTCATTCCAACAGCAATCTAATCTTTCTGTTTAGAAAACCAAAATATGACATCAAATAGGTAAATCCAATGGTGTGGAAAGGTTAACTGGGTTTCTCAATTGAAAGACAGTAATTTAAAGTGTTCAGGAGCTGCAAATTGATCAGACCAGAAAAAAATAAATCAAGAAAAAAAAAGAGACTATTTACATATGGCTACATGTAGGAATGCAAAACAAAAACAAACAAACAAACAAAACACAACCTAGGGGGAAAATTCAGACTGTAGCTACATTGTACTTCAGTGCTGTGTGTTTGAATCAGTTTAGCTCACTCAGGTATTAAAAAAAGTCTAGTCGCGATAGCAGAGAGTACTAACAGCGGAGTAAATTGCCACATATACAATGTTAACCATAGACATATCTTAAGACGTAGTCCGTTATATTGCTGAAGTGAATTATTTATAAGGGCTCAATAAATCTTTTATTTGCAAGTCCTACAGTACAGGAGCATTATTATTGTATAATATAATTACATTATCATGCAATACATGTTACTAAGATTTTGCCCAATGTGGTCAACTCCTTGAGGGATATTTGGAAACTTAGGTGGCAGACTATTGCTTGAAAATGTTTCATTTTTATTGGAAAAGACCAACCAAAAGAAAGAGATTAGAGGTATTTCTTCTATTTAAAATATGTGGAACATGGAAAGATTGCAACTCATTGAAGGTCACTCAAAAAGTCTGGGGGAAATGGGACCTGTGGCTAGATCTTAAGTGCCAATACTCTGTCTTTACCAAAAGACAAATCTTCCTCTTAATGAGTATTTTCTCTATTTTTGATTACTGATTAACATAAGATGCACCTGAACAGTCTTAACTCTAAGTTCAATAGATGGGTATATGTGCAATCAAAGTTATTGCGTTGTCACCTGTGAAAAAAATTGCAACAGCTCACCATGAACTAATATTGTAGAAGGTAAAAAAATTTAAAATGTGTTATTTCTCTCTATAGGAAAATTTGCTCCTTCACTAAAGACATCCAACACTTAGTCTGTTAGTAATATTTCTAGTTAGTTATGACTCTAGTTCTGAGAATTACATAACTTCGACATACATGACTAGAAGAATTGCTCCTACATAAGACAGAAGCATACATAAAACATCCAAGTTAACTGAACGCATCACTGTTTTCCACATAATATTCCTCAGGAACCCTGATTACTATGCATTCAGGAAAGGTTCAAGGTTCACTTATAGCATCTAAAGGACAGCATTAATTATATATAAGAGATAGGTCAGACGCTTTCTCCTCTCAAACAACTGTTTCTAGCACAGGATACCTAAAAGAGAAAAGAACTTGGAGCATCCACTTTTCTATGACAGCACATTTGTGGCAGCCATAATTTTCCATGGTTAAGGTATATTCTAAAAGTTTATTTTCATTCTACAGTAAACATAAAAGTATGAAAAGTCAAGGTTCTGTGTGGGATGGTACACTCAAAAAGGGTAATTGTTAAACTTCTAGAAACTTCCTCATTAGGATAAGGTCAGCCTTTATTGTTCGTGTCCATTGAGCAGGGTGGAATTGCTCACGTGAAATATTTAAACATGTTTGATTGAAAAATAGAAACTGCATTAAGGCATGAATATTTAAGCATAGTATCTTTGCTCAGTTACATTATGTGTATATTGTATTAGACTGCTGACAGACATTAAAAAAAAAAGTGCTTTGCTGAAAGAAATGGTGCATTAGTTTGACCTGGCTCTGCAGCGTCTGTATAGATTGGCTACTTCAACAGGGCTTTTTGGTGCTACTACTTAACCTGATTCATTCAGCTGTTAGATGAAAGCACCAAAAAAGTCCCACTAAAGCACCTGAGCTATAAAGTCATTGGATGAGCTGGGCCCAGCTAACACAGTGCCTCTTCTGGGTATGTGCTGGGCTTGGTGTTGGGATACATGAAGTGTAAAGTAAAACTGTTTTTGGTGTGGGGGTGGGGGAGTATGTTTGCAAGCATCATCCATGCACAGTCCAGACTCATACGTTGCATTTGAATTGTTTAAATTAGTATACAGGTAATTTCAATAAGTTCAGGTATGTAACTGCAGCATCAGCCAGATAAGAAGTCCACTTATCATTATGCCCATACCCAGCACCCTTTTTCTACATCGCATCATGCACTAAGCCTTGCCAAATTACAATACTATGCTCTCCAAATCTTCTAATCCCTTCCTCAGTGCCTGGTTTTCTCCTAATGTTGGGGTCTGTTTGTAAGCACATTGAAGTTCAGATTAGGTTTTATTTTATTTATATATTTTCTTTTTCTGTAAAATACCTAGCTGTTTGGCACCTTTAGCTGCTCACTGGAATAATCTATGACACTTTGTAGACTGGAGCTTGGAAATGGAATTGGATGAATACAAGAAAAGTAAAAGGACTGAATCAGGGGAAGAATGGTGGCACAGGAGAGCTGTGAAGGGTGTGATTTATGATGGGGAAGTCTACCATATTTCTAGGTACAGTAATTCTAACAGCGCACAGTCTCAAAATTCATGCATTTGACATTTTCAACTCTGATAGTCCTACCCTTCCTGACCTAAACACTCAGGCTAATTCTATTGCTTCCTTCTTCATTCCCTTTCTCTTCCACATTCCTAAACCCAGCTCTAACAAAGAGGTAAATCATAGAATTGGTTTGGGGAATATTATGGCCGTGTGTGTGGATGAAACGATAGGCATGTGTGCACACTTTGATGTAGGCTAAATGTTTTTTTACTGCTTTAATGGTGACAGTGTTTGCAAACGTCAGCAGTGTATTGCACATTAATTATAGCTGCTGTAGCAAATTCAGCGGTGTAATGTGCCTTAAATGACTTGGGGCACAGTAAACTAAAACTCCTCCAATGAGTTTTAGTTTGCTGTCCTACCAGCTGTGGAGCAAAGCACCAGGCTCCATGCAGCTCATGGGCTTTGCAGGAAGCCCTGCAGGCAGCCTGGCAGTAGCCCAGGAAGGCAGGCTCCATCTAGGAAAAGCGGTGGGCCTGATCGTTTTGTATTTTTCTTCAGAGCCTGCCTGCCTGAGCTGCACAGGGGCCCAGTGCTTCCCTCCATGCCTGCGGTGCCCCCTGGAACCACCCGACCCAGGTGCCTGCAGGCAGGTGCCACCGGTGGGGGGGGGGCACCAGTTCCCCCACAGCCCAGAGACTGCTCCACCCACTGGCAGCTTGCCGTCCCTCCTCCCCGCTGCCAGAGACGCAGGTAAATTGGGTGTGTGCATGACACAGGGGCTTAATTGGCCCTAAATTGAAGCAGTGTTTTTAAAAATCCACCACTTCAATTTAGGGCCCCCGTTTCATCTACACACACCCTACTGCAGGGAAAAAGGATAATGGAACCAGAGGAGGCAGCAGAGCACTCAGGAACTGGTCTGGACAATAGGGCCAGGCACTGAAATTTCATGCAGTAGCCACTTCTGCTGAAGAAAATCATGTGGAACTAGTCAAATGTGACACAGAGTTAGAAAAAGATTTCAGATGGCAAGGGGAATATGTACTGGTGTGCAGCTAGTAACTCTGTCTGGTAGAATGGTGTCAAGAGAACCAGAAGACTAAACATGGTATTTTGTTCTTCAATATGTTTATTAAAGCATTTGTACTTACAGCTGTAATTGACTGCTACATCACTTTCTGTTAATGAAACACAGATGTACAACTAAGCTTGATGAAAATGGGAAGATACCAAAAACCAAAACCAGTGTTGCTCCAAGACTCCATGGATTATTTATTTGGGGTACAAATTTCTGTCCACATAAACGTTATTTCCAGATAAGCAATCATCTGAAGACTTAACTAGCTCCTGAAATCACAAACCATTTTCCTTCCTCAAATATCACATTGCTTTTGCTTTATTTTTGCCCCCCTTGCATGCATTTGGACTAGGGGCAGAAATGACACAGAAACAGGTATAAGTGATCAGTTCAAATCAGTATCTCAACAGAAGCTAAGTGCACATAAACTGCTTTCAAAATGGATGAAACTGGTTTAAGATAAATTTGGATGTATGTAGTATCAGACAGAACTGATTTAGGTTAAGTCAGTTAATTAAATTTCTGTCCCAGATTCAAGTTAACTTACAGTCCCCCAACATCCCACGATGCTTTGCACCTCTCCCACACCCTCAGAGAGTGGGTGGGCTAGCTTTGGCCGAAGCTGTCTGCTCCTACCAAGCAGAGAGGTGTGCTCTGGCATTCCTTCAGCATCTGGCCTGGGCCACTTCTGGCATGTGGCTGCATTTTCATAATCAAAAAAGAATGTCTGGTCACTTGCTTATCAGTTCAATCTATGCAGCTTAGGTTAACCTGCAAAGATTGAATCAATTCAGCCTCAGGCTTTTTGACTACTTGTACTTAGCCTTGGTGTAAAGATCTAACTTTTTTTTTTCCAATAGCTTAGAGTGTGACTCATTTAAATTATGTGTGACACCACATTTAACTCTAAGATTAATAAATTCTATTAAATACATTCCAAAACAGTACTTCATGGCTCTCGGAGATAGGTCCTCAAATGTTTTTTAAAATACCTCTGGAAACCTAAACACCTTTACCAAACTGATCCTTAGATATGAAAATCTATAATATATTTGAAGGCTAGGGCATGATTTGCACTTCCTAATAGAAGAAGCTCAAGTCACAAGTTCATATATTTATAATTCCTATATCATGCTAGGCTAGATCATTAATCCCTTGCACAATGCTATTATATTAATGGACCCAAGTCCCCTCCTTTCTCGGACAAGCTACCTAAACTATGTATTGCAATATAGAAAAATAAGAAGAATTCTCAGAGTGGTTCCCCCCAGCCCCTCTCAAAATGGGTTTGCATACCAGTACAAACCATAATAATGCGTAATGACCAAGCTTATAATCATGCAGAGAAACTTGAGACTGGATTTGAATATTTCTCAGAAATGGACATCAGCTTCCTGTAATTTGAATTGATAGAGACTTTAAAATTTTTAATAAGGCCTATTATATGCTCTAATTAGAATACCATATTTATCAAATCAATTTCAAGGCAATTGCTCAGTGTTTCCTGTCAGTTTGTCAGTTTCCTGAGAAGCGTACTGTTAAATACTGGCAAGTGCTTTACGGACACTGAAGAATGCTCATTGGCAAGGAAATGGGATCCTACTTCTACATGTGCAACACTGTATGCACTAGAAGTCTGGAATACAGATATGCTATGCCACTCCGGTTTTCTCTTAGCCCAAATCAAATGCTGGAACAGACTGTGAAGATCTGATTCACTTTGAATCATAGCTTACTATGCAAGTATCAGTTGGGTCATTAGAATGATTTGCATAATAAATTAGGCTGAATGAGGGGTTCATTGATATGGCCCTGATTAAGGAAATGTGGTTTTTTCCTATAGTATGACTATATATTTTTTAAATGCTTTCTCACCTTGTTTTACCACAAATAATAAGCACGCACATGTGCACACACCAATTACTTTTTTCAAAAGCAATCAGCACTAGCCTCTCTCTACTCATACTGTAGCACTTAAGTCAATAATGAACACTCATCATTTAAACATTACCATCCTTCATATCCTACAATAACAAAAATAAATATATATGGTAAATATATTTCTTTATTTAACTTTTTTATTGATAGCAAACTTAGATATATTTTCAGTGATAGATTAAAAAGATGAACAAACATATGATTTTAAGTTTTTTTTTTTTAATCTTTGACCAAAAGGTAAGGCAGCACTGTAAATCCCAAGGGAAATCCTACTGCAGTTAGAGAAAATGGATTTTCAGGGTTTTACCCCCCCCAAACCAACTTAGGAAAGTAGGGTATAGTCTGTTGCACCTTGTAACTGGTGTACCCTTGACCTGCAAGCCTGGGCTGGCACAACCAGCTTGGCACAAAAGGGATAGATGACCGGACAGGTGGGGAGTAGCGGCGAGTAGGAGTCAGGCGGCTTGAAGCGTATTGGCTGTATGAAAGGTTTATTGTACTTACGCTACCGATGGTCGCAGCATAGGCAGGATAGCTGACTTGTTCAGTTACAGTGCTTAAAACAGAACGGTCTAAAGGGGTCTGTTGGTTCACAGGGTTCCTGAGCCAAGCCCTTGCTTTCTAACCTGGAGGCTAGGTGCGGCTGCCCGACTCAATAGTCCCAGAACTGGTCAACAGCTCATGCACAGGGAAAAGTTATAATGCACTTTCAATCAGTAAACTTCCGAGAGCTCTTTGACGAGAAGGACAGACAAACTGGTGAGACACAAATACGCCAAAATGAAGGTCGGTGGCAGGGAGATGTCTACAGGTGGCCAATCTGCTGACTGTCTCTCCTTGGTATGCTCAAAGCTCTCCACTTAATGGCGGGAGTCTGCTCTTAGTTATAGTCAGCAGTGACCAATCGCTTCATGCCAATTGTGAATATTTACTGACCGCCAATTACATTCTTACACAGTGACCTAGATACATATTCATCTGACCTAGATACCTATTCATTTGACCTAGAAACATTATTCATCTGGCTGCCCTCAGCGGGTTCAAAACATCAACCTTGTGATTGGCACCTGCAATACTTACCATTGCAGACAACAAGCTCCTTAAGTGTGGAGAACAAACTTTTAACAAACTCCAACTGCAATGCTTCTTTTAGCAAAGAAATAAAGGCTACTAGTTTTGAGGGGTCTTTATGGCCTACATCCTTACTAAGTTATTATGGTCTTTTGCTTTGCTGGCATCGGCACTCTAACCGACAGGTAAAACTCAGACATGACATTCCTACCCATTAAAATATCTAAATCTTTCCTGTTGTTCTCCCAGAATCTAGGTAATAATAATAAGGCACTTATATCTGAGTGAAAAAAGAATTTGAAAATCTAATTAGCCACCAACTTTGATATTTTATGCTTTTTATCAACTACTGAATTCCTAGATAAGGAATAGGAAAAACTAGCAAATTACTGTACTGATAAATACGTCTGATAGCTGGTAGTTAATAAAATGAAATCTATTATACAAGTTCCCTATCTTTGTCAGGAGGTATCCTCCACACTGTGTAAATATGTATGGTTTTGCAGTGCACAAAGAACTGGAAGCATATTTTAACTATGTCTTCTAACCATCCTTATTGTATCTGAAGATGCAGTTTGGTTTAATGTAGCCATCCTCAATCAGGATGCCATAAAAACCTAGTCATGAAATGCTAGCAATGTCAGGTGTGCAAACATGATTTGCAAGATAAACCCAGTGATCGCAAATAGGAATTTATTGTGTTAAAAACATGCTGATCTGTTGTGGTCTTTTTTGAGTTTTTCGCAACAGAAATACTTCCCCTGTTGTTGTTTTGTGTTGTTTTTAATAAAAACATAAGCAAAAACTAAGGTGACATTTTCTGAGGAGTGACTTGAGACTACTGAGGGGTTCTTTGAATTAAAAAAATGTTGAAAACCACTGGCTTCGGGGTACAGTTAAAATGGTATCTCTCCACAGGATTTTGTCTATCCGGGTAAGCTGTTTCAAAAGACTTCTAACAAGATTTTGTATTTTAGGACCCCCCCAATCTTAAGACATCCTTTTCTAGAATATTTCATGTTGCCATTATGGGTACATAATAGAAACAAATAATCTGGCAGTCCATATGGATTTAACAATGAAGGTACATGAGAAATAATCTGCTCGATTTAGTGTTTTAAAGGTCCAAAAGAAAGCAATAAGTCAGAAACGGTTGATTCAGATTTCAGATGAAGCTGTGTGTACAGTGCTGAATGCCTGAACTAAAAGACAGCAACAAGGATCCCATGTTACAGGCAGGAGTTAAAATATTTTCCTGCTGCTGAAAAGAACAAAAAAGTGTTAGTAGATAGCAACATGTGCAAGTGGAAAGGGATGACAAAGAAGGCATTGCTAGATGCAGCACATTAGGATATTTGTTGTTTGTTTGATTGGGGGAGTGCTCAGTTTTCAAAATGGTTGGTTTTTATGATAATACAAAAATATTAGCCTCTGAGCAAAGTAGAACGGAACAACCAGATTCATAATGACTTCAATAATTCAGTTTATGGGAGGTCAGGGGCAATCCTGTACTGGCAAAACTAAGGTAATGAAGCTGGGAACCAAAAATAAACATAGGGATCATTGTCAGATACAGAGACCAGAAGGGAAGTCTTCTGGTGATTGTAAATAATAAAGCCATCTGTGCAATAGTAGGAAGCAGTACATTGGGCAAACATGAGAGGAGAACATAAATCATGGAAGTTATTCTTGCAATATATAAGATGCTGTTGAAGGCTCATCTGGAAAATTATGTGCAGTTTTGATTACCACATAAAGACATTGCACAGATCAAGCAGGTGCAGCTCAGAGCAATCAATTCACTCAGGATTTGGGGGGAATTTGAGTTATGAGGACAGACTAACCAGACTTGGCCTTTAAACCTTAAACCAATGGCATCTAAGAGAGAATTTTGCTAATATATATGAAATCCTGGTGCCAATAAGATGTTCATGAGAGCACCTAATTAAAACCAGATATGCCAAGGGGTCAAGGATGGATGCTGTAGGTACCAACCCTTACACAAATTAAAAAGTAAGTCTTTACACAAAGGTTGATTATAATATGACACACACTTCCAAAGGCAACAGTATAATCAAGCAGTATAAATCACTTGAGGTAGCTGGAACAATTAGTGAGGAAATTAGACAACAGAGCTATGAGCTTGTCAATTAAGACAGGAAGAAAGAATGAGGAACTTCCCTCAAGTCTCTCAAGTTTTCATGTGCTGCCAATTGCTATTGCCAGTCTCTAGTGTGGTGCTACTTTTAATATGTGTCCTGATATCCTAGACTTACTCCTACACGGAGATACTGTTCTCTTTTTTTACTTAGGTTCTTTTAACCAGGGATCTTGTTTTTTCTCTGATTAAAAAAAAAAAAAATCCCCAATTTTTGGATTGAAAAAGTAACCCCAAATCTGCATTTTTTTGTGATTCAAATGAAATACAACTAATATATAGATATATATTTTCTGATGGAAAATCACCATTTTCAAATGAAAAAATCTTTTTTTGTGACTAACCCTGGTTGGACTATATATACAGATATATATGTATTGGTGTTTCATTTGAATCATGGAAAAATGTGGATTTGGGCTTTTTCATTAAAAAAATTGAGGATTTTTTTTTTTAATCAGAGAAAACCAGGATCCCTGCTTAAAACATTTTTAGTAGTTGCCAGCTCAGCTTTTTGACACTCAAACCATACAGTACAGTTCAGGAAACCGAGCGTGTGTAGAGAAGCAGAGCGTGGAAGGAGGAGGGATGCACAATTTCAAACCAAAGCAGCCATCTGAGGACTGTCCTACATTCTTTGCATTATTTTCAGTGTAAATTGAATCAGCAAGATGTTCAGGATCAGACATTTTTCTATTGAATAAAAAAGGCTACTTGACTTTTAGAGCAATAGCTGTTACACACAACTGTCTGTTGAGAAGGGGGAGTATTTTGTCTCTGTTTTGTACATAGGAGTCTGCTGACTCCACAGTTGTGGTCAGCCCAAGATATGTTCTGGCTCTTTTGACCTATCTTCAAAAATCCATGTGCACATACTAACACTGCAAATGTCAGTAGCAGTATTGCAGGTATGTTACTTTTCAGGATTTCTGAGAGGTTTAAGGTTGAGTCATCAGTTTCCTTAATTTATGGCTGCATTCTATTTTGAGCCGAGGTTGTGGCCTTGAAAAATTCAGAGACCTTGGAATCTATTATCTCTGGTAAGAATACTTAATCAGTTTTATCCATCACATTTGAAATTTGGTTTTCAGCCACATGTTTAGTGATGGCTTCTCAGTGTGAATAAATACATGCAAAATAAAAAGTAAAATACTTAACTATAACCCACCCCCAAAACACAAAATAAAATGATATAGGCAAGTAAATTTCCCCAGTTCTATTTTTATTCACATTCAACTAAATTGATAGCAATGACTTTTGCAAATGTAATGAGTAGCTGGGAGTATTTCAGAGGAAATCAAATTTATGTAAGAAAAATCTTTTTTCCTTTATTTCTACCATTTTTGTTGTAGAAGCTATAAATTAGAGAGGCTCCTTAGGCTGAAGGATTTGGGAACTGGCAGGTGTTCCTGACAGAGCAGGTAGGTAGCAAGTCAGAGACAGACAAAGGACCTGCAGAGGTTGCCTACTGCTACTCCATTAAAGTTTACTGTTTAGTTCTCATTCACTGTATACCTGTGTGTAGGCATCCAGGCATCCAGTGATCCAGTGATCACTATAGTTGGAATATCTATTTATAATACCTTAATTACTACAAGCCTGCCTTCATTTACTACCCAAGCTCATGGGTATTAAATGAAGTGTTCACAATATAATTACGTTCTGAAAAACAAGAGCGAGAAATGTAGTTGTTTTTATATACGATATAAAAATATTAATGAAACTTGTTACCAGCTTACAACTTTTTTGGCGGGATTTTCAAAAGCCTTCAGAATTGCCCAGCCTCAACTACTTTTAGGGTCTACGGGAGCATAAGGAGATAAATTGGACTATTTTTTGTAATGTTCCCCTTTTATTACACATAATATTTATCATGAGCTCTTGAGGCAAATAAGACAAAAGGCATAATTCCCATCTTCCCATTTCCCAAAGATTAATTTATGCAATTAGTCCAATTGATGTCAAGGGACTACTCATGTACACAATGTTAAATGTGTGTATTTGTAGGATCTGGGTCTAGCAGACCTAATGACAGTAGCATAACTAAAAGTTATGATGATGATGATGAGTAGGGCACCATCCCTAGGTGCCAACTTGTGGGGAAGGGATTTGTTAAACTGGCAGCAGTGGTGACCCAGAGTTGATCAGAAAAAATATTTTTCCACCAGAAAATGTTGATGAAAAGAATATACATTCTGAGATCTAGAAAGGTTTGTTTCTAGGAGGAAAGGAAGCCAACAGGAGCCTTAGAGGGTGCGGGGCACCAAGGTTCAAGTCCTTGCTTTCTATTGAACTTGACTTTCTGGTGCAGGGATAGTTTAGATCCTTCAGTACCACATAGGCCTTAACATGGGACATTTTATCAGACATACAAGGTGCCTATAATGACCAATCAACTGGTCTCTCTACAAGCCAGTTTGGAACCAACATGGAAGGTCATTTTGGGAGTAGACTAGTTGTTGTTGACAATAGCTCGCAATTCAAGGATGATCTCTACCATGGCTCACTGACGGGTCTTGAGGTGATTTAAGAGTCCAATCTTTGAGCCATAGACTTATCTGCAGATGTTGCACACCTTTCCACAGGGGAGAGTAAGTCTTCCTCCATTCTCTCTTCTATGCTTCAAGGGCAAGGTGCTTTACCTCAAAATGGACTGCCACTTGGTTGAGGTTGTGGCACCACTGGAACCAGTCAACAGCCAGTTCCTCCCAGCTCTTGATAGTAAGCATCCATATTCTGAGACATGCCTTCATTCTGTTCTTATAGCATTTTCACTGACCACAGAGAGATCTCAGGTTTTTACTAAGCTGGGAGTATAGCACTTGTTATAGGAGTCAAGAGTTGGATATCTGAATACAATGTCTGATCCAGGGAAGTTGGTGATTGAGGATCACAAACTCAATGGTGGTAATACTGGCTTTCTAGAGGCATTGTTAGAGATATGTCTCCAGGCCCCTGAGATGACAATGGTAGGTCACCAATGTTTCACATCCACATAGGAGAGTGGGGATGATGACTGCATCATAGACCTGGATCATGGTGTCTTTCTGGAGATCATAATGAATAAAGACACACCACACAATTTTCCAGAGGAGGCACTTGTGCAGCAAACTGTGTGTTGGATCTCCTCATCAATATTCACTCTCTCAGGGAGATGACTACAGAGGTAGAGGAAGTACTCATCTACCTCCAAAGTCCTTCCTTGAATAGTGATGGGTGGGGGGAAGGTAACATTAATGACCTGGAGCAGACTAATAGAGCACCTTAGTCTTCTCGTTATTGAGAGAGAGACCCAAAGTTCAGTAGGCTTTTCAGCATGACCTGGGGTTTTCCTCAGTGTGGACAAGAATGGACCAGTTGTTGACATATTGAAGGTCTAGGGTGATTGTTTTGAGCACTTTGGTCTTTGACCAAAACATCCCAGATTGAAGAGCCCTCCATTCATATGTGAATTCCAGAAGGAAGGTGGTCGGTCCTTTATAAGAACCAGAATGGCTGTCAAAAAAATGGAGAACAGAGTCAGGTGATGATACATCCTTGCTTGACCCCAGTTTGCACGACAAATGGATCCATCTCCACTCTGCTACATAGAATGGTCACAGTCATCTGGTCATGAAGAATCCTCAGGATTTTCAAGTACTTTTCAGGACATCTAAATCTGGTCAATACTTTCCACAAGGCTTCTAGTGATAAGCCAGACTAGATTACTTTTCTATTTATAACTTCTCCTTACAATGAATTTGATGTAGATATTATGGAATAAATACTGCCACACAATGTATTTCAGCTATCAACAGAAATGTGAATTCTTAATATTTTAGCAGACCTCCAGCTTTATATTAGTCCAGCTTTTTTTTGACTGGGCTTGTGGTTTTGTACAATTCATGTATTCTGTAGGAATCCAGATGATTTTTTTTTCTGCTTTATCTGCAATAGAGCTCATTATACCTATTCATTTAATTTATGTACATAGAATGGAAGTATGTCATCCACAAAGTTTCTATTTTGTCATTTTTTCATTTATGTAATATTTAAAAGTCTGTCAAGGTATCATAAGAGACATAGTCTGACTCACATTGGAAATGGGAGTTTTTGGAAATGTTTGGAAGGTTTATATCCTGCAGAACATTAGGAAAATGTTGAAGTGGTCTAGCTAAACATGTAAAATAGTTATTATGATAATTTAGGCCACATTATTAATCTCTTTGTGTGTTAACTGCTTCTCAGAAGTATATCAATATTAATAATTGATATTAATATTTCCTTAAAAATTGAAATACTAGACCTTTCAGACTAGATTGAGATGTTTTAGCAAAATATATATAAAAGAATATTCCCAGAACAGGGTTGTTGGTTGTAGCTGTGTTGGTCTAAGGACATAGGCAGACATGGTTCTTTGGGTAGATGTGATATCTTTTATTAAACTGTGGCAGGGCACTGTGGGTACCTGCCACTTTAAAAACTGAGCCAAGCAGCCAGCAGATGCTTGATTGTGGTGGCCATTTTAGAACTTTGGCCGCCTATATAAATAGAGTGTTTTGCTACTGGCAAGCTGAGGCAGTAACATTGCCTGGCTGCAAGGCTTCATGCATCATCCTGGAGGTAAGGGCAGGAGCTGTAGGGGATGGCTAAGAGGCTCCTGGCCCTGGGCCTGGGCATGACCTAAAACTACACTCTGCCAGGAGTGGGTGGCCTGGTGGGGCTCCCAGTGGTGAGGGAGGCTCCAGGAAATGCCAGGCCAGTTACCACCCTGCTGAAAGGTGGATTAGGGTGCCTTAATAACCCTAGCTCCCACAGCCAGGTGGATTACCCCATAGAAGGGTCAGGAAGGTGGACCCAAGAGAGAAAGAGGGCTCTAGATTCAAAGCCTGACTTGTAATCCCTTGACTGGTCAATGCTGGGGCCAGGACCAGAAGGGTCAAAGGGCCAGGAGCCCACTGTGAGGAGCGACCAGAGCTGAGGGCCTGGGGTTTCAACTGGCCTGGAGGTGAGGCCAGGGCCAGTATAGCCAAAAGTCCCAGGAGATACCGATAAGGGGGAACAGTTCAGGGAGCTATGTAGCTTAGAATGAAGGAGAAGTAGGCTGCCTGAATGGAGGGATCTTAGAGGGGTCCTGGCTGAAGAATTCTGGAGCCCAGAGTGGGGCCAGTGGCATTAAGACCTGTGGATGCCATCTGCGAGGCTTGGGCTGCAGTGTATGGAAAGAACAGAGCTGGAGATAGTGCCCCCCTTGCATCAGGGCAAGAAATAGGCAGCCTCCTGCCTAATTAACATCTTAATGAAATAACAAAAAGGCATGGCAGGAAAGAAGGCAGGTGGTTGGCCCAGAACAGGTGGGCCGGGCTGTTGGTAGATGGGCCCTGAGAAGGCCCCCTGTTACATAGACCAACTAAATAGTTGGAAAAAATTGTTCTTTGCAGGCTTTTGGGCACAATGAATCTCCTTATGTCTGAAGAAGGGTGTTTTGTGCCCAAAAGCTTCAAAAGAAGAATTTTTGCAAGTATTCAGTTGGTCTAATAAAAGATATCCCATCTAACCAAAGAACCTTGTCTGTCTATTTCTAGAATGGAGAAGTTCAGGTGCTTTCAGAGAGGAATTTGAACTTCAGGATACTTCTTTGAAATTCTGATGTCAGTAGCTAGAGCACTCCTATGTCTTATTCTGTAGTTTGTGAAAACAATGAAGGTCTGAGGTAAATAGTAAATTAATCTTGCTGCTGATTTTAAACATCTGAAAACGTCTTTAAAAGAAAGAAAGAAATGTACTCGCAATCATGTAGACACAAAGCATGTGCAGAATGCTTCCTGAGAAATTGACATAAATGTTAACAAAATGTCAGGGCAATGGAAATTTGGACTTTAGGGCTAAGTGCAGACATTCAACCAGCTTGAGATGGAAGTGCTCTAACTGTCTAGTGGAACATGAAGCACACACATTAACTCTGCCTGCACAGGCTGAGTTTGGCTGGTAGGGGGTGTTCTCACATACCTCCCAGCATCCCTATGGGCTCCCCTGCTCAAGGCTCCTAAGTGGAGCCAAATAGCTAAGTCACTGCTGGTTGGCTGGCGGGAACATCATGGCTGCAAACCTGGATTTGATGCCTGTATTTCCTCCCCTCCTGCCAATGCTTGTGGCCTCAGCTCTGCACAGCAGTTGATAGCAGCCATGGGTATTCAACTTAAACACAAAACCTCAGGACAGCAAGGTAAATACCACATGTAAACCTGCCACACCTCAACTTTATTAAATATTGAAGCTGCCAATTTTTCTGTGTGCATAATAAAGAAAAATTGTGGAATGTTGCCTGCTCTGGAACTTGTACCCAAGGCCAGGTAGCTGCTTATCTTTACAGAGACTGTGTCATTCCCCCACAGTGGGACCTGGGCCCAGAGTGGTGTGGCCCAGTGGGCTGATGTGCCTCAGGCATCCTGGTTCTCCTCTCTTCCCCCAGCGCTGCTCCCCAGAGCAGGTCCCACTGGACATCTTCCTGGCTCCTTGGATCATGAGCCATGGGGGTTCCTACACATCTGATCTCCTGTTCTGGTGCTCCCCTGCACTCCAGCATCTAATCCATGTACCATGTGAAGTGTTACCCCATGGTCACCAGCCAAGGTCCCTCCTGTGGTGCTCAGGCATGTTTCCCCAGGATGGAGTCCCTAGAGTTGGGTTCTCCTAGCTGAAGGGGTGGGCAGCAACCTGCTCTACCACTCCTGCTTAAGGCGGCAATGGTCTTCATGTGGGAGACAGTGCTGACACCACTCAGAGGTCTCATAGCTGGATCCCAAGTGGTCTTTGGCCCTGTGCATAAGCTCCTCATACTGTAACTATGACTCTCAACTCTGTAGCAGCAAGGTTGGCCTTCCTCAGACAGTGGATGGCCACCTGTAGACCTTGTTCTTGGACCTTCAAAGCACATTCCTGGACCTGGATGGCTCAGTCAAGTGCCACAGCATAGCCAGGTGCAAGCATTTGCCAACCTGTCCATTCCAATGCCCAACACTGAGGGCTCTATTTGGTCCTCATTTCTCTGATGCCATCTATTCACATGTCTTTGGCTGACCATCCTAGATACAGCATCACAGACTCCAAGACTGGGCTCCCATGTACAACTGTGGAGTTTGCAGATAAAGGAGACACTGAGGGACATATGATGAGTCCCCTGCCTGAACCTTTTTTTTCCTGCCTGGGTTCAGAAGCTGCTCACAACCTGGAACTGACCACTCTATGAAATGACTACGTTCCATCTCCCAGCTGGGAAAATCTGAATACCTGGGTTCCATCTCCATGCTGTGGGAGCTCGGTGAGCTGAGAACCCAAGCATCCAGGTCCAGAGGAATGAGGTTTCTCCAGGTCTTTAGGAGAAGGGATGGAGGGAGGGAGTGTAGGGAGATTGCTGGAGAGAATTCTCATTTCCCACTGAACCTTACTAATGTAGCAGTGCTCATTAGTAGATGTTTTGCTGAACAGTGGCCAGAGGAAATCTGCAGGAAACGCCAAGAAAATCTGGAGTTGCGGCTGTTATAAAACCTTGGCTTTGGGACTTAATGTCAGTCTTTCCCCACCTGCACCCCCTTCCCCTCCTCCTTCTTCTAAGTTTCTGTTTTCTCAGAAAGACCACCTTCCAAATGTCTGAATTGTCAAATCTTTTCCAAATCGATTTGGAGGCTCCGAATTGATTCAGAAAGATTTAAGCTTTTAGCGATTCAATTCAGAGATTCGTCTGGATTCAGGGATTTGGCCTTCAAATCGGGCCAAATCTTCTCTGAATTGAATCGCGAACTGAAGCTTCGCACAGGCCTAATTGCTAGTCTGTGAATAAATTTCAAAACAGGCAGACCTGAGATATTTGCAACATTATTCCTTCTTGCTTCCATTCTTTGTCTACATTTTTTATCCTTAGATTGTAAGGTCTTTAGGTCAAGGCCAGCATCATCACTTGTGTGTGCATACCTGACCTGGCAAAATGGTGTCCCACTAAATATGGGGCCTCTTGGACTTTATAAGACAAAAATGATACAGAATATAGGAGACACAAAATCTGAAACTTGAGATACACCTAGAAGCATCACACATTATGAAAGAAATTATATTAAAATATACTGCTGGAAGTATAACACAAAAATCATTCTGAAACTAGCATTAAAAAGTCACACATAGAAAGATGCCAAAGCCATTTTAAAAATCAACAGAATCTGGCTTTGGTGGCATGAAGAAAATCACACACACACACATGCACACACCAGTGTGCAGCAAACCCAAGAATCTACAAGGCATGTCTTATCAGTGTGGGGGATGGAAAGGAGTATGAGAATGATAGAACAAATATAGGGGAAGGGAAGAAAAGGAGAAGGGGGAAGGAGAAAGAGTCTCCTGGGAGCTAAGGAACAATGAATCGGGCCATATTTCTTTATATGTCACTGAATCCAAGACTCATTTAGTTTCAATTAAGCCTATAGGTGAACTGTGTGGAATCACAGGAACTGACTCCTGACTGAAAACGATGCAGTGAGTTGGAGTGCTGAGTAAAAAAAAAAAAATGTTTGGTCAGAGCAAATGTTAAAAAGTATAAAGCATGAAACCAAATATTTTTGTACTTTGTAATATATGACCACCTACGGCATACACATAATCTATACCATAACATATGTAGAAATAATGAAACCAGTCCATTTTATGCTTCTTTAATAATGTATTCCTAAATTTGATTTTCAGTTAAGGATAACATTCATTTATTGATTATGATGCATTATCTGCACATTGAAGTTACTAAGTATCTATCATATCCTGTGCTATTCCTAAATAATTCAGATAGTCAATTCAGTTGTTTTTTTTTTCATTCAGTTGTTCTCTTTTATGAAGAAAGAAAAAAGAAACCGACTCACCTGTAACACAGGGCCACATGAAGACCTCAATCATCAGTCTCAGTGAAATCAATGGGGCTCTTTGAGATACAGAGTGCTATTCAGCATGAACAAGGGAATTACAGTCCAGCCATTAGTTTGCATGTACATTGAATGCTGTATAAATACATACCCAATTTGTTTTGCATTGAAGACAGTAATAGTTGCAATCTACTTTTAGACTTATTCTAAAATATCATATCCAAATGATAATTTCTTATGAGTTCTTTGTCCATGCATACATTAAATTATAACTTTTCTTGGTCTTGGCAATTCCTAGCATACTAACTTATGTGAAAAATTTTCAGTTTTCAAAAACTGACGGTTTATTTAGAAGAAGATATAACTAAGTTGTAATGTAAATCTGTATTCATTTCAAAGGTGAAATCTAGTGAAAGATACAGAGAAACTATGAAGCTTAAAGATGTTTAGGCTTATCTGGAGAATATTTTAATATGAATGCGTTTTCTAGCAAAGCTAAATCTCTCTGTAATTAGGGAAAAAAATTAAAAGAAACGTATTTTCAATGTCACTGTAACATAAGAGAGAAAAAAGATTTAATACAAATGGGAAAAATGTTATTTCACAGAAACCAATTAAAAACAGCGTACAGTTTATGAAAGGACTAGTTCTACAACTTTGACAGGTCACTTCCAGAGAAATTAGATTTAGAAATGGCTTATTGTACAATTCTACAGCACAGAGATCAAGAAAAACATCAACTTTTAGAGAAGACCCTAAAATGTATGTACCACATGAAATGAGCAAAGAAGACTGTGTTTTTGTCTCAGGACTCAATGGAGCTGTGGGGAAAATTTCAAAACTGAATGTATTTTAAATTATTTTTACAGCAATTTATGTCCCCTT
Organism: Crocodylus porosus; assembly: GCF_001723895.1. Lineage (NCBI taxonomy): Eukaryota > Metazoa > Chordata > Crocodylia > Crocodylidae > Crocodylus > Crocodylus porosus. The sequence continues at coordinate 10,138,515 of NW_017728910.1, read as the reverse complement.
AGGATACCTACTTAGATGATGTGTAAACGAGTTCATATTAACAGAAGACGTAAAATGGGTAAGGCAATATTGAATACATTTTGATGTACGGCAGATTCCTTTAGAAGCTATAAGCACTCTTGAAGAAGATCCTCCCTTCCTTCAACTTCTTTCCAGCTTTCATGAAATTTGAGGTAATTTAGTCAAAAAGAGTTTAAGAGTATATCATGAAGCCACTCTGGTTTCAGGGCTTGGGGGTTGTCATGCAGATTTTCTTGAATTTGTTGTACAGATACAATATATGTAGTCTCACTGGAAAGCCAGTAACTTTCTGTATACATTTATGCCACTTTATCACGATATATATTATGTTATGCTATGTATAACTTTATTATTTGGATTATTAGGAAAAACTCCTAAGTAACTCCTGCTATTCTGATACTAGGGCAAAGACAACTGCTACTCCCAGTAGCGGACTGAAGGGAGCACTGGTAGGATGGGCACTCGTGTTTCTAATGGGAAAACAGCTATCCAAATAGTGAAGGTGTCTGAGAGAAATGCCCGAGCAGGCCAGAGTGCCAAAGGAAAGAAAGCTCAGGAGGACTGCATGACTCGCAATCAATTACAATAGCATTGGTGTGGTGGAGCTGGCTGGAAGGCCTTTAACTTCTAGCTTTGATTGAATGGTGGTCTTTGGATCTCAGATTTTGGAGGTTCAAGATCCCCAGCAGCCAGAGGTGGCAGAATCAGGGGGAAGGCTGACTTCTAGTGATACCAGCGGGTCTCCCAGGAGGGCTAGGGTATAGACAGATAAGAGGGTAAGAAACTTTACTTGTTTTTCTATTCTGTCTTCAAGCCTTATGGTCAGTTGTTCTTTTCTCTTATATAATAATGTCTTTGTTGTTTTGTCTGCTTACAAATTGCCTGTGGAAAGAGTGATCTCTGGGAAAGTGATATTATGGGCTAGACCTTTCTATGGAATTACAATTACTTTTGTAACCCAAAGGGGAAGGCACCTGTATTTGTCAGAAATGACACATTATCACCCTATTAGCAGGTGGTCATTCTTCTAGGGAAATCTTAAATAGGTCTCATTCCCTATGGGTAGGCAGCTCTTCATTCCAATCTATTTGCATACATGGATATAAAAAGATATTGGAGTGCGAATTAAGCCATCCTGGAGAGAACCCCAGGGGTCCTCAAGGCTAGAGAGATCCCCAAAAATGAACTTTCTAAGTATTAATACTAAATTCCAGGAAGCAGCATATTGAATGCAGCATGAGAATTTTGTCATGTAGCATTTTGATGAATCCATATACAGGGAGTTTAAAAGTAGGGGTTTCAGTGAGTTTTTTATAGTGTATTGGATTTTGACAAAGCAAATATACAGGTACAAGAAAAGGCTATTCAAGGAAGCAGGACTTTAGTTACCTGGGAAATTGAAGATAAAATATGGAGTCACCTGATGCATTCAGACCACACCTGAGCAAGGATTTTGAGGATTGCTGTTCTGGACATAGACATTTGACATATGTCTCCTCTTAGGTGTCAAAATCCTTTTCTTGTATCTAGGCCTACTGAGGAGAATGTGCTACAGTGACATTTGTTACAGATTTACAAAGTTTAGCTGCTGCTTCCTTATGTTTCCTTGCCAATGTTGTCTGGTTTTCAGGCAGCCAGGGCAAATACTTTAGCAAATACTTCAAACAAATCTCGCTCTGACAGGTAACCATTACCAGGAGCTGTATGGCCTTCTTTTTCTCCTAAGTGTGACCATTAAACTATTACCATGACACGCTTTACTATCCACAGATGAGGGAAAGGTTCTTTTTGCATACACTACCCCCTCAGCCTAGCACTGTCACATGAGACCATCTATAAATTTTCCCCAAAAGTGATGTAATGTCTGGATAAAATAAATTGAAACCTCAACTCTGAACATTTTCATTGGCTTTAAATCTTCTCCTTAGTATTGATTTAGCATCTTTTTACCATGTTTTAATAAGTGAGACTAAGCTCATAATCCTGCTTCATGGTGATCAATATTTAGTAGTGTAAAATCCATAACATGGGTATGATCCTTCCATAACTAACACTGTCTTCAATAGATATTTCTGAAAGTAGAAATGTTATGAGGTCAGGCCTAGACAGAAGAGCCTGGTACAGGGGATAGTAACCCTATCTAACTATAGCAATCATTTCACATAAAAAGAGATTTGCAATATGAAATGATGACATGTAGATAAAAATGCTATTGTAGTCAAAGATTTAGTATGGCACAGATAATAGGCAACAGACAAAAAAACCCTGTAGCATATAAATTAAAAAACAAAACAAAACAAAAAAGCTCAACCCCTCCCCCTTACTCCCACACAAGCTCATATGATAGGATAGCTTTGAATAGGATTAGGCCAGGTGCTTAGTGCTCACTTGGCCTAATAAAGTGGGATTACCTAAACTAAAATAGTCCTCCAATTATATAAGAAGGGGTTCAACTAGCATCTCAAAACCGGAAGTCATTTAATGTCAAATTGCTACATACAGGATGTTCTCATGAGTCAAAATATTCTTTATGGCTTTATTATGGAATATTCTTACTATTCAAACACCTCTGGAGGCTGTTGGATTTGTACTTGTTCAGTCTTCCCCAGATTAGGCTCTCTCCTCTAAGTCTGAGGAAAAGAGTAACACTATCCTTTCAGGAGAAAGCAGCAGGGAGAAGGGGAAAAATGCTAACTCATTAATTTGGCTACAGTACAATTTTCCTACAGTAGAAAATAAAGAAATCATTGTATGGTATACTACTGTGCAATAAAATGCAATAGCAAGGCCACAGGGCTTAACAGAAAAATACTGGGAAGTCATACACAGAACTAAACACAATATCACAACCAAAAACATTGTCCAATATGTTTCTGTTTCTTCAGAAGCTAGTAACTTACTAAAACTTTAAAAAGGCAGAATTCTGGTATGGGAATTAAAAAAAAAATTAAGTCACAGTTTCTGTCAGCATTTAGGAACCTCTTATAAATAAAGCTGGTGACTCACACACGAGGATTTGGGATCAGAATAGTGAATGCCCAAATGCACAGAATTCAGTCTAATATTTGTTCTTGTCTACTGGGACTTGAAAACCACAGGGGAAAACAAAGAAATTGCCAGACAAGAGTAACTAGCTTTTGCTTATAAAACACTAATTTGAAGAACACAAAGACAGAGGAAGAAAAGGGTCAAGAAACTGCTCTTAATCAACTCTACCATTTAAAATATTTTACAAGAATGACCAGCAAAGCAGTTCTATGGAACAAACCTCCATCCTAAGCAAACTGCCAACCCCTTAGCAGTGCCATTCCCCATTTCACTTGTATCTAGTGCTACTAAACCACAAAGGAGCAAGTCTCAGCATCTTCCTCTGTAGGGATATAAGTGAGGAAAAGGAAGTGACCTACTGTGGCAGAACAGAGTGAGGATTTCAAATCTTGCTTTTATCATTCTAATGCAGAAACTACTAGTTGAATTACATCCAAGGCAGAACCAGTAATCTGTTCCCAGGACTTTGCACAACAAATAGGTTATAAAGTAACTTGCAGGATTCAGGAGCCTTGTGCCTCAGTATTAAACTTCTGGAAGTAGACCCCTTATAAACACAGTGATGGCAAAAAACCACAAAAAGACAGGATTCCTCAAGTATCAAAAGATTTAATCCTGCAAAATAATGCAGGATTTAGATATCTCCTACACTGTCACTCATCAAATATACAGCCCAAAATAAATGCTCAGAGGAAGGGGAAAAAATGCCCAGAAAAAACTCAAAACAAATACCTGCTAAGATATGATATCAAGAACATTGCTGATAACAGCTCAGAAAACTATGAAATCCCCCATTAAACATGAACTGGCATAGTAAATCATAGTGTTTAACACCACATACATTTATTTAAATGCTGTGGAGTACAACAGACTAAAAACTTTTTCACCCAGTGAAACAGCAGTTGTGTTTCCCATTTTAGCATAGAGGGGGATACACAGGACTTTCATTAATACGATGTACAAGGTAGCTCCAGAGCTTCTACTTGGCTTGGCCCTTGAGGTCTGACATGAAAATACATCTTCAAAAGTCTAAATTTAATTTAAAAAAGAATTTCAGTCCTGTTTGAATTTCTCTCTAGAGGTCATAAGTCAGCTTAGCTGTTGCATGGAAAATTCTATTCTCACTACTACTGTTAGATTGAACTCTCATGGAATATGTTTTCTTTTTTTAAAAAGCAATGCCTGAATTTTTTAATCTAAAGCTAGGTAAATTAAAAATAGCATTGAAATAGGATTATGCAGAAAATTATTCCTGGATGCTAAACCTCCTAAGCTGGTATGAACTGAACAGCTGTGTGTGTATGCGTTTGCATATATACACTTTTTTAAATTAATAAAAACAAGTGGTTACGTTTTGTTAGTATAACTCTAGCCAGAATGACAGATTACTCAGTAGACAGAACAAAGAGCATTTCAAGTGAAATCCCAGCTGAAACCTAGGGGAATTTTGCTTCAGATTTCAGCAGAGCCAATATTCACCTGTAGAGCATTAAAAAGTATATTGTGTGTGTACATATTCTGTACTGCTTAATAGAAAAAGAGAATAAAAAGTAGTTGCTTAATGAGCAGGGGAGAAAGAAACTTGGCAGCAGACATGGAACGTGGGAGTTGTCTAAATGATTTTTTTCCTTTTCCCTTATTTCAACCTCAGGACCTTAGCGGACAGATTTAGGAGCAATGGCCCCAAGCTTTAGCAAGAAAAGTTTAGGTTGGAGATTAGAAGGAACTTTCTGACTTTTAGGTCGACTAAGCCCTGAAACAGGCTACCTAATGAAATCGTCTTTCACTCCTATGGACTTTGACTTATTGGGATCTTTTGGCCTTTTATGAGAAGAAAGAATAATCTAAGTACAGAATTAGTGTATCCATGCACATCTTCTTCCATCACCCTTAAATAATATAAGAAGGATGCAGAAATGACACAATGAATAAAATATTTCCATTGTTTACTTCATCAGTTCTGAAGGGATGGGGCCAGTATGAAAGATGCTCTGTGAAATCAAAACCCTGTAGCTATATAAAAAAGTATAAAGAAATCTTTTCTGCATTAGTCTTCCTTTTCTGATTTTTTTTCCCATATCTGTGTTCTCACTGAGTTAAGGCACAGTCAGAAAGTTTTCCAGAAGCCCATTACTTATTTAAGTGCAACTGATATTAACATATCTATCAGCTTCCTCAAATTATGTTCATAGTTATCTAGTAGGGCAGCCAGTTTTGTGATAACACTGTTATACAGCACACTAGATTCCGATTAATATTCAGCGGCTTCTAAATTCTCTCTCAGACTGAAATTCACAATCCACGGACAAAGCTGCATTCGAACAAAGTGTGTGGCGTGGCACTTGGAGAATTATAATCCCTACAGGGAATGTTATATTGAAGATTTTTTGCAGTTACATAGCAGTTCAAGTAGCATTAGGAATAAAGAGCCACATATGCATAAAACTGTGAAACCTACAGCAAAATACATTCTATTTCTTGAGTCAAGACAATGTTCACATCCAATTCCTAAAATATTTTCAATCCCAGATTTGTTATTATTATCCAGTGATCAACAAGCCTTGTATATATGAGAAGCCAAGTGTTCAATGCTTCCAAACCTTGTATACAATGCAAGAAAAAGCAAGCTGTTCACTTAAAAATAATTTATTTCTGCAAAATTGCAAAGTTACATTTACATGTGTATGAAGGCTTCCTTGCAGGTAATATTTAATCCAAACTTTTAAAGGTTGAATTATTAATTGTTTTGGGCCAAGAAATCTTCAGCTGATTTAATGGAAGTTAAATCAAGTAGAGACTCGTGAAAATAATGGATTTTTTTTTTTGGTTTGGTGGATGAACTAAAAGAAGCAATTCAAGTGAAAATAAAAGAGAAATGAAGGGGGGGGGGGGAGACAGGCAGTAATGAAACAATTAGTTTGTCACCTGGGCTTGGGAAGGAATTCTGTCACCCCCCTCCCTCCTATCTATTTTGCTACTTGTCGGGGTTTGCTTGTTTTCTTAAGCCCGTCTCAGAGGTATTGCGTGCTGGCTGGAGCTAACACTGGGAGTTTTGACTAGGACGTGCTAATACTTCAGCTGTGACTTAAATCCGGAGATTCCTGGGTCTAACTAATTGCCATATTTGGGGTTCAGTTATTCTAAAGATCAAACCCTGTTGATGATCCATGGTCAGACTGCTATGGCCTGGGGTGGGGGGGAGGTGCCTTCCTCCGTAATGCGGGGAGTAGCCCTCTACTTGGGATCTCTTGAGTGTATATTTATTACAAAACTTCTACAGAAGTAGGATGTTGGCTGTTATGGTTCACTTGTTTTACTTGTGGCAGGTTAGAGTATTATGCCTTGCGTTGCGTTTAGGTTGACTAGTTTTACTAAGACTTTAGATTATGCATTTGTATAGGATGGTTTGGATAGGGATGAGCCTGCCTCAGGCAGAGAGTTGGACTTGATGGAGTTCCCTTCCAGCCCTACTTCCTTATGATTATATGGTTCTATGATTTGGCTTTGGGCTGCCACAAAACATTCACTTTTGTTTCAGTTTATTTAAACTTTTTTAAATGTAAGCACTTTTCAAGCAGAAACACAGTATTGAAATAAACGGTCAAAATATTTCCTTTCAGTAATGTAGCAGCAAAATATTTTTGATGTTCCCAAATGAGCCATTTCATTTTGAAAGCATTGGAATAGACTGTTTTGACATTTAGCAATTTTCTAGCCCTTCCCTTCTATCCCCTCTAGATGTAACTCTCCTGGAATCAACCGGATTCTGCAAATGATGTTGATCCCCCTTCTCCAAAAGGGCATTTTCCTTGGAATTTCCAATACACTGAAAAATTCCACTCAGCTCTCGAGTCAATCACTGGCATGTCTTTAAATCAAGTAAAGTAACCACTGACTGTAGAAATCAAGGTGCTTGAACCAACATACATTTAGGGCCATAAAGACCCTGCAGGAACATATAATGGTGAATAAATTTTAAGTTTCAAAGGGCATGCCCATGCCATCTCAGTGTTGTTCTAGGCACCACTGCAGGAAATAAGCTGTCCCTGCTCTGTACTTCTTCCACAAGACAGAAGTGACGGTTCTACCTCAACTTGACGTGGATGCTTGCCAAAAGTTGTCCTGGGAGATCTACCAGCGGTACTGTATCCAATTCCCATCTGCTGCCGGCCCACATAGAAGCGGAGACTTTACAAGTGCTATCAGTTACTTCTTTCTGCTCACATGACAAGGATCTGTTCAGTTATTCTAAAGATCCAACCCTGCTGATGAACCACGGGGACGTTAAAATGTGCATGACATTTTAAAGGTTGCTTTAAAAAAAACCCAAAACAAATGCACTGTGGAATTACATGCCTGGATTTTTTCCTCTTAGTACCTGCACTTCATTTAGTGTATGGAATAGATGGTGTTAATCTAAAGGAGGGGTGTTCACACTCCAAACCATGGGACAGTTCTGCTCCATGGGTTCATTTCATTTGGCCATTGGGTTCCCCACAGGGCCAGAAATTTGGTAGTGGGGGAATGGTGGCAGCAATTGTTGGTTCCTTTATGCCAAATGCGCGAGGAGCTCTGAGAGCTTGATAATGTATCCCTATATGCTATGTCAGTTGTGCAGGGCCTGGTGGAGACAGCACAGGGCCCAATTCCAACACACTAGGAGAGGAGGCGGCAGCATGGGACTGACTGAGACATACAGGGTCTAATTTTGGTACCCTGGGCCTTATGTGGCCCATGAACTGGCCCCACACCCTTCATCTGGCCCATCAGACCAGAAGGTAGAGCCCCACTGGTCTGGAAAAATGCCATTCTATATTTTGTTTTATCTTCTGGGATACTTAAGCCTTCTGGGATGTGCTTTGTCAGAGTACATAGCATAATATATTATGTAGGACTGTTCTCTTTATTTCTGAAGTCCCTTTGCTCCATTCACATGCACGTTCCAACTTCTAAACAAATAAAGTACAGGTCCTAACGAGAACAAGCTCCTACAACACATAGCTATGACTCATTCCCAAAACCGGAGAGGGGCAGGAAAATATTATATGAGCACATAAGTAGAAATTGTATCATAATGCCTGAGCCAGTGGTTCTCAAACATGTTAGACTCAAGGAACCCCTCAGACTCAAGGAACCCCTTGGAAAATGTTAGCTCTTAGCACTCATTTTTTGAGTGTAAAGAAATAACACAGCTATTCTTCTATTGCAAAGCACTCAGAAAAACCACAAAAAGTCACTTTTTTGGGTATCTTTACACGTGTTCAGAGGGGGGAGGGGTTATTTCGAGCAGTTCTCAGGAGCCATTCTAAATAAAACACTGGCAGCATCTCATATATTTAGCATCCCATGCTTCAAAATTGTGGCAGGGCACTTTAACTAAAGCTCATTCAACAAGCTTTACTTAAAGTGTCCCCACCACCATTTTGAAATGCAGGGATGCTGTATACACATGACACTGACGATGTATTTTAATTAGAATTCTCCAGCAGATTCAATTATTTGAGTCTTCTCCAATACATTTTAATACATATCATTGAGCATATTTATAGGTGCTCTTTGTGACTGGTAGCTGTGGTGAGTGGCTGGGCTTTCCTAGCCTCAGGGCTGCTCTTGAACTGTGAACATATGCAAGTGTTCACTAGGTCCATTTATCCCTTGCTAGATTGAGTTAGCCCTTTATCAATCTAAAGTTAGTTTACACTTGAGATGAACTAACTTGATATTGCGTGCACCATTGTTACGGTGTCCTAAGCCCTGTCAATGCTTTCATGCTGGCCTTTTAGATCACCCCAAATTAACTAGAGTGCTCTAAAGTTAACATTTGTACCTACCCTATGAGTTCCCAAGTCAGCAAAAAGCAATCTGCACTATAAATTGTCATGTTGGATTTTATTTCTTCATAGCATAAATAAACATTAAGACAGAATCTTGTCTACAAGTTTTAGTAAAAGTGACAAGATGATCAATCTTCCATTTTTCTCATGATGCATTTAGTTCCCAAATTGCTTCCTTGCTCACCAACTGTAATGGCTTATCAACTTTAATAACTATGTCTCCCATAACCATATGCAGTCTCTAAGTTGAAACATTAGTTCCATTTTAAAGTTGTGTGTTTTTTTCTAAGTTTGAGATCAAGTCTTCTGACAGCATAGATGGATGAACCAATATGGACTTCAGAAAATCTTTGTCAACCTACACAGTAGAAATATTGGCCCTAAATACTTGGGCCATATCCATTTCAAATTATAGAGTTTCTAAAACTAACAGCATTTCTGCTTATCATCATATCTATAATGTATTAGTATTTGTTGAAAATGGCTTTCAAATTAAATCTAATACAATAAATCATCTTTGGCATGCCTTTTTATGTTGTGAATTTTGAAATATTGTCTGTGTGAAAAGAAGAGACGAAACAGTGTGCTTACAGTCAAAGTTAGACTATATTACATATCTGATTATTAGTCATGAAAATAAAATAGATTTTCCTTACCATAAAATAAATGGAAACTAGAGCTGCTGATCAAATGAAGCTTCTTGAAATACATTCATCTTAATTTATTTTCCAAGACTGTAAGAAACACTAGTTTCTATATCCTCAACATGCTACCAAACTTTGCAGGAGGCTTTCAGAACTTCATGGGATAGATAAAACCCTCTGAAACAAGGCCTTTTAGGTATGCACCCTTTTTCTTGTTTGTTTTTGTCCCATCGATCTTCCAGCATGTTCCTGATAAAATACAGGAATTATTGTCCCTGCAGAAACAGTCTTTTTTCAACGGATAATCAACATGCCATTTTCTTTAATAGTTTTGTCAGTTAGTATTCTGAAGGGAACACAATAGTCTGCTACTATTACATGGATTAGAGACCTTACATACATTAATTCATGTAATTGATCTTTTTGTTTAAAATAATTACATACATAAATAAATATTATAAAAATGCAATGTATCAGGGGCTTGGACATAACCCCTGCTAGACCCTCAAAGGAGAGGTTATGCCAGTGGGAAACACCCAGTGGAGACCAGATAAGACCTGCCTTTGTGGCACACCAGCAACAAGCCTTGGGGGAATAATTTACCCAGCAGGGTCCAGGCAAGCTGCACTAGAGAAGAATGCTGAGGGGTGGGAAGCTCATCTGGTGGGGCCCAGGTAAGCTGCACTTCCCTGAAGCACTAGGAAGAAGTCACCAGCAGGGTAAATAGAACTCTGGGGTGCATCAGCCAATGTGTGGCCCACAGATCCAGAGAAGTGCTTCTCTGCATTGGTGATGCCACAGCTGGAGTACCGTACCCTGTTTTGGGCACTACACTTCAAGAAGGATGCAGACAAGCTTCAGAGGGTGCATGGAAGGGCCACCAGCATGATCAGAGGCCTGGAGGATAGGCCATATGAGGAGAGACTCCAGGAACTACGGTTGTTCAGCCTGAGTTAGAGGAGGCTGAGAAGTGACATGATAGCCACTTACAAGTGTCAGGGGGAACACCAAGATCTGGGGGAGCAACTCTTCAGGAGCAACCCCTGGGAAGAACGAGGACCAGTGGTTATTAATAGAGGGAAGATTTAGATTGGACATAAGGAAGAACATCTTCTCCATAAGGGTAACTAGAACCTGGAATACACTCCTGGCAGAGGTGGTGCAGTCTCCATCCTTGGAGGTGTTCAAGAGGAGACTGGATAAGCACCTCTTTGAGCTAGTTTTAACCTCCTGCTTATGGGAGGGGACTGGACTTGATGATCTCCCAGGTCCATCCTGGTCCATTGCTTCTATGACAAGCTCCAAGGGTTGGGGGGAACTCCCCCAGCAGGGGTGAGACAAATTGTACTGCCCTGCACAGCAGAGAAGAATGCTGGAGGAGGGGAATCCACCTGGCGGGGTCCAGATGGGCTGTGATTCCCCAGCATGGTGAAAGGAGCTGGGGGTGGGGGGCACATGACTGGAGCCAAACACTGGGTCCAGTGAACACATACCCCAGAGACCAGTGCTGATTGGCCAAGAGGAAGCATGAGGAGGACACTGAGAGGACATGGTCCCCTTATGGAAAAACTGGCCAACTGTAGCCTCGGCATTGGATCACAGTCCAATGGCTGGGGAATTGGCTCCAAGGTTGGACTCATAGAGTGGTAGTCATTGGAAGTGAATCATCATGGTGCTCTGTGACCAGTGTTGTCCTTGGACCTATATTCTTTAACGTCTTTATTAATGATGCGAACACCGATGTCAAAAGCAGACTAGCCAAGATGCTACCAAACTTTGGGGTATAGTGTCCACGCCTGAGAATCGGCTGGTAATCCAGACTGATCTTGGTAGGCTTAGAGAGTGGGCAGATAAAAACCTGATCACATTCAATACAGAAAAATGCAAGGTACTCCACCTTGGGGGAAAAAAACAATGCATCACGCTTATAGGCTTGCCAGTGCTACTCTCACTAGCACCATGGCTGAAAGGGACTTGGGGGTTATGATTGACCACAAAATGAACATGAGCCATGAATGTGATACCACAGCCGGTAAAGTGAACAAAACTGGCTTGCATCCATAGGTGTTTCTCAAGCAACATCTCAGGATATCATCCTCCTGCTGTACTTGGCCTTGGTGAGGCCACAGCTGGAGTACTGCATCCAATTCTGGGCTCCACAATTCAAGAAGGATCTGGAGAAGTGAAAGAGTCCAGAGGAGATCCATACACATGATCAGAGGACAAGATAACAGGCCTTATGAAGAGAGGCTGAGAGCCCTGGGACTCCTCAGCCTGGAAAAGCGCAGGCTCAGGGGTGACCTGGTGTAAGTCTATAAGTATATAAGGGGTGTGCATCAGGATCTGGGGAAACGCCTGTTCATCAGAGTGCCCCAAGGGATGACAAGGTCCAACAGTCACAAACTCCTCCAAGACCGTTTTAGGCTGGACATAAGGAAAAACTTATGGCAAAAGACTCCCTCCAGAGGTGATGCAAGCACCTACTCTGGACTCCTTTAAGAAATCTTTGGACTCTTAACTTGCTGGGATCCTTTGACTCTAGTTGACTTGCTGTCCTTTGGGCAGGGGGCTGGACTCAATGATTTTCCAAGGTCCCCTCCAGCCCTAATATCTATGAAATCTATGAGAGAGTTTTGGCATTCAGCATCCAGGGAAAAGGGACGGTACAGCAAGACCAGGAAGAGGGCTCCACCACATTGAACCCTTGTGGGACACCAGGATACTGCAACCATGAGTGAATGACTAACTCAATCCATGAAGCAAGATAAGTAACACCAGACCATAGGGTACTTGTGGATGGACCCACCAGTCAGAAGGACGAGAATCCCTGGAGAGAGTTTCCAGTGAAAGGTTATTGAGCCCAACAAGAGAGAGGGCATGAACTGGTGCAAGAGGTGGTGTTAGCCTTGGGGAACCCTAGATAGCATAGGCAAAGGAGAGATTTGCCTGGAGGGAGTGAATAAATGGTTACCAGAGTTGAGCTACAGAGACCTGAGCTTGTTTTTTGAACCCAGGTTCTGAGTCTTTTCCTGAGAAAGTAATACAAACAAGTGGAAGAGAGCCTTTAAAAAACAAAAAAAACAACAACAACAAAACCTTCAGTAATCCCAGGCCAGGGAGAGATAGCAGAGGCAACTTACATCTCCTGGCACCTGAGTTATACTTAATTAAGTTAGAGGACATGCACCTGAGATCTAGTGAGCCCCCTAACTGAGAATCTTGGAGACTGCTGGGTAGAGATCTCATCCTCCAGGATCCAGTAGTTCCTGTGAGAAGGAAGACTGTTGCAAGCTAGGCTGTAACATTAAAGAGTCCCATCTAGAAGGGACGGCTGCCAACCCTACACAGAGTCAGCAACTGAATCAGGTCAGAAGAAGCTGAGACACACTCATCATCATCAGAGGATGACTTGTCACCCAAGCAGAAAGGGGCAAGGTACAGGGTTGGAGCCCTGTAGGAGACCGATCCTTGTCAGTACAACCATCACTCTAGATACCATCCATATTCCCAAAGAATAGTAATATCAAGATTTGGCAGGCTAGAGGAAGAGCAGATGAGACCGAGGCCCCGGTGATCACAATGAGAAAGGGGAAGCGAATGGACCCCCCTATCCACATGCAAAGTAAGTGTTTTTAAAAGCAGAATGAAAACATAAATATGACTTTTCTCCTTTGACAGAAGGTTGACAGGAATAACATAATAAATCTTGCCACATTGAGAAGATTAAAGTTAGAAGGAAACCAAATTCATATAGCCAGATGCATATCCTAGTTTCATGGATATTCCTATGGTGATTTACAGATACATATCCTATTTCCATATCCTGGAATAATTAAAAAGAAAAATGAAACAACACAAAAAACAAACAAACGAAACTATAGGGAAAAAAAACAACACCAAAAAACCCCAGAACACCCATTCAGCAACCTACAGTGAAAAATCTGTAAAACTAAATCAACATGATTTAGTTCCATTAAAAATAGTACTTGATGTCCCAATCGGGATTAAAGTCTCTTGAAATAGCTGATGTACAAACTCATAATAAAACTGTTTCCAAAACAGTCTTCTCATTTTATTGATTTGTTGGGAGGCTCAGGAAGATTTTTAGACACTTTCCTGTTTTCTTATAAACAAACAATTTAATGCCCTCTTACTTAAAACTCTTAAAAATAATTTTATTATGGTGTGATGGTCATATCCTATCAATCATAAATGGCAATAAAAACCCTATTTTCTATAATATTTTCTATATTATATATTTTATAATATTTTTACTGCAATATTCCTTGTAAAAGTAATATAAGGGTTATAGTACATATTTACAACCATTCTTTGTAACATATAGTCATTCCATTATTCTCTAGAGGATCCATTAGAAATTCTGTTGCATTTAATTTTAAAATATACTTGTTTCTGGAATATTTAAATAAGTAATGAAGCCAAGCAATTTCATGCTTCTTTATTAATGCAGTTATAAATTTTGGTTTTAAGTTGAGGAGAGCTTGTATTTATTGATCATGATGCATTATGTACATGGTGGAAACTACTAAGCAGTTTCCACCTCCTGTCATTGTTCTAAATAATTCAGAAAGTAATTTCAGTTTTACTTTTCCATCAATGCTTCTCCCTTTTAAAATACGAGGCTGACAATGTGTGCTGTATATTAGACATATGTGGGTATTAAAAAGCCCATACTGCATAAAGTGCACTGCAGTATATAAGAAATGACTGTGTGTAAAATCTCCACGTTTCATAGTACCAGCGGTTCTGAAGATTTCTCTGCTGCAGTAGGTTAGGACTCATTAGATACTTTAATTATTTCTCACATTTTTAGGCTAGAAAAAATGTTAAGAGTTCCTAAAGAAGATGAATGTAAGCAGCTAAATGTCCTTTTTTCACACATTATTGCCATCGGTTAATGCAGTGGTTCTTAACCAGGGGCTTAAAAGATCCTTGTAAAGGTGCTGCAGGATGCCACAGAACATTAGCACTGTTAGATGTGCAAACACTTAT
>NW_017728910.1:10108266-10123855 GCF_001723895.1 Crocodylus porosus | reverse complement strand
AAAACCTTCAGTAATCCCAGGCCAGGGAGAGATAGCAGAGGCAACTTACATCTCCTGGCACCTGAGTTATACTTAATTAAGTTAGAGGACATGCACCTGAGATCTAGTGAGCCCCCTAACTGAGAATCTTGGAGACTGCTGGGTAGAGATCTCATCCTCCAGGATCCAGTAGTTCCTGTGAGAAGGAAGACTGTTGCAAGCTAGGCTGTAACATTAAAGAGTCCCATCTAGAAGGGACGGCTGCCAACCCTACACAGAGTCAGCAACTGAATCAGGTCAGAAGAAGCTGAGACACACTCATCATCATCAGAGGATGACTTGTCACCCAAGCAGAAAGGGGCAAGGTACAGGGTTGGAGCCCTGTAGGAGACCGATCCTTGTCAGTACAACCATCACTCTAGATACCATCCATATTCCCAAAGAATAGTAATATCAAGATTTGGCAGGCTAGAGGAAGAGCAGATGAGACCGAGGCCCCGGTGATCACAATGAGAAAGGGGAAGCGAATGGACCCCCCTATCCACATGCAAAGTAAGTGTTTTTAAAAGCAGAATGAAAACATAAATATGACTTTTCTCCTTTGACAGAAGGTTGACAGGAATAACATAATAAATCTTGCCACATTGAGAAGATTAAAGTTAGAAGGAAACCAAATTCATATAGCCAGATGCATATCCTAGTTTCATGGATATTCCTATGGTGATTTACAGATACATATCCTATTTCCATATCCTGGAATAATTAAAAAGAAAAATGAAACAACACAAAAAACAAACAAACGAAACTATAGGGAAAAAAAACAACACCAAAAAACCCCAGAACACCCATTCAGCAACCTACAGTGAAAAATCTGTAAAACTAAATCAACATGATTTAGTTCCATTAAAAATAGTACTTGATGTCCCAATCGGGATTAAAGTCTCTTGAAATAGCTGATGTACAAACTCATAATAAAACTGTTTCCAAAACAGTCTTCTCATTTTATTGATTTGTTGGGAGGCTCAGGAAGATTTTTAGACACTTTCCTGTTTTCTTATAAACAAACAATTTAATGCCCTCTTACTTAAAACTCTTAAAAATAATTTTATTATGGTGTGATGGTCATATCCTATCAATCATAAATGGCAATAAAAACCCTATTTTCTATAATATTTTCTATATTATATATTTTATAATATTTTTACTGCAATATTCCTTGTAAAAGTAATATAAGGGTTATAGTACATATTTACAACCATTCTTTGTAACATATAGTCATTCCATTATTCTCTAGAGGATCCATTAGAAATTCTGTTGCATTTAATTTTAAAATATACTTGTTTCTGGAATATTTAAATAAGTAATGAAGCCAAGCAATTTCATGCTTCTTTATTAATGCAGTTATAAATTTTGGTTTTAAGTTGAGGAGAGCTTGTATTTATTGATCATGATGCATTATGTACATGGTGGAAACTACTAAGCAGTTTCCACCTCCTGTCATTGTTCTAAATAATTCAGAAAGTAATTTCAGTTTTACTTTTCCATCAATGCTTCTCCCTTTTAAAATACGAGGCTGACAATGTGTGCTGTATATTAGACATATGTGGGTATTAAAAAGCCCATACTGCATAAAGTGCACTGCAGTATATAAGAAATGACTGTGTGTAAAATCTCCACGTTTCATAGTACCAGCGGTTCTGAAGATTTCTCTGCTGCAGTAGGTTAGGACTCATTAGATACTTTAATTATTTCTCACATTTTTAGGCTAGAAAAAATGTTAAGAGTTCCTAAAGAAGATGAATGTAAGCAGCTAAATGTCCTTTTTTCACACATTATTGCCATCGGTTAATGCAGTGGTTCTTAACCAGGGGCTTAAAAGATCCTTGTAAAGGTGCTGCAGGATGCCACAGAACATTAGCACTGTTAGATGTGCAAACACTTATGCATGATTGACAAGATGAATCCAGAGATTTTAAATAGGAATCCATAGTGTCGACAACATTTTGGAATCCGTTGTGGTCTGAGTTCTTGACTATAGACTACGCTGTTAGTCTAGTCTTCCATAGTGAAAAAATGAATGGAAGCTAAGAGTTGGCAGTTTCTGAAGAGTATCTGAGATTAAGGAGACTTACCTTGAGTCTAAAAAAAGGTTGAGAACCACTGGGATAATGCATTAGTTTCTCAGTGCTAAACATTAGGATTCAGATTCAATGTAGGTGTTTCTTATTTGTCTCCTTATTTAAAAAAGAAAAAAATGGAAATACAGCCTTAAAGTTAAATATGGGACTTAGGTTTATGGCTTAAATGTTTTGCTGAATTGCAACCAGAGAACTAGAACTCTGGGGACAGATGCTTTTGGACTTAATCTTGGTGGTGGTAAGATACTCCAGGGCTCTGCTGTCTGATACTTGCATTCTGTTGGAGAAGTGAATCTTTATTTGTGGTCCCTACAGAAGTTGTTGGTCTCACAAAAGTCTACCTAAGCAATGTAATTAGTTATCCTGTTGAAGCAAACTTTTTTTTGTTTTAAACCCACACCACTCTTAGCGAGCTCATTTTTAAATGATCCTTTTCTTAAAATAACCTCTGGGTTTATTAATCATTAGTACCTAGGGGTACACTGATAGAAATTTTTTGGGCTGCTCCCAATAGCCAACTTTTAAGGAGGCATATCAGATTAGAATGATCCAATTTCTGATACACAGATGGGCAGTTTGGAGAACTGTGTCTAGCTGGTAAGTCTGTTGTGGTGGAAGGGGAGGGGAGAGGGAACGGTTGGGGGGGGCAGATCAAGGCCCCTGCAGTGAGGGAGGGAGTGGGGATAATGCTGGAGGGGCTGGGGCAGGTACTGCCCAGCCAGGGCAGGATGTGGGATGGAGCTGCAGTTTGTCTGGGGGGGCGTGGGGAAAGGAGGGTGGTTCCCACCACTACACCTACCCCGGGAGGGCACAGAAGGCACGTGCCCCCAAGATCTGCATGCTGGCTGGCTGGTGCAGGGTGGGATACCTCTGCGGGCTGGGGCCAGAGGCTGCACTCAGGGCTAGCGGCGGCAGTTCGGGGGGTTGGAGGGGGGACTATGGTGAATTTTCAGGTGGCTGCAGCTTCCCCCAGAGGCCTTTTCCAGTGCTGCTGCTGCCCTCCTTGAGCGCAACCTGGCCCAGCAGCTGCGCACATGCACCAGGCTTTTATAGGCCACATTCTCAGCTGCATCAGGCAAAAAAAGCTGATTTCCGATGTAGCCAATTTTCTTCATATTGGTGCCAATCTGATATCTGACTGATGTATTGGTGCACCTCTACTAGTAGTTATAACCTTTAAATATAGAAGATTCAGCAGATTTCATCCTTTCTCAGATCCATTGCCCTAATAATATATAACATTTCCAAGTTTTTTAGAGAAACAGAAAAAGGGCTCAATACAGATCTTAAAATTCCCTGTTGAGATTTAAAATATGACCTAAAGGATAACAACATCAAATCCATGCAATTACTTTCCCATATCATCAACCCATATGACAAAAATAACTGAATGGAAATTATCTTATGTTATGATTATGGAAAGTTCCTGGCAAGCTCCTTCTATTATTATTCATGTTAAAACAAGGGCATCTCAATTACATTAGGGACCATAACTTTCCACTATGACACCTTTATGATTCTTCTCACTATAACTCATATTTGTTGAGCGTTCAGACATTTTTTGTTTCTGATGAGCAATTTTTTGGATGAATGTGTAGCTTATAGTTAAAATTTTCTGGGTTTTTTTTTCCTTAAAAGACTTGGTGATACTAACCTGAAACTAAGTCTTCCTTATTTTAGCCGAAAACCTCTCCTCAAGCTCCTAACTTCTACTACAGCACTTGATGTACTAATGGAAATGAAGTTAGTAACAAATTTCTGTATTACATCTTATGGAGGCTCTATGGGGATAAATAGAGAATATAAAGTTTTAAGCACAATTGCCATTGAAGTTTTGCAGTGAAGAAATTTGGGTCCAAGAAGTTTTGCATATTCCTGGGTATTTCTTTAGAAATATAAATGATAAAGAATATTTAAGAATAATTTAGCATTGCTCCACACACTCTCTTTATTAATGAGGCTGAAGTATGTTATCGCCAAAACCCTGAAAATTATTCTTATGAATGTGATGCAACTGATCTCTCAGCGGGCACATTTACATGTGAAATTAGTATAGCTGAATAAATTCGGATGCAGTTTGAACTGGAGTTTTATTATTCCCAGGTACAGCATTTACACATGCACCTGGGACTACAGCATGTTGAACTGGTATGGTGCAGCCCCCACTGACAAAGGGGGTTTAGAGAGTCAGCCTGCCAGTCCAGAGCTGCTCCATCCTGGCTCAATGTGCTGCAGAAGAGCTGGCTGGGCACAAAGGTGGTACACTGAGGGGTGAGCCAGCAGGCAGCCCTCGCACTGTAGCACCCCTATGCTCCAGCCAGCCCTGGTCATTGTCTACACGTATGTAAATATTAAATAACTCTGCTGTAGGTTGGCAACTCTGTAACACTGTAGGATAGTAAATAACTATGCTGTAGGGTAGTATTTATGTCGGGCAGCACTATCCTACAGCAGAGTTAATTAGTTTACTCTGACCTAATAGCGCTGGAAGTGTAAACAGTGATGCTTTACTGCAGAACCAATTAGTCAACTCCACAGTAAAGCTCATGTGTAGATGCCTCCAATGTTCCAGCTTTTTTACCTCTCTTAGCTATTAGCACTGTTTTCTACTTTTCTATGAAAAAAAAAAAAGTCGATGAGAACTTTGCAAACCAAAATCTTCAAGGTTACAATAATTTTTATTGCTCTTATTAAAAAAAACATACCAACAGTTTGAACGGATCCCTTTTTTAAGGGATGTCTTTATATGTAACTATATAGCATCTACCTGGCATGGGTATGAAGCTGCTTGCACCTCTGTTTTTTCTGATCTCTCTGGCCATGTCCACATGACTGTCGCCGTTTAATTCTCCAGGGACAATTAGCAGTGGGACACCTTGTGCTGCCGCTAGTTGTTCCCAGGGAACACCTGTACCACGTGCCCTCTGGTATGTGGCAAGTTACCCCAGATAGGGGAGGGGAGGCTAGAGCTAGCATTGAGCTGGTCCCAGCAGCCTTTCCTGGGGTCCCGGGAGCCTCCTGGGGCTGCAGCAGTGGCAATCCTGCTGTACAGAGCCTGGCCAGCAGCCAGAGCGTGGCTCTGCATGGCCAGGCTCCAGTTCTGAGCAGTGCATGCTACCCCCACATGTGCCATTCCCCTTTTTTTTTTGCTTATGTTTTTTTGACCCTTGTGTCTGTGGTGCCACATACCTCACAGCCACACTTGTGTGAACACAGCATCTGAGTACAGTCTTCAAGGTTTTAGTGGTATGTAATTTTTCATGGGCATAACCAAAGGCAGAATTTGAACCTCTGCATGAAAAAAGCAAAAGGGATAAGAAAAACTTAGCATATTAATAGTATCAGAATTCCAGTATATGATATCAGCAGAGCTTTGATTTGAACTGGTATAGCAAAAACTGTTGAGAGTTACCAGTGTAACTGAACCTACACAACAAGCTTTGCCAGAATAACTGTGATGATCAGAGCTCACACTTCTTTGCATCATATAATCATCACAGCTATACCAACAGATGTTTGCAGTGTACACGTGACTATAGAGCATGCAAATAGAGACAAATTCACTCACATAATTAAACTGATTTTAGTAAAGTAATACCATGGAGGATCTATTTACTGGACAAGTAGCAATTCTGGTGCTATATCAAGAACACAAGCTTACCAAGACAAGCAGCATTGTCTACAAGCATGTATCATTGTTCTGCACGCAGTTCTGCCCTGACTGAAAATAGTGTAACATCATGGTGCCTGGGACACCAATTACTGCTCATGCCAATTCCCCCTCTCTCACCATCACCAAGATTTGGTTTGCAGACCAGTCAGAAGTGCAAGCTCAGCTGCATAATGTGTTAAATGTGTTGAAGACCTCCAATGCTGCCCTAAGTTTGCAGGGAGTAAAGAGCCAAAATATTTCTTACAGCCATAACTTTCAGTTAGAACTATGCTCAGTTCTTTTGCCAGAACTCACCCCTGAGCCTGTAGTTACTTTTACAAGGAAGCATTACATTTGCACATCTAGCTGTGTAGAGAATTGCTGTGTGAAGTATCTCATATGGTATTGCATCAAGAAAAAACATTATGCCCATTTTCATTATCAGTTCCGCCCACTTTCCCAAGTAATAACACGCACTTTGTCCAACCTAATTTAATACGGCGATTGTTAGTAAAAGTTATTTGTTAGAAGTTGATAGCGTTTATTGCAAGACTTCCCTTGGAAAATCTCACCCCAGCCCTTAAATTAAAGGCCAATAAAATAAAGCAAGCTAGCAGTAAACTATTCTCAACACTTGAGTAGGAGCCAGGCAGAAAACAGCAATAAGTCATTTTCCACTTTGGAAAGAACTTTGCATTTTTTGGGTTCTGTTCAAACCTATAATGCCAAGCAGAGCTCAGAGGTTCTGTAAGCAATCTAGAAAAGGAATAGTGTCTTTATATACAATTTATATAACTACATCTGTCATGATTATGAGGCTGCTTGCACCTTTGTTCCATTTTTGGTCTGTCTGCGTGCAGTTTTCAAGTGTTGCAGTACTTCTTCCCTTAGATCACAATTTTGTTACAATATCTCTTCTGTGTATAATGTTCTGTGGCTACTAGGCAGGTCTGATTGGACACCTGCATTTCATCCCCATGGAGCTTGTGACAAACAGCCCTCCTAAACAGAGTTATTTGGCAAATTAAACAACATATTCGAGAAAAATATTAAAACAAGAAAGAGTCAATGTGCATATGTAGATGCATATCTGGATTTACCTAATCTTATGCTTCACTACAAGCCAGATTACATTAGCCTCCTTCTCTAGAAGCAGGGTAAAATTATCCCAAATGGAACTCTGCTGCCACAGCTTGACTGCATCCAATCCCCAAGATAAGTCACGTAGGCATCTCTCTGTTTGCCACATTGAGCTATCTTTAGGATGCATCTTTTTCTTAGTTTTCTTTCTAGATGGACCATTCCCTAATCTGCTTCTACATGTCATGGGGTTTCTTAAACCCCTATTTCCAGTGTAAAGTCATCCTTTTGCCTCCATTTTTTTTTTCCAGCCAGCCTTGTCATCTGAAAGAATCTCTTTGGTATGGTTGCTCCAATTTTTGGCATTCAGACTCATTTAGCCCTAATAGCTTGCAATCATAGACCTTATGTCTGCAGGGAAATGTGCTGGAACTGTTTGATCCTGCTAATATTCAAACCTTCTACCTCAGCTATATACACAAAATACATTTTGGAGCCCAGATCTCTCTCAGAAGCACCAGAGGACCTGATCCTGATTGGAGTCTATAAGTACTATTAAATATTAAATAGCATCAACTATTAAAAGAACATTAAGGTTGCAAAGTCAAGTTAGGAAATGATAGAATTTCAGTTGTCATGCATACTTAATTTGGCCTCCTCCTATATATTCATTATGCTAAAGACGGCATCATAAGACTATAATTACATAATCACATATTATTTTTTTCTACTTTTTTTGGTGGATTACTGCAAGTGCCAGTAGAGGAGTAGGAGGCTGAAGTTCTTTGAGGTGAGAAAAAGCTGGGAGTTAACAAATAAGGAACTCACTATACTCCAACTCGAAAGAAACTTCTTTGTTTCCTTCATCTGAGCCTCATTTGTTCGTCTCCTCCCTACCCTCTCTTATATAGCTTCAGCTCATCTTCATTAGGCATTAACAGATAAGACCAGAAATGAAGAGGAACAAGGCATTACTGGTAATCATAAGCATCATGAAGAGAAGTCTCGAAAAAAGTTTCTACAGCAGGTGTCTCAGATGTTGCAACTGAAGCTAAGGATATGGCTACAGTGAAATTACTAGGGGTGTGCAAAGCAGGCCCTATTCGATTTGGATTTGAATTTGGCCTGAATCAGGGACAGTGATTCAATTTGCTGATTTGGATCATCTCCCTGATTCCACTCAGCTGAATCCAAATCTGAAGTTTCGATGCCGATTCAGAGAATCAGCAATTTGGACATAGGCACAACTTTAAAAGCTTTTTCTACATACCTTGAGATAGCAGGCACAGCTTGTGAAAGCTGAGATGCTGGGGTGCATGGAGCGCCCCACCGGAGCGCGGTGGGGCCTTCCACATTCTTGGCAATGAACCCAGAAGTGGACCAGAAGTACTCCCATTCCACTTCTGGGTCTGCTGGGGAGCATGCTGGGGGGCTTCCCACATTTCTCCTCTGGCTCAGTGATCAGCTGCAGGGGGACCCCCAGTTCCTCCCCCGCCGACCAGTGAAGCACCAGTCACCGAGCCAGAGAGGGCATGGAGGACTCCCAGCATGATCCCTGGTGGACCCAGAAGTGAACCAGAAGTGATTCTGGTCCACTTCCAGGTCTTCTGCCAAGCATGCTGGGGAGCCCCCCCCCACTTCTGTGGGATACTCCATGTGCCCCAGCATCACAGCACTCAAGGGCCCCTGCTGTCTAGAGGTATGTAGAAGAAACATTTAAAACTGTCTCTATGTCCGAATCTCTCTGAATACATTTGATTTGGAGAGATTAAAGGGCCCTCTGATTTGATTTGGATTCAGAGATTTGGCCACTGAATCAGGCCAAGTCTCTGCCGAATCAAATCAGGGACTGAAGCTTCGCATAGCCCTAGAAGTTGCTACAGGGAACATAGATTTTGAGGTCTGGGCACACCTAATTCAAACTAGCTAGTATTTTTATTGCTAGCAGTGTAGCCTCAACACTGGTAAACTACCTGAGTATTCAATCAGCTTCTCAGCTGTGTTATAGAGACAACATAGGGCACAGTAGGAGGGAAGCGAGACCTTCTGCTGCATCAGCCATACAGGAGGAGCCCTGTAGGAGAACGCTGCTCTAAGACACAGATGAGTGGGTCTTCTCTGCTTCTGAGAAATGAATGAGAACAGTTACTCCTCTCTATACCCCTTAATTTAATCCTGAAAAAGTCAGTAAAGATAGCTGGAAGGAAGCAGAAAAGGAATAAGTGTAGTTAGATTTAGTGCCTTAGCAGACATAATTGACTGATCTGAAACAAAATATTGAATGATAAATTTCTTTCTTTCTTTCTCCATTGTATTCCTCTTACCTTATCACTTTATACTTGGGTAACTCAATTGTGTAGTGGTGTGAAAGGGCTATGCATTTTGGTCTCAATTGTACCAAAGCCCTGATAAAGTATTACACTAATTTCCTTCTGTCCCATGCGCACACTCTACCATGCCTCCCAGGGCTTTGTGGGTATGAACGGAAAGTATTGCTTACAGAGATGGAGATTATTCTTTCCTCCCTCAGCACCCTCCTTATGGCACAGAAGTGGGGAAGTATACCATGGCCATTTGAATATTACCAAGCCGTTCCAAAGTGCCCCACTATTTCAAATATCACCTGGCAAAGATGCTCTGTCTCCAACCTTGAGGAATAAACAACTAGATTAGCTGTCACCACAATGTGACTTTCTGTTACTGAACTCAGAAGAGAGTAGATTAAGGTTAATTCCCTACTGAGTAGGTTTTAGGGATGCTAATTAGAGTTTGGGAAGACCAGCCAAAACTTCAAGTACACAACCTGTAGAATAAGCTGCAATGTTTTCCTGAAGACAGAAGACATATGCACCCGTGGGAAGTGTGGTGGGTGGGGTGGAATGATCCCAATGAAAATGACAAGTGACAGAAAATTAAACCAATCATGAAAGCATTACACGTGTCGTGCATTTCTGCAGATGTTTTATTTCCGTAATCTCTAGAAATGATGTGCAAATGTTTCTTATTTCTGTCCTGTGCTGGTACAGCATGAATAGCTGGTTAATATCATTATTACTAAAATACATTATTCCTATAATGTGTCAAGCCTAACTAAATACTTACCCTGCATTCCAACAAGTTCTGGGCATCAATGGTTTTATTTCTGCAAAATCAATATATACTTACAACCCAGAACTGGTAAATTAAATAAATGAATCTTTAGGATTCAAACATTTTTACAGCTTCCAGGAATTTCCCAGCAACTGTAATTTCAAACTATCTTTCTTGTTTATTGGAGTAAGTTCTCTCTTTTTCTGCATAAAAGATTATTACTATGAGTTGATCAGAGCCTGTGCATATATACTTCAATTAAATGGATCAGTTTAATGCATAATAATATTTTTAATTATTTCCTATGTGAATAAATTTTAGATCCAATAGCTAAATATTTCTCTGTGATAGAATGAAATAATAAAATTTTCTTAGTACAGGGGAATCCTTGGGAATCCTTTCAGCTTTATTGATTGAACAAATTCAGTACATTTAATCTCTACAGAACACCATCTAGCCTACATTTTCCATAGCAGTTGTTAATCCCCGAAGGGGTCTAGAACCACAGAGACCATGAGACCATTCTATATTCCAGGGGGGATATGTTCTCACAGGGGTACAACAGCTTAAAACCAACTCATTTTAGCCTTAAATGAGACACCAACCTTTCTTCCTATGTGACTACATTGATTGCTGGTCTTGGAAGCCAGCTCAGCCATTGGGAATTACATCAGGGGTGCACAAACTATGAGTGTAAAGTACCTCTTCTGTCAAGTGGAAGGAGAAAGGTAGTGAACAAAGGGTGTTTTCACCATGACTGAACTGCAGGCATTTATTATGGTAACTTTAATAGGACTGCATAAATCTTTCTGCCAGATTTACCATTCTGAAACACAGCTTTTAGTCCTGGAGGTAAAGAGAAGCCCATATCCTTTTTTTTTTTCCCTTGATGGTAAAGCCAACAATTCAAAAACTGTGACCTATACTATATGACCAAGGGGCAGCCTAATATATGCCTAAATTAGTGCTTGCAAGAAGGCATTAGAGGAGGACTTCAGTCATCAAATGTGAATTTCTCTCAATGAATGGGATGAATCATTGAGAATGAATTGTCTGTTTTGGAGTATGGCCAGGACTCAGAAAACTGCTTTCTCCCTTTGGTTCAAGAATTTTCCAACTAGCCATCTCATCAGTTGATGGTAATTAACAGATTGATCATGTGATGGAGGACTAAAATATTATGTAAGTGCCTCATTCCAAGCTTTGGCAGGTAACCATCACCAGGAGAGATCAACAGAGGTGTTAACACCTAGCTGTTGGCCTCATCAACACTTTCTGCCCAGCAGCATTCTGGCATCCCTTCTAATTTTATATCCAAGGCTCATGGCCCACCACAGGCAGGCAGAATGGGACCCAAGATTCAGGAGAAGCTGTGGCGGTGACAGCATTTGAGTCCTAGTGCTGGCCTATCTCAGATGCAAGCTGGGTCGTTCTGGCCTCCACAAAGAAATGTTGCCAACCTCTGCTCTAGTTAACCTTTATACAGGAAAATTAGCTGGTGCACTGAGAACATACGGTATTTTGGGGCTTATACATCCCAAAATGAAATATAACATCCTGGTTGGGAGTGGACTTTAACTAGGAGAATATACTCTAATTTATTTACTCGGTGGAAAAATAAAAATACTGTATCATATGCACTTTATGACAGAAATGATATATAATTGCCTCATTGCAGGAACTGCAATATGTTATAGTGCCACAGGACATTTTCCCATTGGAATGAATGTTTTTTAACCATCGTTAAAGTCAGACTGACTTGGTGGTTTATGCTTTGTGTCATAGTAGGAAAGTAATTAACACCAACGTTGCATTATAATACAAACTGCAACATGGTGACTGCCTGCTGCCACTCAAACATACCACTATAAGTGCTACCCTTATAACACCATTTTAACTGGACCTAATTATTAACATTCACATCTGAGGTTTTAACAGTACACTTACCAAGACAACTAATCTTTCTTTTTGTATCTGGACCTTACGGCAACACCTACTGAAGTGACTAGCAGTTTTTCTGAGTTTCCAGGAAATTGGTACAGGGCTTCTATCTTCTATAAAGCCCCATATATTACACTTATTTTTGGCAAATGCCATTTTGAATTTTTGCTGACTTTGAGAACAGCATGTACCTTGTCTTAGAAAATGTTATTGCTGATAGGACCAATATTTCTTTATGCAGACTCCAGTCTTACCATGTAATGGAAGTGGCTATTCAATGTTGTTCAGCAAAGTAGTGCAGCATTTGTTATTAGTAAACAGCTAAATGCACTACTGACATCTGTTTGATATCCTCCTCTCCAAGGAGTGCATGCATCTATAGACAAAAGCCTGGTGCTGAGATTTACTGTCAGCTTATCATCAAAGAGCTGTCACTTAGTGTGTATCCTTGAAATGTCTATATAATATGTAGTAGCTAAAACTTGTAAATTATAATGCCACAACTATGTGTCTGATGAAAGCAAATACTGATATTGGAAAGAGCCAAAAAGTCTGAAACAAAAATCCAGTATAAGTCAACAGAAATGCTGAGTATATGCTAAGCATTTTTAATGTCAATGACAGTTGTTAGTCCTCTCCTTAGATCAGGGGTGGCTAGTAGGCCACAAGTGGCACAGATAAACTCTCAGGGTATGTCCAGATGAGAACAGCTGCACAGTATGGAGTTCTCTGCACTGCAAAGGCATGCTGCCCGACATGTGCTGCTCCATTTTGTTTTGTTTTTTCCCTTTTTTTTTCGTTTGTTTTTTTTTTTTACCCTGGACATCTTTGCTGTTTCGTTTTACCTTTTGAAAAAAAGGTCAGCATTATATTCTGAGGCATGTTATATATGAGAAAAATCAAGTAGGTCTTTTGTTTTTTAGAGATCATATGATCAAATTACATAATCCTCATATTTTCTATTTTATTGTAATTTAAATTTTTCTATCAAATTTTTTTATGTTGCACAGAAGCAGGCAGAATAAAGACTACTGGGAAATAGATTTGTTCAAATGTAAACCAAATCAACATTGTTCCTTGAGTGACTAATCCATTTGATACAGTACCCATGAACACTCAAGAGTACATTTTCATTTTGATGCATGTGAACAACATGCATGCATGTGAGTATCTAAACTCAGTGGAAATGGCAATATCACCCTCACATTTTTCTGCTATATAAATATCTTAAATAGATGTAAATCTTTTCTAGCTAATATTGTATAATCCATAAAAACATTAACAGACAACTAAAAAGAATGCATTTAAACCTAAACTAAACCTTCACAAAATAGGCTAGTTATATGACTGTAGGCATTGCATCCATGTTGTTAATACATAAGTATTAAAAGTCAATCATTACAAATCTTAAGTAACAAACCTGTTCACTGGCTCCCATCTCAGAATACTGATATCATCATATTTTTATACCATTTTTTGAAACTTCTAGGACCTAGCATAAAGAAAAGGAATGCAGGAGAGCAGAAATGAATTATACAGGGGAGTTGCAGGTAGCCTTCAATTTTTATTCTAAATTTCCAATATGATTTTCTCAGAAAATGAAGAATTAACCTTGTGAACCTAAAAGAAAAAGAAAAAAAAAATCTCAGCATCTTAAAAGCAAGTGCTAGACCTAGGGAGAAGGAACCACCAGCACACCTATAGGTTGGGGGAGGACCTTCTCAGCAGCACAGCAGCAGAAAGAGATCTCGGAGTCGGTTGTTAACTCCAAGATGAATGTGAGTTATCAATGTGATGATGTAACTAGCAAAGCTAACCACACTTTGTCATGCATTCATAGGTGCATCACGAACAAGTCCAGGGAAGTGATGCCCCCCCCTCTATGCGGAACCAGTTAGGCTGCAGCTGGGCATTGCATCCAATTCTGGGCACCACAATTGAAGAAGGACGTGGACAACCTTGAGGGGGTCCAGACGAGGGCCACTCATATGGTTAGAGGCCTGCAGGAAAGGCCTTATGAAGAAAGGCTGAGGGACCTGGATCTTTTCATCCTTTGCAGGAGAAGACTGAGGAGGGATCTTGTAGCTGTATACAAATTCACCTGGGGGGGCAGCATCAGGGAACAGGAGGTGCTCTGTTTACCAGGGCACCCCTTGGAATAACCCAGAACTGTGGCCACAAGCTGATAGAGAGTAGATGTAGGTTGGACATCAGGAAGAACTTCTTCACAGTAAGGGTTGCCAGAATCTGGAACAGGCTTCCAAGGGAGGTGGCGCTCTCCCCTACCTTGGAGGTCTTCAGGAAGAGACTGGACAAGCACCTGGCTGGGGTCACATTACCCCAACACTTTTTCCTGCCACTGGCAGGGAATCAGACCCAATGATCTATTGAGATCCCTTCAACCCTGGCATCTCTGAATCTATGACTGTCCACTGTGAAATGTGTGTGGAAACCTGCTTCACAGTCCTTTCTCTGGAAATGTTCTTCTTCTGAAAAATATTTAATTTGATTCAACTATACCCTTGTTTCCTAGATATATTCCACATAACTAATGCCATGCCATATTTTAAAATAATCTCTATTTTAAAATACATTTAAATAATTTCAGGTTTTGGTGCAAAAACTTGTTGAATAAAAGAGAAAAGAAAAGAAAAGAAAAGGATTTCATTTTGACATTAACTTGGTATTTTTTTGGTTTGTGCATTACCCATTGTACTGGATCCTTGCCAGTAAAGAGAACAGTGATTTATGGATCCAAGAAAAGAAAAGGAATCATCAACACATCAAGAATTTGGGCTTATTCAGAATTGATTTATATTTGTTATTAACCCTCAGTTCTAATTCTGACTCATTGTGTGTCTGTTTTTTAAAGATCTGTCACTTGGCTATATTGAAACAGGAAAACATTTCTTTTCCAGGAAATTATTAACAGTTATGTTAATCAGAGAAGAACCTGGAGACATTCTGAACTGTTCAGCATAAATCATATTTTACTTTTGGGGAGAACCACACGATCAAGTGACTTATTTTAAATGTTATTTCATTTACACTGGTAATTACTACAAACATGGTGCATAATTGCCAGTGCAAAAATAGGCCTGACACAACACAGTGGCATTTGTCTATCTGTTGATTTCTACTAGTTTAAGTAAGAGGAAAGAAATAATTGCCAAGCTGATATTTTCCAGGTGACTCCAGAAATATTATTCTTCTAATAAAAGTGGGTCAAGATTACATAGTTTAGGATTCTTCTAACAAAAACAACAGCACTTGCAACTTCTTTTTCTGGTTAATACTTTACATGTTCTTTTAAATTCAAATGCATAAACTAGTGACAATAAAGACAAACTACTAAATGGCTAAAACAGGCTAAAATGTGATGGGCAAAACCTATGTTATATCAGTAACAAAGTATCTGAATGGTTTTAATAGTAATAAGGGAAATGATCATCACGAAAGGCATGGCAGTAAGAACACCATAATGCAAAGTTCACTATGCTCGAGGAAGAGGTTTAATTCATGTAGCTCTGTATCAATTAGCTCTATTGTAATGTAAGGTGAATTAATTAAAGCAAGTTTGTAAAAGCATATGAATCAACTGTGAGTTATATTCAAAAGAAAGAATACTAAATAGAGGGCTTGTTTCTTTCTCCTTTTTAGCCTCTAAAAGTTCTTTTATTCGGTAGTTTGCTTCCAGAAATGTTCAGTC
>NW_017728910.1:10095990-10108166 GCF_001723895.1 Crocodylus porosus | reverse complement strand
CACAGTAAGGGTTGCCAGAATCTGGAACAGGCTTCCAAGGGAGGTGGCGCTCTCCCCTACCTTGGAGGTCTTCAGGAAGAGACTGGACAAGCACCTGGCTGGGGTCACATTACCCCAACACTTTTTCCTGCCACTGGCAGGGAATCAGACCCAATGATCTATTGAGATCCCTTCAACCCTGGCATCTCTGAATCTATGACTGTCCACCGTGAAATGTGTTTGGAAACCTGCTTCACAGTCCTTTCTCTGGAAATGTTCTTCTTTTGAAAAATATTTAATTTGATTCAACTATACCCTTGTTTCCTAGATATATTCCACATAACTAATGCCATGCCATATTTTAAAATAATCTCTATTTTAAAATACATTTAAATAATTTCAGGTTTTGGTGCAAAAACTTGTTGAATAAAAGAGAAAAGAAAAGAAAAGAAAAGGATTTCATTTTGACATTAACTTGGTATTTTTTTGGTTTGTGCATTACCCATTGTACTGGATCCTTGCCAGTAAAGAGAACAGTGATTTATGGATCCAAGAAAAGAAAAGGAATCATCAACACATCAAGAATTTGGGCTTATTCAGAATTGATTTATATTTGTTATTAACCCTCAGTTCTAATTCTGACTCATTGTGTGTCTGTTTTTTAAAGATCTGTCACTTGGCTATATTGAAACAGGAAAACATTTCTTTTCCAGGAAATTATTAACAGTTATGTTAATCAGAGAAGAACCTGGAGACATTCTGAACTGTTCAGCATAAATCATATTTTACTTTTGGGGAGAACCACACGATCAAGTGACTTATTTTAAATGTTATTTCATTTACACTGGTAATTACTACAAACATGGTGCATAATTGCCAGTGCAAAAATAGGCCTGACACAACACAGTGGCATTTGTCTATCTGTTGATTTCTACTAGTTTAAGTAAGAGGAAAGAAATAATTGCCAAGCTGATATTTTCCAGGTGACTCCAGAAATATTATTCTTCTAATAAAAGTGGGTCAAGATTACATAGTTTAGGATTCTTCTAACAAAAACAACAGCACTTGCAACTTCTTTTTCTGGTTAATACTTTACATGTTCTTTTAAATTCAAATGCATAAACTAGTGACAATAAAGACAAACTACTAAATGGCTAAAACAGGCTAAAATGTGATGGGCAAAACCTATGTTATATCAGTAACAAAGTATCTGAATGGTTTTAATAGTAATAAGGGAAATGATCATCACGAAAGGCATGGCAGTAAGAACACCATAATGCAAAGTTCACTATGCTCGAGGAAGAGGTTTAATTCATGTAGCTCTGTATCAATTAGCTCTATTGTAATGTAAGGTGAATTAATTAAAGCAAGTTTGTAAAAGCATATGAATCAACTGTGAGTTATATTCAAAAGAAAGAATACTAAATAGAGGGCTTGTTTCTTTCTCCTTTTTAGCCTCTAAAAGTTCTTTTATTCGGTAGTTTGCTTCCAGAAATGTTCAGTCTTGGGAATATAATCACCATGGCAAATGGCTCAATACATTAACTGTGATTACAAAAGGGACTTGAGTGCCTCATAGGATCGATATTAGGCCAGGGACAGCATTTCATTTGAAGGATGAGAGTTCCAAAACTACCAGAGTGGTAGTGACCAAACTTCATGATCATGTGAAAGCCATCTGATATCTTATATCTGAAATTAAATTAATTACAAATCTTAGTAGACAGGTGCTCACATTACAAACACCAATACTAGATTTTGAAGAAATGCAGATAGCCTTAGTACACAGACCCAAGACTGAACAGCTGGAATTTTATTGCAGAGAAAATTCATATGCAGGAAATTACTAATTTTCATGCAAAACAGGTTAGATGGAGCACTTAAACTCATTTAATTGAACATGGTTTGAGAGGTGAAAACATAAAATTAATAGGCAAAATGTCTCAAATAGAAATCAATGCTCCAAAAGAATTATACCCAAGAGAAACCTGGCCCCTTGCTTATAACCTGTCTAGTAGGATACAAAGCCTGTGTGCCTGGAGAAATAGCAGTAATAACCCTGTCAAATCTATGGGTTGAATGCTTAATTTATCAAAGTCTGAGAAAATGAACTATCACATTTTTGATTTTCTAGAACGTCCATAATAAGTGGTACCCAAGAAAGGAATAGGGCATTTCTATTTCGACATAAAATCTGCAGTGAAGAATGCTGATGTTTTAAAACTTTTATCATTTTGTTATGTGTAATGAAGAAACATGAATATCTGAAAGATTTGACACGTAAATTTTGGGAGAAAATTGAATATCCATTATTGATTTAAATGTTGACAACATGAATGTAGCTTTGTTCTGTTTCAAGACATAACAATCACTGATTATTTAAAAGGAGAAATAACTCTGCATGACAAGTTTATTTATTATACACTTCATCTTCTGCAATAAATTTGATTACTTACCTACATATTGGGTCTGATTCACTTCCTACTGGATTTAGAAAGGGGGGAGGGGGGAAGGTTTCAGTCCCCATGGGAGTTGTTTTGCATTTATATGAGCGTTCAAAGTAAAAAGCCATATAATTTTTGTGTGTCAAAATTGATTAGTAAAAGGATCTGATAGAAAAAAAAATTCTGAAAGAGGGATTAGACTATTGAGTATCAACAAGGGTGCCATGGGGTGCCTTTGAGAGTGCTGTGCAATATTACATATGCAAATACCTACACAACTCACAAGATTAATCCAGAAATTTCAGTTAGGAATCCATAGTGTCAGGATCATGCTGTTACCTGTTATGATCCTGTTCAGTTTTTTGCAACTGAAAATTTATTCTCTTATTTTTCCATAGTCAAAAAAGACTAAAAGCTAAGTGCTGGCATTTTCTAAAGGGTGAATTGAATCTGAAAAAAATATAAGAACTACTGGAGTAGATTTTCAACCAGGGCTCTGTGACAATCAGGCATGTCTGTTTCCTAGGCAAACTGGGGAAAAAATGTGATTTGATTCAAAAAAGGAAATGATTTTTTTTTCCCCCACAGTGAAACAAAAAGTCAAACACAGTATCCTTCAGGCATGTTTAACACGGAAAACAAAGGGTTCATTTAGGGCTTTATTACGTTACACTGTGAGCAGCACAAATGTTGACTGATGTTCATGCTGGCTCACGTTTGGAGCAGTATTGTATTCAGGCCAGCAGGGGCCTGAAGGACTGAAAGGTAAAAATCCCCCACCCCAGACTTTGCCTCTGCTCCCAGACTTTCAGGGCTCTCCCCCTTCCCCTCTGCCCACTGAAGTTCCTCTCCTCCTCCTGCCTCCCCCACATCCCCAGGGCATTACTTACTTGTGGGTACTTGTGCTGTCTGTCCAAGGGGAGCAGGCAGGGAAGGGTTAACCTGCCTGCCCAGACTCCATACCTGGCTGCTCGTCTTCTGGCCCAATGCAGAAGCAGCAGTGGTGGCTGCAGGCAAGCAGGTGAATCATTTCCTGCCTGCTCCCCTGGGACAGACAGCACATGCAGCAGGGGAGGAGGGCAAGGAAGCAGTGAGTGGGAATGTAGGGCATTGGAGAAGGGGCAGTGAGCCTGATCCGGGCCAGTGGGGAGGAGGGGGTGAGTGAGGTGCTTACAATAAAGTGTAGTCTAGAATGGGCATACCGTAGTGCAGAGGTAGACAAAACATGTCCCACAGTCCAGATGCAGCCCACAGACGGGCTTTGTGCAGCCCATGCCGGGTCCCTCGGTCCCACCTGGCCAAGGCATCATCAACCCATTGTGCCTCCTGCTGCGCCTAGGCATGAAGCAGGGCTGTGGCAGCTCTGTGCTTGACTGCCTTTTTAAGCAGCTGCTGGATCCACCCCCATGGTACTGGTGGAGACCCATGTGCAGCCCTGAACCCCACCCTGCACTTGCTGCAGACTCGCTTGCTCACGCTGAACAGCTGCAGCAACCATAGCGTGCTTGGTGCAGGGAACAGCAGCCCCTTCTCCTCACTGCTGCCCAGTGCTTCCTGCAGCAGCTGAGCAGGGCCCATGCTGGGCTGTCCTGCTGCCCCTCTGTGCTGCTCCTGCTGCCCCGTGGGGCAGGCCAGGGGCGGTGGTGACAGCACAGGGCAGCCCAGCTCAGGCTCCACACAGCTCCTGCAGGAAGTGCTGGGCAGTGGCGAGGGGGAGGGGCTGCTTTTATGCAATCATCTTTATATACACGATGTGGACACACACAAATCAGGACAAATAAATAAATAAATAAAATCTAAATATGTTATTGTGGATGTTACATTTTTAAAATATAATTTGTTGTTTTCTTCTTGTTCCAAGATGGCAAACTCCCATCCCAAAAGGAGTACTCCTCGGACAAAGGCAGGGACTTCTAGTAACAAAGGTCAGGGGTTAGGAGGCAGGGTTTCCACTGCCAAGAAGGTGACCAGGGGCCAGGGCATCTGCAAAGGAGTGGGGCTACCTGTGAGCCCTCGATAGCTCACCAAAACCTGTGAAGTGGCCCCCCAGCCAAAATAATTGCCCATCCCTGCATTAGTGTAATACGAGCCAAGTAGCATGGATCAGAGATA
Source organism: Crocodylus porosus (assembly GCF_001723895.1). Classification (NCBI taxonomy): domain Eukaryota; kingdom Metazoa; phylum Chordata; order Crocodylia; family Crocodylidae; genus Crocodylus; species Crocodylus porosus. The sequence goes on along the minus strand of NW_017728910.1, from coordinate 10,103,631 downwards.
GTCCTGTCCTAGAGTGGCATAACTTTAAGTTGCCTAAAGCGATTAGTTCCTGTTATCCAGCACGAGCCATTGTTTACCCATCAACAAACCTAGTGTTCTCCCTTGGGCCATTGTTAGTACCCTACAAAACTCCTACCCAAGCTCAAGTTCCTGCCCTGGTGCTTGGATCCAAAAGCTGCACCAGTTCCACTCCTTTTCTGCCTGGAATCCCACCACTGGTCCTGCTCAGGACTCTGCCTGTCTGCCAGCTCCAACACCTGGGATCCTCATCTGTTTTAAGCTTCACTGAGTGGTGAGACCTCAACTCTCACTCTCTTTTCCTCCAGAAACCTGACTTTTCATAGATTTCATAGACATCAGGGCTGGAAGGGACCTCGGGAGATCATTGAATCCAGCTCCCTGCCCAAAGGGCAGGAAGTCAGCTGGGGTCATAGGATCCCAGCAAGATAAGCATCCAATTTACTCTTGAAGATGTTCAATGTAGGTGCTTGAACCACCTCCAATGGCAGACTGTTCCAGATCTTGGGGGCTCAGACGGTAAAGAAATTCTTCCTTATGTCCAGCCTGAAACGGTCTTGCAGGAGTTTGTGACCGTTCGACCTCGTCATCCCTTGGGGTGCTCTGGTGAACAAACGTTCCCCCAGATCCTGGTGGTCACCCCTGATAAACTTATAGGTGGCCATCAGATCACCCCTGAGCCTGCGCTTTTCCAGGCTAAAGAGTCCCGTGGCTCTCAGCCTGTCATCGTAAGATCTGTTTTCCTGACCTCTGATCATGCACGTGGCTCTTCTCTGCACTCTCTCGAGTTTCTCCACATCATTTTTGAATTGTGGAGCCTAAAACTGGATGCAGTACTCCAGCTGCGGCCTCACCAAGGCCGAATACAAGGGGAGAATGACGTCCCGGGATTTGCTCGAGAAGCATCTATGGATGCAAGCCAGCGTTTTGGTTGCTTTACTAGCCGCAGCATCGCATTTTGTTGTCTTACTCCAGGCACAGCTTTCTAAACCTGTCTTTTGCTAATCAAACCCAAGCTAGACTTCCCCAAAAACCTGACTGAAACTATGTAATATTGTAACTGTTTATTTGTCTCTCTCCTGTATGGCTATTATTATTGGTATCATCATAAGTTCATATACTTGGCAATAAATACCTTTTATGGTCAAGCTGGCTGCTATACTTTCTCTCTGAATCTCACCTACTCTTTCTTCCCCTTATTAGCTTGTCAATGCTAAATAACCCGGCTTGGCTCAGGCATGTCCTGTTGATCTGTATGTGTACGTTTGTACATGTGTTTGCCTGATTTGGTGGTTGGAGGAACCCAGCCTCATTGAAACTGAGTCCTGCAAGATAGCTCCACTGGGGTGAGGACTTTAGGGAGAGATACAGCTGCATATAGAAACACAAGTACATTGATAGCATTACAGAGACCCCCACAAACATACCCCTAATAAATGATGACACCCCAAAGTGACAAGCAAACCTGTAACAAGGGATTAAATCTTCTCCAGCTTGGGCAAGTACCCTAACCATCAAGCTCTTGGGTAGAAGATCATTCTCTTCCTGACTGTTTTTTAATTAGTCTAAACAATAAATAACAAAATAACATCTGCAAAAAGTATCAGTCAGTCAATCTGACTCTGCAAGAGGTTTCTCAATAGTTGAAGCATATTTTTGGTAATAAGCTATTAACAGAAAATACACTGCATTTCAGACCATGCCTTTTAACCACAAAATCCAGGATGACTATATGCCAAATGACATGGAAAAAGAGCTTAAACTAGAAGGTTTTGTAATACAGTTCTATCTCTGAAACCTTGTGGTTAAGAGCATAAGTCTTTTCTCTGCTAAGTTTTGAGCCACCATAAGTGTTTAGTATTTGTAGACTTCCTTCAGATCTACGAATCAGGCAGGTCTTGATCTGCTGGATATGTGTGTCCAAACATAATATTAAGGTATAGCTAGGCCACAGTTTGTGTCAAAATAAAACTCTCACCATTTTCCCTCTCATAATGAAAAGTCAAAGACAAAACCCAAACATCATTCTATGTCTTCTGTAACTAAAAAACTGAATTGTTGTTAGTAGCAGTATTTTCACTAAGCTCTAACCCTTGAAAATGATGTTTGTACCTAATCAAAATATATTTTGTGAATTACTCAAAACCCAAGAATGGGATCTAAGACTATATTCTTTGAGAGTCACAGCTACAGAAATAAGAAGTTTCAATTAATCTCTCAAGGGTCCTATTATTCAAGAAAACAAATGATATTGTCAATCAGGTTATTTCCACATTATGCATAGTATAAGTGTGAATGGACATAATTTATGCACAAAAAATGAAGACATAGGGTATAACAAAGTCACTGGGCCTGATTCACTCTTGCCTAACGTTACTTATATCAGTGCAATGCAAGTCTAAATATATGGTAAACATCTCTGATCTCAGAGCAAAAGATTGTTTGCTAGTCTACTAGCAGAGATCTGCAGTACTTTGAGAATTTGCAAAGACATTTTAATTTCCAACCTTTTTCTAAGGCCTCATCTATACTTGTGGGATTTACTGGCAGGGAGGTGGGAAAGAAGGGACAGGAAGTATTATGGACTTTCTGTTAAGCACTACCAGTGTAGATGCACTATATTAAGTGTAAAAGCGCACAGTGTGCAAGGGTAAGCTACAATGAAAGTTACAAAACTCCATGGACTGCTAGTGCAATGCACATTCACCAGGGATTCACACAGCTACAGGCCTCTGATCATACCCAGTCTTTTGTAGTTAGAAATAAATACAGGGTCAAACAGGGACATTCAGATCAGCAGTTAAGCATTAATGGTCATTACTAGTTGTTTTTTTACTGGGATATAGAAAACCTCCTTTAAGAACACATCAGTTGTAAACAAGCTGTATTTAGGCCATTGTCTGGGATAGATAAAGATACTCAAAAAGGGTTTATATACAGAAACAGAGAAGGGGAAAGAGGGAGACTGAGTGTTTGTGTTAAATAGAACTCTAAAAAGCTCAGTAAAAAATAGACAGTAGGACCTAAGAAATGGCTAGAACAGGCAACTCTGGAGCATTCAAATAAAAGGACCTACCTAGCATGCACATCTCTGATTACTAGTGTATAAAGTTACTGCTCTCCAAAGACACGAGTAAATAGCATGGGCCTGTTTCTAAGGAGCTAAAATTTATTTAATGTATGAGTTGCTAACAGCAGCCTTTATGTTAGCTGTCCGACTGCATTGCACTGCTGAGTTTTACACGCTTAGACTGTGTTAATAAAAGGTGACTTGTGGTATTTACAAATGAGCCCCTAGAATCTATTTCAACCAGAGACATGGAATTGAAGTCTGTGATTTACCTGACACTGTCACAAGTGAGAAGCATGTGCTAATAATGGCTTTAACATCAAGGGAATCCTCAGCCTCTCTGAATCTAGTTTAGGGTTTGTTAGCAAATCCTCTTCAGTTATATGCTGGCAAGTATGTCCTGGACTAGACTGTCTTGCTTATAGTAAATAGATTCTAGTTACTCCCATGATTACTGGTGCTGCACTTGAGTTATTCCTCAGAGTAAATATTTGTTAAACAAGCCTTAACATTCTGTTCATTAAGTTTTTGTGTGGCTTTTCAGCTGAAAGCACTGGGAAGAAATATGCCTTTCATTATACTGCCTCTGTCAATTGTCTTCTAGTAAGAAGGCCGGAGGTGGGGATGTAAATGCTGGGACAAGCAGGTTACAAATATAATTCACATTTTACACCAAACTCATGTTTTGAACACAAAGCTACCAAAATTACAAAAATTATGAAATGTTTAAAACCAGAAGTAGTATGGAGACCTGGAAAATAGACTTCAGTGAGAATCATAGAAAATTAGGGTTGGAAGGGACCTGAGAAGGTCAACTAGTTGAACCCTTGCTCAGAGCAGGACCAGTACCAACTAGACCATCCCAGCCAAGGCTTTATCTAGCTAGGTCTTAAAAAACCTCCAAGGATGCAAGGATGGGAAAGTCGACAACCTCTCTGGGTAACCTGTTCCAGTGTTTTACTAGTGAGAAAGTCTTTCCTAATATCTAACCGAAATTTCCCTTGCTGCAACTTGAAACCATTGCTCCTTGTTCTGTCATCTGCCAGCACTGAGAACACTCTAGCTCCAAGTAAATGATTAAAACATGTAAACTAGAGTAGAAGGCACAGCATACAGTTAAAGTAAAAAAACAGATGTCAACATGAGCAGCAGACATTCAAACAGGTGCAATACTCTGATCATGAGTCTGGAACTCCTCAGGTACAATCTCAATACTGACACTCATTCCCTGTGGGAGTACGGGCAAGTCTAAACTTAACCTTGTACATCACTCTTCTCGTTTTAACACATTAGACAATTAGGGAAATAGGGAAATTGAATCTTGATTTTTTTATTACTATTTTTCTTCATGGAGCCTATTTTAATTTTGTGCACCTTAGATTTCTGCCAGGATTTCACCAACTGCATTTTTTTCTCTCACATCATTTTAGATTAATTTCATTTTTACTGTGCGTATTTCCACTGCCCTTCTTTTATCACGTGAACTGCAATGATATCTAAATTCAAAGTAAATCTGTAAACCTACAATGTTTCAGTAGCTGTGAAATTAAACAAAATTAGTTCTCTCATCCTTAACAACAACTTCTTATCAGGGCATTGAGAGAATTAATGTTCGTAAAGTACTTTGAAGATGTCAAGTGCTTATTAATTACAAGTTAATTGGAGAAAGGATTATGCTTTGGTAAATAATAATAAATAATTAACATAGCTGATGGGCAATAGGGAATAAGTAGATTCTAAGGAGGATTGTTAAAGATTTATGTGTTTAACAAGTATTTAAGAGAGAGAGAGAGAGAGAGAGAGAGAGAGACTGGTTGAAGATGACCTCACACCTTTAGGAAATTCTTACATAACTGGAGAATAGAGAATAATCATAACATTACTTTTCCTTTCTTAACTTTGATTCATTGGTGCTTTGCTCAGAGCTCTGCTTTGGAGAAAGAGAGCTGCATGGCATTGCTACATTGCTACTGGGAGCTTTAATAGCAATATGTGTGCAAAAGGCATGTTTGAGAAGCACACTTAATTCTTGGTAGAAAGGGTTATACTAAATACTTTACCAAAGATTAATTCCACATGGAAACTACGTCTCCCTAACTAGCTGGAATAATAGTAGCCTTAATACTGGTCATGTTAGGCCCGGTTTATAAAAGCATTTTTCAGCAGTTAGGGCAACTCTGAATTGGGAGAGCCAGGTTCAGTTCCTGTGCAAACACAAATAATTCATTTAAGGTATGGACACACCATTTAGCTACTTTAAAAGGAGATGGCGAGCTGCTGCTGCTCAAGAATGTGAAAGCTGTAACTATCTGTTACATCCGCATGATCCTGTAGCACTACAATTTAGTGAAATTTTCCTAACTTTGATCTGAACAAAGCAGGATTAAAGTTGGAATGTTTTTGCTACATTCTGTAGCGCTACAGAATCGTGCCACATTACAGTTGTATGTTATTGGTATGTTTCGATAAGTTTTGCAGCTGTTACAGCTGTCTATATCCTTAGACTAAGTATAGAGAATCAAAAAGCCTGAAGGAGAATCAATCCGATCTTTGTAGGCTTCTCTAAGCTGCATGGAATAGACCGTGAAAAAATGGAGCTCACGTTCACTCTTTGGTTGGGGCAGATGCATGCACTGGATGAGGCACTCAGCCAGTGCACTGGGGGGCACTCTTGCATGCTTCCTATCATGCCAGAAATTACCAAAAGGACCCAAGCACAGCTGACTGGAGGCCATCCTCATTGGCTGCCTTGCACATGTCCCAAACTCCCTGCTGTCTCCCGTACTGAAGTGAATGGGGAAAAAAGCTCCGTCCTTCCTCCCCAGTATCCCACCCCTCCCCAGCTGGGATCTTTCCAGCTGCCTGGCACAGGCCTTCTGGGCTACCCAGTGCTTCTTCCAGTGCCCAGCACCAGTGGCAGTTGGGATGTGCCTGGTGGTCCAGGGAGCTTGTGCAATGTGGCAGGGTCCAATCCTTCCTTCTATGCAGCGCTCCTGTCCCCACTGCCTGGCACAGGCCCCCCGCACTGTCTGGCACATGTTGCCAGCTGCTGCTGGTATCAGGCTCCAGTGAGACATGCTGAGCAGCCAGGCCTTATCCTTCCCTCCGTGAAGCGCTCCTATCTCTGCTACCCAGTGTAAGCCCCGCAGGCTGTCTGGCATGTCCTGCCGCGGGCTGCAGAGCTGTGTTCTGGTGGGATGTGCTGGGAAGCCCAGGAGCCCCAGGCAATGGGGCCCAGTCCTTACTTCTATGAAGGACTCCATTCCCTGTCACCTGGCACAAGTCTCATTGGCCAGCCAGTGAATCCCACTGGACCCTACCACCAGCAGCAGCTGCCAAAATACACTGGGCAGCCCAGGGTGCTTGTGCCACGTGGCAGGGCCTGATCCTTCTACGAAACTGACCCAGCTGGGTAGGGACATGAGAAACCTACCCCTGTGTGTATGTGGGGCTCCCACAGCCGGGTAGACCGTAGCTCAGGAATACAGAGACTGGGGCAGGGGGCTTCATCCCCCCCTCCCCACTGCAGGTCAGAGGCAGAGATTTACAGGGGACAGAGCTGTGCAGCCAGCCCTGCCAGGCAGGGGGTGGGCCATGAGGAGAACCCCCCACAACATGAGACCCCAGCTGAGATGGAGCCCAGGCCTGGTGCAGGGGGCTCTATTCCTCACATCTTCTCCTGCTGGACTGATAGGTACAGGCATGATCTCAGGCTAGGGAGCAGAGGATTTGCTGCCTAAGCTCTGTAACAGCTCAGGGTGGGTGCAAGCCTGGCTAGGCCTGAGCAGAGGCACACTGGTGGCGGCTAGTCCACCCACCCTGTGAGGGGAGGTTAGCGAACAGCTACAAAGCATCCTGGTATGCTGGGGGACTGTAATCTAACTTGAGTCAGGATGGGATTTGGGACAGAAGTTTGACAGACTGGTCTAACTTAAACTGACTAAATCTGATACTACATCCATCCAAGTCTATCTTAAGTCAGGTTCTGCCATTTTGAAATCAGTCTATGTGCACTGAATTTCTCTACTACAGGTTAGATCCATTTTGAATCATTTATCCAGCTTTATGTGTAATTTATGTCCCTTCCCTTAGTCAATTTATACTCACAGGTTACAGCAAGCGCAGGCAATTATTTTGGCTGGAGGGCCACTTAATGAGTTTTGGTGAACTGTTGAGGGCCGCAAGGGTAGCCCCACCCCCCTAACCCCTGACTTTTGCCACCAGAATTCCCACTCATTGTCCCAGAGTGCTCAAGGGGCACTTTTCGGGGGGTGGGTGTGTTTGCTATCCCGAAGCCAGGAAAAACCCACCATATACTAAAAAGAATCAAACATCTACTATAACCTATTTTAATTTTATTTAAAAAATATATTTTTGTCCTGATTTATTTGTATTTGCATTCTGAATCTAGAGGCAATTGCATCATAACTCAAAATACAGTCTTACTCTTGTATTGTGTGTAGAAAATAATGGGGTGTATGTGGGGGAGGTTGGAGGGCATGTGTGTGGGGGGTGGGATTTTTGAAGTTGTGGGAGGCTGTGGGGGTGTGTGT
>NW_017728910.1:10053300-10095890 GCF_001723895.1 Crocodylus porosus | reverse complement strand
GCTTATGGTGGGGGTTGAGAGTGTATGGAGAGGGCTGTGGGAGGGTATGGGTATGTTTGGGGTTATGGTGGAAGTTCTCCATGACACGTTACCTCAAGCACTATAAGTTAGAGTGGGAGCAAACCAAACTGATGTTTGCTGCTTGATGGTGGGGTGTGGGACTTGCAGCCCGTCCGCAATGGCCACTGGGAGGGCTCCCACATGCCTCCCAGTAGGCTACTGCACCAGCCTCTCTCACGAGCCCCACCCCCCCGTCAGCTGGTGACTGTGGGGTAGAATAGGGAGAATGGAGCCCCCGTGTGGCAATGGCTCCCCCACAGTTCCAATGGCTTAGGTCTTGGAGGGAGCAAGGTCAGGTCCTCATGGCAGGGGGGTTCTGTTCCCCTAACCCCATTTCCCAGCATGGTGAAAAGCTTGACTTGAAAAGTCCCCATGCTGTACCTCCTGACTGCAGCTGCAAAGAGGCTGGGGTGAGGGTGGGAAGGGGGTCTCCTTGTTACATAGACCCAGCGAGACCACCCTGACTCAGCAATTCGAGGTGGGAGTGCTGCACAGCATGGTGGCTCCATTCCCTCACCCAGCTGTGCAGAGAGGAGAGAGCCTTTTCCATCTCCTCTCCATGACGGCCTTGGGGAGGGGCTGGGCCACAGTTTGCCCAGAGCAGACACACACCAGCTAAAGCTAGCAAGACACCTACTGAGGGGCCCCTGGGGTGTGCTACAGATGGTCAATAAAGAACTGTAGCCTAAAGCACCTTAGTTTGATACCACATGTATCCTGGTTAACTTAGAGTGGGATGCTCCATTCTTAAAGAGCTTTATGTGCCATGAACATCTGTTCTGTTACAGCTGTGAAACACTTTCTGCACACTTAAAGCTTAAGAAGTGTCACATGGAAACCCAATGCTTTGCAAATTCCCTACTGGAAGCTGAGGGACTCTGAACAATTGCAGCAGCCCTCCTTCCTTCTTTTTCATGTCCTTGCATTTATCAGAATTTGTAGATCCATTGGGATCTGACAGGGCCATGCTGAGAGTGCTTCTGCTCTGGGGTTGAACTTGACCTCCAGGCTGTAACTTAGGTAATTTACCTCACTTCTCCGGAAAGAAGAGGAATGGATTTCATTTCACCACGTCACAGGAAAACTATCTGCCACATACTCAGACTATTATTACCTCAGACTCTGTAAGCATACCCTAAAACATAATTTATCACTTTGACCTCAATACAATAACAAAAAATTCTTTATACAAAACCACCCGTGTAAGGAAACAGAAATTCAAACAAGCGAGTGTTGTATGATAAAGTTCACAGGCATTTCTCTTCCGCTTGGTTCTCTTTCACCAGCAATCTTAAGAAATCTCTTTGGATTTTTGGACTAGCTTCTTTAAGTAAAGTCATTAAAAGCATTGCAAAAAATTGCAGCTTCCCACTGTATATCATATCAGTGTGGAATGAAGCTCCAAGTGAGGAAAGTCTGAGGATTCCTGAAACTCTAGCAGCTTTCAAAATGGTCTTTTACTCAGGTGTAGAGATCACGTGCCACATACCACATTCATGAGTACATTTTAAAACCAAGACCAATACCTGATTTTTTTTCACAGTCTAAATATTGAACTATAGGTATATGGCAAGGCAGAGTGGGACCTGATAGACTAATTAATTCAGAAAGGTCTATGCTTCTGTAAGCAATAGTTTACTTCATCAGATGCTAACATAGCTTGACCTAACAAACACCCGATGAAGTAAACTATTGCTTACAGAACCTTAGGCCTCTCTGAATTAGTTAGAGTAAAAGGTCCCACTCTGCCTTGCCTTCTGCCTGTCCTCAGACTAATGCGACTAATTACCTTTCTGATGATGCATATCAAACTATAAAGCAGGTACAATCAGGCTTTCACCTGGCATGCACACCAAATTCATGGCACCTGTTTTCCCAGAGTAGACCTTGGTATTATTTTGTTATCCTGACTAAATAGTATAGAGACCTCCCCTTAGCACAGAGTAGATATATATTCACTTACCCAATTCTGTATACTTTCAGCTACAGAAGTTGGATCGTTTTGAAGGCCACTACATTATACTCTGCAATGGAGAAGTGGAGAACAGGAGCAGGTAGGAAACCAGCAAATGTGTTCTGTGTATAACCTGGTCGTGTGAAAGATGAAACTGTAGCTCAGTGATTCTCCCCCTGAGTGCCATGGCACCCTGGGGTGCCTTGAGATCCTTTCAAGGGTGCCATGGGGTGCCACAGAATGTTAGCAATGTAAGGTGTTCAAACAAGATTCATAAGGTAACCCTGGAGATTTCAAATAGAAAGGCATAGCGTTAGAAACACTCTGACCTATTATGGTCTTGCTGAGTTCATTCTTTTGGGGTCTTTCTGAGTTCTTGGGGGCAGAATAATTGTTTTATAATTTTTTATAGTTAAAAAATGAGTAAAAGGAAGAATTTTTTTTCCCCTCTGGGAATGTCACGAGTTCAAGCAGGTTAGCAATAACCGACCTAGCCTCACTTCTGAAAAGAAATTCATGGAAAGGGGACAGGCTTTCATTTCCGTATTACTAATTTGTTAACTGAAGGGGGAGGGGGGGAAAATGGGTTTTGCAGGTCCGATACTTGACTCCAAGAACTATAATGAGGTCTTCCTTTACCCTAGGGGACTGGCTTTTTTTTTTTTCCTGTCTCTCTCCACAGTTTACTTACAGCCAGAGGGACAGCGAACATTCAGCTCGATAAATCCCTTAAACTACTAGAATAATGCTGTCACTCAAGGAAATTCTTTTCTTTTCAACCTACGTGACCTAATTAAGTTTTTCCTATCTGCCTGTCAGTAGGTAGGGAAGCCCTTGCACTTGAATGTTCAGAAGAGGATCTCTATAGAAGCCCTCTACCTGTATATAGTTAATAATCTGGACACTGTTTGACTTGGCCAATGGAGGAGGCTGTCTGAGAGGACCAGAGGTCTTCAGCATGAGGGAATCTCTATGATTAACCCTCAGATCAGTTCTTGATTATTTGCAGAGGTGATATTTTCCCCAGCAGACCCTCCAAATCATATTATGGTATTATTACTAAAAGGAGCTGAATAAATGAGAACACTTTTCTATTTTAGCTTAAGCTTTAATCATTTCAACATATTTAGGGATCTGTTCTTCCCACAAAATGCATTACTATAACTGACTGTAACAATATTGAAAGTTAAGTGTTTTCTTATCTAGGAAAGAGTAGGATCCTTTTGTATTTTTACTAGATATTTATAGATATAGACAATGGGTTATCATGGTTCTGTAGAAAAGCTGACTTTATCATCTCTATTGGGTTTTAAAATCCGGTTCAATAGGGGATTTTTCTTATTCTTTATTGCCAGAAGTTCAAATCTCTAACATCCAATTAGTTGAGCTTTTTTCCTCTACAGTCTTTAAACCAAAAAGGTTATTGATACAAATAGTTTGATGTGCATTACCCCTGCTGAGTAAATGGTGCCTCTTTGAGACTATGTGAATTTCAGAGTAAATAAGCTACCTGACCTATCATATGCAAATTTGTTTTAGGGCCAGTAGGAAAGGATGAAAGGATATAGTGTAGGCATCTTACATATTTTAAAAATATTTTAAACATATATTAGATCAGTTATTAAGTAAGACAGAGTACTTCAATTTGTATTACAAAGCAGTAATTAAATAAAAATGATATGATTTTATTTTCTCTCTCTAGGAGTCATCGTTGTCAGGGTTGTTTTTAACCACACACTTGTTGCTTTCCCCCACCCCTTCCAATTCATTCATGATAAGACATTTAGCTCTAAAAGCATTGTTAATAAGGTAAACTAAATAATTCCTTGCTCAGAGCCTTAATTTTCTGCTACTGAAATGCATGGAGTTTTTACCATTAACTTCAACAAAAGCAGAACTAACACCTTCAGTGTAGGGTTAGGCTTTGCCCAAATAAAAATTCAATATGGAGCTTAGCATTGATTCCTCTAAATGTATATTTGGGGGAAAACCTGGGCACCAATAGTGAAGTTCTATGCTAAATATTTTGATGGTTTCAGCTATGTATGAATTGTGTTTCCAAAATAAGGAGTTTAAGGTCTATGGCCAAAGCTCTAGATTATAGTTTCTTTGGTACTGAACAGAACAACAAATACAGCTCAAAGTTATACTGATTTCCCTGATAAAGATCTTCTGCTTTACTTTCTAAGCATCCCATCTAAAAATCCAAGCCTGCTTGGTGTAATTCATGATCTAATCAGAGAAGTAACATGACACAAAAGCTTATTTCCTCTGTGACAAATATAAATTGCCTTGTGATTTTGTAAAGTATAAATAAAATGGTTTACCAAAGTATAAGTGACATAATAGATTAATGCTTTACCATTAATGCACTGTGCCTTCACCCTAACAGGGTGAAATCAAACACAACTCATGAGAAATTTAGCAAAAGCCATTTAAACTAAAAGCTATAGAAGTTCTCAGCTAAAATGATGGAAATAAAACCTGATTAATGCTCTTCGGAAAATATATTCAATAGGCTCAGATAAAGGTTATTGACACTTTACTGCAGAGATAAGTAGCTATATCCTAATTTTGAAATTTGTAGTTGTTAGCCTTTGAAGTTTAAGGGAAAAAAATCCATCAGTATGTAGCCAGCTTCTCTGTTCATGCGTCTCTAACCTTGAAGGTCATACCAATAAAATGTGTTGACTGGCTTGTGTTTTGTAATTTACCATCACCTCTGTTCAGCTCAGAGTTCACTAGTGCATTATCTTCAATATTACAGCTGCCTGATTACAGACCAAACAACTTAAATCAGCTGTTAACACACACACACTTGCCATATTCTAAGCATGGCCACAAAGTAAATGAAGGCACTGTGACATTATAAAGTTTCACTTGGGGGGAAAAATAAATCTTCCCAAAGTTTTTATGTTGCTCTCCTTTTGTAGTCAGAAGTTCCATACATCTTTCTCAGATAAAATGCTATGAAATAAACATGTTTTATTAAATTTAAAGTAGAAAAAACGTTATTTATCAAATCTCTAACATCATATACTCAGTGGTATTAGAGTATATGATTGGGATTTAGTATATGCTAAACTGGTCAGGCCACAGCTGGAGTACTGTATCCAGTTCTGGGTGCCCCACTTCAGGAGGGATGTGGACAACTTTGAGAGGGTCCAGAGGAGGGCCACCTGAATGATCCGGAGACAGCAGGGCAGACCCTACAATGGGAGACTGCAGGACCTGAACCTGTTCAGCCTTCACAAGAGAAGGCTGAGGGGGGACCTGGTGACAGCCTATAAACTCACTAGGGGGGACCAGAAGGGTTTGGGAGAGACCTTGTTTCCCCTAGCGCCCCCTGGCATAACAAGAAATAACAGCCACAAGTTGTTGGAGAGTAGGTTTAGATTAGACATCCGTAAGAACTACTTCACAGTTAGGGTGGCTAGGAGCTGGAACCAACTTCCAAGGGAAGTGGAGCTGGCTCCTACCCTGGGGGTCTTTAAGAGGAGGCTTGATGCCTACCTAGCTGGGATCATCTGAGCCCAGTTTTTTTTCTCCTGCCCTGGCAGGGGGTCAGACTTGAAGATCTATAAGGTCCCTTCCGACTCTACTTCTATGATTCTATGAAAGTGTCACAAGTGCCCTGTTGTATGAGACACTGTACAAATAAAATCTTTTAAAAAAATAAAAGAAAGAGAAAGAGACAGACAGTCTCCATCCCAATGAGTTTACAATCAAAGTATAGGACAAGGACTAGCAGGAAGATGAAGAGTAGCACAAGGAAACTATTAGATAATATTGTTCAGGATGAAACACCATAGTGTCGGATCACCAGCTACTTAATTAGCCAATATATTGTGGGCATGATGGCAAGAGAATTGTTATAAAGAATTTGAAGGTAGAAGTGAGGGTAGCCACCTTAATTTGTATCCTTGTCACTAGAAATAAAGACTGCCTATACACATGCTCAGAGGTAGGGGAAGGCATTTTAATTAGAGTAGTTCCCAGAGAACCACTCCAATTACAGTGCTGCTAATGGGCTTTAGTTAAAGTGCTCCAACAGGCATTTTGCAATGGGGAGGGGGATTAATACATGTGATGCTGCGGCAACACTAGAATATTCCAATTAGAACATCAATCAGTTGAGTCTGCTCCGATCCATTCTAATTAGAGTGCATGGGAGCATGTGTATAGGCAGCCAAAGGGCCCATACTTAAAATCCACAAAAGCAAAACACAGTACAGAAATTGCTGAACATCAGCCCCAGTGACCATTTTAGTTTATCCATTTTCTTTTCATGAGAATACCAATTCCTTTATATGAAGAGTAGTCCTAAAGCAAAATTCTTGATCTGATCTATGAGGAAACAAAGATTCATATCAAACTCTGCAACTGGTCCTTATTTTTTGAACAGATAGACTACACCCCTAAGCCTTAGAAAAGTTTGCGCGAGATCCAGACTCTGAACTTTGAATCTTTAGTCCTTTTCTACCTAATATGACAGATCAAGAGAGTAGAAATGTTATTAGCTTGACTTTGTATTTTGATTGTGTGCTGAGAGCTGCCCGCTCTGCAGGAACCGAGACAAACAAGCGTACAAGCTTGCTGATTTTTTGCCTGGTGGGATTACTTTCCATCAGAAGCTTGAAAGTTCCCACTGGGTATACAGTGAAGAACAAATCTGAAGAAAACATTAATGTTTGCGCCACTGAACCAAAGGGAAATCTGAATTTTTACAAGGAGAAGAGAGCCAATGAAGTCACCAAAATAAAGGTCATATTTAGAATGAGATCACTGCATCAAAGTTTTGTTTTGAATGTGATCTGTGTGTAAGGAGGTAAAAAGGAGAAAGAGGAGACAACAAATGAAATCAAAATGGTAGCTTCAATAGCCCCTTATCCTGCAAAACACTATATACAAACTTAACTTCACTGCTACAAGTAAACCAATTATTTTCCATGCACCTATATATAGTAGTAGATCTAAAACTTGTGTAAGAATTTGCAAGACCAGGAACTTTATATATAGAAACAACTGAAAGAGTGGTTACAGAATGAGGGCAACTTTAATAATTTACTTCTAAACAATAAAATTCAAGGAACTGGGAGTTTGAACCCAAAAACATTATTCTACAGTCCTATTCTGGCTTTAAAATGCATGTCTGTGCCACATTTTAATACCTTGAAGATAAGCTTTTTATAACCTGAGGATACCATTTTGTCTGTGCTTCTGGCAGCATTTATCATGGCTAAGTTTCTAGTCTACCTGACAAGTGCTACAGTCAGCATTCCAGGAATATAGTTACTTCATCAATAAAGACATAATATGAAACAGGAATCTCAGTAGCTGAAGCTCATTCCTGTTATACTTGTTATCTAAACATCTTTTCTGACCCAAGGACCTGATTAATGTTTTTGTCCATGCTTATCTGTTCTGTAAATATAGTAACTGCTAACCTGTGTCTTGTAAAATGTGATCACATCAAGCTATTAAACCTTTTGAAGAGCTGAGGGTCCTTCTAGCTTCACATCAGCTGTGGCTTTCCAACAGCAAGAGGCTTTTACCAGTTGCTATACTCGAAGTGCTTTCTGGCACGTTATTTTTTGCTCATTGAACCATGTGAAATCACTGAAAGAAGTGCCCAAGACTTTAGACAGAAGAATCAAGGAGTCTCAAACATCTCTTACTGTCATTTAGTGCATTGGAGTTCAGTGGAGCTACAATAATTTATCCCATAAGCTTTTCATATACGTCAGGGCTAAAGTACATTTTATCTTACAAATGTGATAGTTAATATTGTCATAATATTAATAGAATACATTCAGACACAACTAGCTATTTTGACATATTAGGCAGAGTAGACAGGTGGGGAGGGGGAGAGATGTTGCATACCATGCAGGGGTGCAAGGCTGGGGGAGAATGCCAGGGACAACCCCCTTTACAAGCTCCCTAGAGGCAGCCGTTCCAATGCCGCCCACCTAAATCCCACCTGAGGTGGATGTCCCGCTAACCCAGTCCTAGTTATGCTACTGCACAGCATAACTCTACTTCTGCCAGTTGTATTCAAACCCAAACATATGCCAACATTTTGTGCTATAAAAATATTTATCTAGTAGCTTTGCTTCCTGATGGATATGTTCTATGCCTCAAAGTGAAACCAGAGACCCATGGCTTCCTTTGGATTCACCTTTCTTGGTTTTCTTTTTAAACACAAAAGATTTGCATAAGGCTTAAATCAAATTTCACTGAACTCACAGAAGCCCTTGTCACAAATTAATAAGGAGAGATAAAATTTAAAGGCAACATATTTATAGCATCTAGGAGAAGTCTGTGCAGAATGAGCACAACGTATGCCATGCTAAACCTATGTGGACATCTAAGGTGAGCTTCCTAGTCAGCATTAAAAACTTGGCACATGACTTATTTATTTTTATGGGGTGGGCAACCAAATATAAAAAATCTGTAGACATCCACTTGAGTTCTTAGTTGTGGGATCAAATTATTACCTGGCCATCCAGTAATTTTAAAATGCTTGGCCCTTCAAGCAAAGAAATTTCCCGTTAACTACTACACAGTCCATTCCTGTACATTCATGAATATAGATTTGCTTTAATAGCACTCTGGGAAAAAGAAATTGTGATCAGTTCCACACATCCTTCTTCAACTCTCAGTTCAAACAACAGTGCAGGGTTATGCAGACTCAGTAAGATAAGGATGTCTCATAACAAGGTTGCAGGCGGCACTTGATTGACTCTTGAAGAGGAGACAGACATTTAGCAAACAAAAATGGTTAGATTATCTCAAAAAACGCGCAGCGATAGAACATCAGGTTCTGAAAACCCCAGTGCCTGGGCAAGCAGCCGAGCCCAAGAATTCAAGCAGTCCTGGCACTGGGAGCCCCACAGCATGTAGGAGGCAGAAGAATTCAAGAATGCATCAGCTCCTCCCATAAGATACCACAATTCTGTACGTTAGCAGATAGTATCTATATGTTGCTTTGAAAGTTCCCCATTTTTTCTGAGCACCTAAAATTAAGTAACCAAATCCTTCAAGGCACTCAAGGAAAAACAAAAAAAAAAGAAACCTTTAAAACAATATCCTGTATGGGTACATCATTATCTCCTCCCTTCCAAAACCAAGGGTAACTCTGTGTGTGCTCAAAAGTTTGACAGAAAGATCCTACCCCTTACCTCTATCCCATACCTATGAAGAAGTGTATCCAGGGGGATGCCGTGGTACAGATGCACATACTTTCAACTGACCACGCCACAGGAGCAGCAGCTAGGGATATTTTTTTTAAGTCTCTGAAGCAAGTAAGAATCCCCCTACTGCTCTTCTGCCTCCCCTGTATGTTCATGGTTATGTTCTCTCCCCTCATCCAGCATTGCCGCTGTCTACAGCCTGGGGCAGTTTCCAGAGCCACTCTTTGCTTGCTACAGCCAGGCTTTATGCTAATCCAGTCTCAGCCAGATAGAAGTGTGACAGCAGTGGCCTACCCAGTCTCCCAAGGTTTCTCCCTGGCAGCCTGGAAACAGATGCAGGGGAAGGGGACTTGTCAGCTGTCACCACTGCTGTTTCTGGCTGAGCCTGGTGCCATGAGTAGTCCAGCTGCAATGGAGTGACTCTGGAGCCCCTGCTTACCCCGGGTCAGCTGGGGGCAGGCAGCAACAGAGGAGAATGGAAAGTGAGGGGCTGGAATGGGCATCACAGCCTGGAGGAAAAGGGAAGGGGAGGATTTTTACCTTCTTAAGGGTCCCTTTCTTCTGTAGTATGGTCTGCCTGCCCTGCTGTGTGTAGAGGGGTGGGAATACAGGGGTGGCCACTCGCCACAGCAAAGCTTACTGCTCCTCTACTCACCCCCCTCAACAAAATTCTGGATGTGCTCATACACCTATATTGTACTTTTACACATCTTTGTAACGCCTGATGCTAAGAGGGCAACCTCCTGTGCAAATAAGGGCTGGATTTACAGGCCTTTCTATATTCACATAAGTGTAACCTAAGTTCTGTAGGCGTTTTCTGTGATTTTCTGTTATCATTAGAATAGTTTCATAAAAATGAAAAAAAGGGAAAAATCAACTCATGATGCAGAATAAATGTGCAGCATGCCACTTGCATTAAAAATGGACAAAACATTGTTGGAATGAAGAACAATAAGAGATGTTTGTATCACAAACCTAATGTAGTGCTTACAGGCTTCATCTTCCTCTACCTTTACAAGGATGCAAGGCTTCAAGTTAAAAAAAGAGTAAATCGAGTCTACTTAGAAACTCCACATTACCCTTTCGATCTATTAAGTTTCTGCATGGTTGTTCTGTAGGAGGGCCAGTTTCAAAGATAAGAGGGCAAGGCTCAAATTGTAACATCTGATGATCTTTCTCTATAAAGACCTGTCCTCAGTTACTGATTATTGCTTAAGCATAGATTGGAAGATGCAGGTGAATATTAAGAGGAGTGACAGGTCTTTCTTTCTTTTTGGTAAGGGCCACATGATAATCTAAAAAGTTATATTGTGCCTTTCTGTCCACTACAAATTCATAACCTTAAAAGAAAAGCTGCTGGCAACCCAATACCTCTGAAAGGCTCCTTAGCCATTTCCTCCGTCTTCAGGGTATTCAGGAGACCTCTATGTTTATCACTTTCCCTTCCTTCAGCTAGTCCTTTCTCCATCCTCACTCTCAGAAGTAATAAGCTCAGAAATGATTTTCTATCCCCTCACCCCCGCTCCCCACACACACTTTCCTGTTGAAAAAAGTGCATTCAGAAAGCCGCTTTGCTCTCATACTCCCCTCCTTCCATTTACTCAGTTTTTCTTCTAAGTTAAGGCAGGGGGAAACAGTGAAGAGGAAAAAAAAGCGTTTCTTCTTTAATATATTTGGTAATAGGAAGTAAAAAATGTTTTACTCCACTAAAGCTCACAGTTAAGAAAAACTGTTGGAACTTCTAGAATAACACAGTGCATTTCCTACTTCAAAATGTCTCATTTGTACTTTAAATATATCCCAGCCAGTATCAGAGATCACTTCAAACCAAAATACCCATTAGTGTCAAAAGAATTGCGTGACTAATAATTGAAGCCCTGATTTAGTAGGTTACTAACATGAACAGATCAGATGATTTTTGTGGGTCTACTCATTAGTCAGGTATATGTATACAGCTCTTTCTTGAATCAGAGATTTATATTATGCTGGGCATCAACATCAACAACTTTTCTGACATACTACTAAGAAATTCTTTGAAGAGGCACCGATAAGATTTTTCAATATCATTTGAACTTTTCATTGTAGATAAGTCTTTGAAAATCCTTGAGATATCAGACAGCAGTATTTTCATTTTCACACTGACAAAGTTGCCCCCTTGATAGGTTTAACTGCTTTAAAAAATGGATCATTTAAGCAGCTGAATTTGATTTGATTTGGTATTCTCTATGTGATAAAGAGGTTGGCTCTAAGTTCCGTAGCATTATTTTTTTGCAGTTTTTGTGCAATCATAGACAATTTTAGAAGAGCATTAGAGAGATCACTTTAGGACAGTGTGCTTTCCAACAGTCAGCTTAGTGAAGTGACAAAAAGAATAATTTAACTATGTAATAAATATACTATGTAGCATTAGCTAATGGACTTAACCAATGGGATCTTGAGAAAAGGCTTCTCTGTGCTTTCTGGAATAAGAATAAGTCTTACAAAAACCAAACCCTAAAGTTTCTAGAAATCAAAGTCAAATGATAGCGTTCAGAATAAGTAAAGCTCAAGGCTTAATAAACTGCTATGAATAGCTGTTCTCCTAAATATTCCTTAATTAGTACTGCTAAAAAATTTTAAACAACCAAAATCCTGGTACTGAGTGCTTATGTATATTCAACACATCTTCAGACTATCTTCCACAAACTAAGCTGGAATACATACCAGTTCCATAAAAAGGATTTATTATAATTTTCCAAACATTCAAGTAAGATGAGATCACACACTCAGGTGGACAACCCAAATCATTATGCCACCATTGAGCTGCTGTATTGTGGACTGTAAGTGCCAAGGTACTTAGTGAGATCCAAAAAAGAATGCCTGGATTGAGAGTATAGGGTGTAGCCATGTTGGTCTAACAACATAGGCAGACAAGGTTTTTTGGGTAACTCTGATATCCTTTATTTGACCAGTTCAAATAGTTGGATTGAGAGTGATAGTTATGAAGAATCAGATCCTTAAATATTGTCTAGATTTAAGTGCCCTACTCTAAACACCCAGGTTTTAAAACACTGACCTTAGCATCTAGACCCATTTTTACGACTAGGATGACCTTGAGTTGAGAAAAGAAGAAGGTGGATGCGAAACAACTGTTAAAACACAGACTAAGCATGGAAAACTTCCAAAATGCTGAACAAAGACTGGCAAAAACTATAATAGGGAAACCCAAACGATGCCAAATCAGTTCACTTTCCACTTTCTTTCCCACACCACAGACCCATCTGTTTTCATCCCACTCCAGCTGCTGTCTTCCACCTCCATCATCATCATCTCAACTACTCACTGAGCATGGGGTTGGCCACCCTGTGTTAACATTGAGCAACTATTACTGGTAACTATATCTGGTGTCTGTATGCATGGAATGGGTGTGTGTGTGTGTGTGTGTGCGCGCGCGTGGAGACATTGAATGAATGTGTATACATGGGGAATAACAACTGAAGTAAGTGACATCAAAGGGTGTTTGTCCATTTTGGATAAGAAATTCAGACAAGTCACCTTTGAGTAAGCAAACTTATATTAGATCACACAAGGGCTACATGTGCTCAACTCATTAAAATCCATCAGAATGTTTAGTACTGGAGGACACTTAGAGTGATGACTTTGAAGGAAACATACAAAGTTGCCAGGGTTTCTTTATTCATGAAACTATTTTTTAACAATTTTTGGGCGTTGGGATGTTTTCCTAATGCTACATATTACTTAATTTTTAACTTTACACAAGCTATTTGGGTATTGTTTTAAATAGGTAATGGTTCTTCCGCAAGGCTTCATTTTTGCTTTTGGTTTGCAAAGAACAAGAAATCACTTTATTCAGCACTGGTGAGGCCTTACCTGGAATACTTTGTCCTGTTTTGGATACCACACTTCAATCAGGATGTGGACAGTTTGGAAAGGGTCCAGTGCAAAGCAACAAAACAGTTAGGGGCCTGGGAGGCTAGACTTATGAGGAAAGGATGAAGGAAACTAGGGTTATTCAGGGAAGAGAAGAGAAGAGAAGAGAAGAGAAGAGAACACTGAGGAGGCAAATACCTGAAGGACTATTAGAGAGAGGCTGGAGATGAACTTTTCTCTGTGGCTTAAGGGGAGCAATGGCCTTAAGATGCAACAGGGGAAATTTAGATAGGGGATTAGGAGGAATTTTCTGACTATGATGGTGGTCAAGCATTGGAACTAACTACCTAGAGAAATTGTGGACTCTCCATCCTCGAAAGCTTTCAAGAGCAGGTTACGCAGACTCTTGGCTGGACTGGTTTAGTCAGGGATGATTCTGTCTTGAGCAGGGACCTAAAATGATTGACTATGAAAGGTCTCTTCAGCCCTACTCTCCTCTGATCCTATAAAAGATTCTGTAGAAAATGAGTAAAATGTGGTTTCTGATTCAATAAACCTGAGACTAACTTGGGCATGGAGACCTTGAAGTTTTGGGCTTTGTTAAACTTAATTTAGCTCAATAATTATATTGTCCTTGGCACAAATTTCATAAATGGTACTGAACAGGAATATTTCAAAAGCAGCTCTAACATAATAAAGCCTATAGATGAAGAAAGGAAAAATGTATTTGTATGTCCACAAAACTCAAATAGAAAATATTTCAATTAAATTAGAAATAGTATATTTTTTGGTTTATTTAACTCACAAGAGAAGACTCCTTGTGCTAGATCATTGGACAGTTTATTTTCTGAACATGACATCAGCTTTGGGAATATGAGTTAAGGTAAAAAAAAAAAAAAAGTAATTTTGGAAGGCAGTCAAAACAGCACTTCTTATTGACTGAAGTCCATTATAGCAAAGCCACAATAAATAAAGAGGCATGACGTAACTGCACAGTATTGCTCCTCTAGACTACCTTTTCAACATGCAAAATATTTAGGGCTGTACTTCTTTTCCGAGACTATTTGTGTAAGAGATTGAATTATGTTTCACAGATTAGAAATTGTTGATAGTTTGTTATTTCAATCTTTCCTGCAATTTCCAAATCAGTCAGTGCAGGAGGTAAGGAAACTCCAGCAGGTTATGGGACAAGTCTTTACCTGGATGTAAAACTGCCATATCACCATTGACAGTTCTGATAATTCTATTTATGTCATTTTACACCAGTTCAGGGGCTTCCTAGATTAAGGTACAGGTTTTGCGGGGCTGGGGGGGGGTTCAGTCTCTATATGTTGCTGACCATCACCACCCTAAGGGAATCTGAATACAAGTTTCTTTTTTGCAAAATAGTCTTCTTTTCTCATATCTGGAAACTTTTGCTTCTGTTACATTTGTACAATGATTTAGCTAGAAAGCAAGCATAAACATCTGAGCAATGTGGAGCAGGTCCAAAAAAGAAGTGGGGTATTCATGAATCTATATTTCCAATGTGGTATTTGTGGCTCACATAAGAAAGCTGTGAATGCTTCAGACTACACGTATTAAGAAGATAAGGAAAAATCAAGTATGATAAAGAATAACTCTGAAAATGAGATTCTTCTTGCCATAAAGATAAACAATACGCAGATTACTAGAGAAGTTCACAATTTAGCCTTTATTCTTTTTAATGAAGGGTGAACTGTCACAGAGAAGCAAGAGAAAACGAACATTGCACACAGCCTGATTTCTAGCCTACACAAGTGGATACATCATTATAGCCGCTCCATCTTTTCCTCCCTTTATGGACTTGCTGGGGAAAGGGACAAGAGCTGAAGGTGATTATGGAATAAGACCTTTGGTAATGTAATGGGATTACACAGACTGGTGTAATCCTGTGAGTTATGAGTACTTGTTTGTATTGCTGTATCATCTCATAATCCTTATTAGGACCAAGGCCCTGTTTTGTTAGGTAGTACACAAAAAGGTGATCCCCCTCTCAATAAGTAGTGGCCTTACTGAGGGAACAACAAGAGGCTCTTGCTGTACTCCCCATCCTTGCTATACTTGAAAGCATCACACAAGCTTCTTACCAAGAAAAATGTTAATCGAGACAGTTAACAATAGTGCATATTGTCATGGGATACCACAGCTAAATCAAGGAATGGAAATATACATTCCTTACTGCATTACAGTGGCCATGGCATTCATCAGTTGCATCAAAAAGTTCATCAAGCATCTGATAACCTCTGAAATATGGGTAGGAGAGCACAGGTGATGATGATTCCTCCCTTTTGACAGGCCAGTAATCAGTTCCTTTTTTTCTGCTAATTGTTTGTGTGCTACCCCTGGGAATTTCTCTCCCCCTCTTACAACTGTTTTTTTTTCTACCTTGCAGTGATGCCTTTTACTACTGAGAGCTGATGAAGAATGTCTTGCATTTGACAGTCTGTCTCAGTCCAATTCACCTACGCATTGTTCCAAAGATATCACCCTAAGAAATCCCCCTCTCTCAGTTATATTAGGCACTAACTTTACTAGTTCAGGTACTGTTAAGAGCTATTAGAAGAGGCCATTTATAGTACATAGCAAGTTGTATTGGTCTAGGAACCAATAGAATTTCTAGGAACAAGCCTTCATATTCTTGAACAACATCTACTAGCATAACCTTAACTCTTCAATGATAGATATGACCCCAATTTGTCATATTGTACACTGGCTGTTTTCTCTTCCTTTGTTACACCTTAGCTGTCTTCCAAGTGTATATTGATTCTTGCCATTCCATTCAGTTTCCACATATAACCCAGTATCATTATGGGTTTTTTTTCCAAGTCATTGTGTATTGGAGAGAAATATAGTAAGCAAACAGTTAATTTTGGGGGCTTTCAGGATATCATGGTACATAAGCAATTGTTCATTGCTTTTTGGTAGTTTTTATTGGTTTCCTGACTATCCAATATTTCTTGTAAGTTGTTGTTGATAATGGGGGTTAACTGAACCTTATGGTCTGTGACGAAAATAGCGCAGCTCTGAATTTCAGAGCTCTTGTTTCCAGGCCTTTTTGGTTCCTTTGAGGCTGCCTTTTGAAAGGACAAGGAACCATGCCATTCCACATCAAGTCCATTTCTCTGAAGAAAATTATGTACCTAGACCTCCTTAGTGAACTACTCATATGTATGGCAAGATTTCCTCCAAGAAATAAGTGGGTTTAATGGGAAGCTGTTTAAATTTAAATGGGTTGCACACCTCCTTGAGGATTTCAGGGTGCATACTATGCTAAAGTAACTTGACAGTCCCTTTTGTGAAGAAAATGCATCAAAAATACCTCAAACTGGTATAATTTGGCCTTGTGAGTGCCAGATATGATTTGATATGCACTTATTAAAACTGAAGATGAAGGAGATCCCAGTTGGCCTGAAGATATTCAAAAAAACCAGAGAGAAATATCACTAAGCTCCAATCCACACCTTTAAATCAGTCTAGGATTTAGCCTTACTTCACCATATTTTGTTTCACCATATTGTACTATATGTTCCCCAAAAGGACAGCCAGACTAGAATGCCTTACCATGGAAAAAAGTTTCTCTTAGTTCTGCTTTAGGACCATTACACTATTGTTTTTAACATAAGGGCAAGAGACCGATAAGGGGTTATCTGCCTGGTTTAAAGAAACCAGTTGTTGAAGCACTAAATATTCATTTTGGCTTCAGGTTAGCCATTGCCTTCTTTTCCCTTCATTTTGCTTCAATTGTCCAGGGAAGGGTTCATGGTCATGCTAAAATTCCTTGTCAGAATAATGTTATTCTTCAACTATAGAGCAACTGCTTGCCTAAGCCCTTAGCTCCAGCTCCAGAGGTTCTTCCTCCTACTTCTTAAAACTGAAATAAAAACACATCCTTCAGTTTCACTGCTGCAGGGCCTATTGCACGAGTTCATGTCCCTCCTGTAGCACTCATTTAAAGATCAACTAGCCTTTTCCCAACTTTATCTGATAACTGATAAGGACTTGTGCTGGTTCACCTTGGTTTGAAGGCCATCTTCTTATCCATTCATCCCTACCTTAGAACTCTGTATGGCTGTGGAGGAAATTCTGTTATTTATCATTTTGATCAATGCCAACATACAGATGATCACCTATCTTTTGATAAAAGCAGATTCTATTCAATTTTAATGCACAAACTTTACAAAACTTTTCAGCAGTGAAACATCAAGTAAGCACCCAAGACATTCATGCAGTTCTAAGGAAGGAGACAAAGCCAATGGTCAACGTGACCTTGACTTTTAAGTCTTTTTGAACCCAATTAATTTGCAACTGCACAGAGTCAGGTTCAAAAAGTCTTCTTTAAGGGAAAGGAGAATGACATGCTTTTAAATCCCTCCCCCTTGTCCTCTGCTTCTCCCAAACACACAAATTCAAAGACAACATAATTTAACAAAGTCAGAGAGTCCCACTATAGGAACTTACTTCAAAGTGAAATAAATCCCTATACTGAAGGATTACAGTAACTTTGATGTTTCTGAAACAATCTGGATTTTCTTAGAACTTTTTAAAAAATCACATACTATTGTGGAAAATAATGATCCTCTGTCAGTGATCTTCAAAAAATGTCGTTATTGTATCTGTATCTCTGTTATGCTAATTATATACTAACAGTGTAATAGTTTAAACTTAATTATTGTAGTCACTACCAGACAAGTAAAAACAGTATTTAAAATGGAAACTTGCATAGAGACTGAATTTATACATATTCCATGTAATTGGTACAAGTCATTTTTTGTGACCATTAACCTCCGAGTTTCAAATTAGTTCTAGATGGGTACAGCCTTACAATGATGTGGAGAAAAAGCTAATGGAAAATGTCCAAATATAATTTAAAGTAGAGTTTTTACAAACTTCACAATGTATAGCCTTCTGTGATTTACTCGTATTTTCCACCGAGCTGTCATTCAGTGTATTTGATTTTTCAATAAGGAAAAGCTGTAGAAATAAAACATATCCTTCCACCTGTTATCAATGCATTCTGTTCATGTAGTGTACCATTATCATGTCAGAAATCCTTGTGTACTTTCAGAATCTAATTAGAGATAACAGGTGTTATTAACCACTCAGTATTTAACCATTGATTCTTCATGAAAAGATCTTTTTTCCCCCTTTTTTTCAGATCATTGCTCTAGGGAACTATGGTGCACAATATTTTTAGAATTCACATATCTGAAAAATTATTTAAACAGAAGTATTCCCTTACAAAGCAGTTGGCGTACTCTCTAACATATGAAATAATGGGAGCATATTTTAACCTAAGAAGGAGTCATTCTGAAAACTGTACCATATCAGAAAGTTGCCTCCTTCTTTATTGTCTGTGGAGCACAGGATAGGGCCAAGGGCCCCATCATCCTTGTGCCCACTGGGTCTATGCCATGAGGGAGTGACCTTGTTCGCCTCTCAGGATCAGACAGCAATGTTTGCCCAGTTCTGGCCTGCAACATCTTGTTGTAATATATATGTATCAGGAGGTGTTCTTTTCCAAGGACATTAGGTCTGCTCCTACTTGGGGTGCCAACTTCCCCTTATACCCTAGCCAAATGCCACCCAGTTGTTCAGAAATCTCACAAAGCCTACAAGCTGATGGATATTCTAATGTCTCCTCTGTTCTTTTCTTCTTTAAACTTAGAATCCCTTCAACATCATCTCCTGAAAAAGCGGAGTGGACCCAGAGGAATATTTGGTCACAGCTAAATCAAAAGGAAACTGTGACAACCAAGGAACAGAAATGGTTAGGTAATTACCAGGACTTCCAAAGTCTCGGGGAGCATTAGGCGCTTTCTTGATGTGGCAGGCTTGCTGGCGTCAGCCTGACCTGCCAGCTCAGAAAGCCTCCAAGTGATTGGTGAGGCATTCCCAACAATCAGGTGATGGCATGGGAGAGGCTTCCCCTTACCCTACCAAGGGGTGAGGCGAAGAGCTAGACCTGAGAGGGGACTAAACCCCCCAACCCCCCCGTTGGCCTATTTGCAATCTGTAGGTGGAGCCTCTGGAGGGAATAAAAAGGCAGTATGCCTTGCACATGGGCAGCTATGATGAGGGACAAAGAAAAGGGCAAAGAAGAGCTGGCTGAGCTGCCAGAAGAGACTTGCCAGACAGGAAGCAGCCCCACCATGAGGGACCAAGGCATTGCTGCACAGCTGTTGCATGGGCAGTTTGGGAGGGACCAAGACTCTGGGTGCTCCAGGAGGTGGCTTACCACCTGGCAGAAGGCTGGGACTACAGTGCGCAGATGGTACATAGACAATCCAGGAGTTGACCAAGGCCCTAGGAGCTCTATGAAGCAGTTCAGGTCCCCAACCCCAGTGGGAGGCCGGGTGCACTGTGCAGTCACTGCATGGAGGGTCCGGGGAGTGGACCAAGGCCCTGAGACCATGAAGACAGCTCAGGCCTCTGATTTGGCACAAGGCTGAGCATGCTGCATATAGAGATCATCAGTGCATGGGATGGTGCATGGAGCCAAGAGAGGGTCCAGGCCGGGAGAGCCCTGAGCAGTGAAGGGATGAGCAGGACTGCGAAGAGCTGTAAGGTTACTGAGAAGGGGATTCCCACAGGGGAGGAGGGTCCCCCCGCACCACTGTTCTGTGACTAGAGCTGGGGGGGAATCGCTGAAGAGGAGGTCCCCAGGTTGCAAGATTCCCCTAGCGAAACAATTCAAACTGGGATGCAGAATAGGGCTGTGCGAAATGTTGCTGGCTGTTTCATTTTGCCACTGTTTTGATTCATTTTGAGCTTGAAACAGTGAAATAGAAATGAAACCAAGGGCTGCAAAACAGCTTTGAAGTCATAATGTTTCGAAGGTTTTGAAATTTTTTGAGTTTCAAAGCTGAAGCTGGGCTTGCCTGTAGGGAAACAGAAGGTAAGGAGAGGAAAAGGGGGGAAAGACACAGTGAGGGAAGAGCTTAACATACACACTGAAGGAGAGGCTCCTACAGGAGAGGAAAGAAAAGCTGTCACAGTTTGGCTGCCTGAGATGCTGGTTGTGCTACTGTGCTAGTGCTTACTAAGTTATTTTATTTTATACCTGTTGTCATTTAAAGTGATGGACTGAAATGAGGCCATAGGGGAGGAGGAGACCTCACTGGGGAACACTACCATGTTGTGTTGATGCCCCAGAGCCAGTGAGGGTGCACCTTAACACACGCAGTCACACACGTCATGAGTTTTGCTTGTCAGCAGCTTGAGTTGTAGTTTCCCAGAAACTCCTGAACCCATCTCCTTGAAAACTGGCAGGCTTCATGGCACCAGCAGGGCCTATGATGCCTGAAGTTTTCACCCTGCTGTGCCTTCACACTTACAAGTTACACAAGTTTTTCTTTGAAAATTTTGAGGCCATTTCCCAGAACCCCCTGAACCTATCTCCTTGAAACTTGGCAAGCTTCATGCCCTCTTAAGGGGCTATCATTCTTCATGTTTTAATCCAAATCTGCCAGAAAATAACAAAGTTATAGGCAGTTTTGTGCTTCCTCATTATAGCCTATAGGCAAAATGTCAAAACAGATACACAGTTTTGACAAAATGAAACCGAACAGTGCATTTTAAACTAAGCAAAACTCAAAACGAAACACTGCCCTGTCAAAATGGCAAAACAGAAGTCGGAATGAAATGTTGTTGTTTTGCACAGCCCTATTGTGGAAGCCCGTGGAGGTCTGGGATTTCTTTTCTTTTCCCCCTTGTTATCTGTGGGCACCACTATGGATCCAGGGCTTCTGGGCTGTGCTTCTGTTCTTTTAGAAACCTAGATTTTGTATCCATTGTTTCTGCATTCATATTTTGTGAACCCTGCTCTTCATACTTTGTAGAGTGGCATTCCATTAGAGCATAAGAAACGGTGTGTCATAGGAAGTTTCACCCCTCAGCGCACCTGCCCCGCTTACATGCCCTTCATTTGGAAAAGGGAGTACATCATTGGGTACCACCCAGCTTACATTTATCCCTTGTGCGGATCGCTTTGCCAGAGGCTGAGGGTAATCATCATCCAGACCTAGCCTCACAGATAACAACAATTTCAATCGAAAGGAAAAACCTTGAAGAAATAACAAAAGCAGGGAATGTCTTCACCTTTCCAGTAGTCCAATCTTATTTACAAGACATGGGGATCTTCCCCCTTACGCAATAATGTCCCAAATCAGTTTGAGACGGCTCTTTCATTATATAATGTGAACTTCAATGTTAAAGGAAAAAAAAGAAAAGAAATGACCTTATTCCATGCTGAGCAGCTCACAAATGCTCCGTACTTCCCAACACTCTTGGACTTCCCTCTGTAATTGTTTGTAGGGAACAGAACAGGAGTATTGCCTGTAGTCAGATCTCCTCCAAGCCCTGGGACTGAAATTCAGTCCTCTCCCCATCCCCAGGGTTCTCCCAGCTGGCAGCTTCAGGTAGGGCAGGGAAATCTGCTTCCCTGGTCTGCCACTTCCTCCTCTGGTGCCACCATTCTGTTGGAAATACTGCATCCGCCATGAGGTATGCCAATCCAGAAGGACCATCAGCTAATAAAGTGATGTTCCAGTGGCAGCAGCATTCCCATTGCCCGCACCATGTTCAGTGGGTCTGGTAGGTTTTTCCAGTTTTTTTTTTTTTCTGTAGTCTCTGAAGAAGTGGAGAAAGACTCTTCACATTTATCATATTGTAAAACAAAGGGCACCTGTACTTGTGTCTGATGCCTGCTCTGACACATGCCAATTACCATGTGTCAGCGCATGTTTGGTTCATCGAGTCTTCTGGAGTATGCTCATGGCATGCTCCAGCAGCCTTGGTATCACACATATTCAGTAGTCCCACACTTCAAAATAGTAGCAGGCATAGGCAACTGGTACCATCTTAGACAGCAGGACATGTGCCCCCCCCCACCAACTAGTCAGACAAACTTGCCAACTGGGAGTGTGGAGAGGATCCCCCTGCAGCTGATTACACTGACTGGCAAGTGGGCACAACGCTCCTGGAAACGGCCACGTCGCTCCCAGCAGCAGTTGCAGCACTTCATCTGACACTCTCACTCCCTGGCTGGTGCTCGCAGGGGGGAACCAGAGCTCTCCCCCGCCCCATCACCTAAGCGGGAATCACAGCTTGTCAGGGGTACCAGCACTCTCAGGGGGTACACGTGCACCACCTACACATCACCACGGGTGGCAAGGTCACTTTAACTAAAGCTCATCGAATGAGCTTTAGTTAAATCACCCCCTGCCACCATTTTGAAGTGCAAGACACTGAATACATGATACACTACTGTATCATTCAATTACAGCAGCTCCCTGGAGCCTCTCTAAAGTCCTCCCCCCCATCCCCACCTCTGACCACACGTAAAGATGTCCTTAAGTTTTTAACTGTAATTTACCAATCATTTTAGGTTTATGGGAAAGTAAATTGCTTGATATTTATGAGGAAATAAGCAAGCTGTGAATTATATTCACCAATTCATCATATTGCAAAAAATAATACAGGTGATACTAAAGCATATCACATGACACCCACAAGATACTGCAGAATCATTTTTAGTAAATATAGTGAAAACAATGTTCAAACAGAGAAATGGAGAAGCTGTTAATAGGTAAGAGAAAGGAGGAGGTAATGAAAGGATGGATACATTCTGATAGCTGGTGTCAGACCAGTGCTATTAATTCATATTGCTAGAACACTGTCAATTTAATAATTGTGTTTTATACAAATGAATTACTTGATATAACTCATAGCACATAAATTATTTCATTTTAATATTTTTCTTGGTGTTTATTTTTTACACACCTCAAAGATTGGATATAAAGATTATTTGGACAGTTTCACTTTCAGGATGTCCATGTTGCAGTGCTTCGGCATAAATTCCATGTATTTTTTGAAAGATAACTGTTTTTATTGGATTGAGATTTTTAGACGGATATATGCTTAGAAATGTGGAATCAGAGGTCTGAGGATTTCTAAAAGCTTGTTTTTATAAATCTGTATTTGAGGCCAAGTTTGAATTGACAACGCCCCTGTAAAATCAAGGAGAAGTTGAATCACATAATTTATATTATAGTTACATAACATCCTAATGGTTAGAGCCGTGATCTAGGCAGTGGATGATACAGATTTAATTCCTTCCTTTACCAAAGAGCAATTTACATTTATATCTCCCACCTTATTTTTTCCTTTTCAAGGTAACTTCTAGCCTTGCAAAGAAAAAGTAACTTGGCACCAGTAGTATCCAAATTAAAAATGTACCTTTTCCTGATGAAATCCTTCCTTCCCCAGTCTTGTAGCACTATGATTCACCCTTAAGTAATTTTCTTGTACTGTGGTGCATGTGTCACATCTCCTTCACCCACCCACCCTAGAAAGCTAAACTTCAAAGTCTTATCTAAATCCTCCCTAGCCAACTCCAAATTATTCAGCGATAGGAACTATCCCTCCAACAGTTTAAAGCCAATGTTCCTGTTACCACTGTTTTGGTAACCTAGTATTCAATATAAAATGTGCTTCTACGTAAGCAACACAAAAAATTTTATGAGCCTAATCCATAGCATCCTCATGTTACCATGAAGTGTAGTGAAAAACATTCCAAGAAGCAACACCCCATCTCAAGTGAGCTGAATTAATGTTCAAGGTCCTATCATCGTTACGGCAAAAGTGATCAAGAACTAGCTTTTAGCTGTGTCCAAATGGGTTCCTTCTGGTTCCTAAAACCTAATCCCAAATTCCTCCCATCTCTTAGTCCAGATCATTTGAAGAATTTGTATGTACCAAAAGGGCCCATTCACTCATTTTTAGCTTAGAATCACCTCTTTTCCTTTCAAAGTATGGCTGGCTACACTTGTTCTAATGGAAGTCTCAGAACTGATGTTTAGCCATTCATCTGAATGGGTAAACAAGCTTTCAAATCCAATTTTGTCACGCAAGCCTTCATTAAGGAAACATATTCTTTAACTCAGGCACTGTCTTCATCCTTTATTTTTTCCTTCATAAAAATGTATTTAAACCAAGATAGAGGAGGAAGCCACCTGTTGAAGTATAAAATCTTATCCTGTAAAATTGAAGGTAACTAAGCTTGTATCTTAGGCAAAGTAATCTTGGATACCCCAGCTGTCCAAGACAGTTCCTACAATTCTACCAGTTCATTGACTCAGTCACCAGACAATCCAGTCTAGTATCCTTATGCAGATAATGTAGACATCTCTCTCTTTTTTTCTTTGCTGGCTGTACTCCCAGTTTATCAGGTGTATCCTTTTTTGAATCACCCTGGCTGCAAATAAAAAGTTACCCAGGTGGCACAAACCCAATCTACATAGTGCCATTGAATCAGAACAGTACAGAACCTTTAAAACTTGAGAATGATTATGAGCATCCGTGGGTTGGTCCTGTGAAAACAATTTGACCCTTATAATAAAATGATCAGATTATAGGTGAAAGGGGTTGGGAAATAGCTAGAAAGCTTTTCCAACTAAACAGGGAGGGTTGTTTGTTTGTTTATTTGGGGGGGTTGTTTTCTTTTGTTTTGCTAATCTGCAAGCCCTCCCATGTCTTTTTCTAATTGCTTTGTATGGTAGGTTAAATTTAGAGTTGTGTTAACTTGTACTCCCTGTTCTGTGAAGCCAAAAGGAGTCTTAGCATATGTAGGGAGTTGTAGCCCAGTAATTCAAACAGATACACTGCCAGTGCTGGTGGGTGATTGCTAGAAAATTATATTTAGAGGTTTGCTTTTAAGAATTGGCTTGTAGGTAAAATAGATAGTGTGTTAGAACAATGGTTGAGAAGAATGGCACGAGTTAATTGATTTCTAAAAGCTTGTTTGATGCACAGTTTCACAGCCCTTAAAGCAGACAGGGAGTCTGAGGTCAACAGACATACACATGCTGGGAAAATGAAAACATCCAAACTTTATTTTCATAATAGAGATAGACCTGGCTCCAAGACTACAGTACCCACATGCAAAAATCCTTGGCATTGCCAAGGTTTCAAATGAAATGACCAAATTAAGGTGTGTGCATGTGATAGGTTTATGAAGATAGGGGTGATGTGGGCACACTAGAAGGGAAGAACAGATTACAGCGGGACCTGGACAGGTTATAGGGGTGGGCAAATGAAAATAGGATGGGATTCAATACTGGCAAGAGCACTTGGGCAGTAGCAACCAGCAGCATACCTATACGCTGGGGAACTCCCTTCTTGAAAGCACGGTGGCACAAAGAGATCTTGGAGTCATTATTGACTCCAAGATGAACATGGGCCAACAATGCGAGGACATGGTCAGTAGGGTTAACCGTACCTTGTCATCCACAGATGCATCTCAAGCAGGTCCAAGGAGGTGATCCTTCCACTCTGTGTGACACTGGTCAGGCCACAGCTGGAGTACTGTGTCCAGTTCTGGGTGCTGCACTTCAGGAGTGATGTGGACAGCATTGAGAGGGTCCAAAGAAGGGCCACGCATATGATCCAGGGACAGCAGGGCAGACCCTACGAGAAGAGGCAACAGGACCTTAACCTGTTCAGCCTTCACAAGAGAAGGCTGAGGAGGGATCTGGTGGCCACCTATGAACTAACTAGGGGGGACCAGTGGGGATAGGGAGAGACCTTGTTCCCCCGAGCACCTCCCAGAGTAACAAGGAATAATGGCCATAAGTTGTTAGGAGGATAGGCTTAGACTAGACATTAGAAGACACTACTTTACAGTCAGGGCAGCTAGGACCTGGAACCAACTTCCAAGGGAAGTGGTGCTGGCTCCTACCTTGGGGGTCTTTAAGGGGAAGCTTGATGTTTATCTAGCTGGGGTCATTGGAGGAAAAAGAATACAAAAGGAGGAGTTTTCAAAACAGCAAGTTGGCATCATCCCCCGACCTCTAAGGTTGCTGATGTTGGATGTTCAAGCAAACGAATCTCAAGCTGGCGTTTACATACTGGCCAGATGCAACACTTGCCTTGTTTGTTGTAATCATCTTGCTTCCATTGCCTGCATTGCTGTTATTTCCTATCACTGTGTATCAATAAAACTAATCTATTATCAACTGGAGAAGTTGTAGTCAGTCTGAAGGTTGTGCTCAAGCTTGATTGGAGCAAAGTATCAGGGCTGGGTTGTAAATCCAGTGCCAACAGTGGGGTAGCTCAGAGGTGTGTAGTATTTATTTTTGTGAAGCACAACCCTTACTTCAGAACAGTGTTGAGGAAACATTGTCTTCTATTTTCTTTTCTATTGTTATCTGGATTGTTTCAGCCAAAAGTTCCTTTTGCATTTTCACAATATTTTGAAGTCCTTTCCCCCAGAACAGAGCTAAATAATAAGTTTCTTACATCTCTTTTTTTTAATGTTATGCTTTAAGATGAAACAGATTGGCCAGCCTATGGCTTCAGTTAAATTAAGCACAAGTACACACTGTCTGCTTTGTTGGTCAGCCCTTAAACTCAACCAGACCTCCATTTTGTTACAGTAGAAACACTACATCAATAACTAGTTTCTTTGCTCTGAAATATTTTGCAAAAGTTCTTTTTATCTTCCAAAAATTGTACATGCTATTGATTACATTCTCAGAACAACAAAGCCATTTATATTACAGTTGACTGAAGACTTATTTATTTGGACTTTTGGATACATCACAAAAATATAACAAGTACTTTTAAAAGTCTACTTTGTTTCAAGGGCCTCACAATCCACAACAGAACTTGAAACTTGAATGAATCTATGATATCTATTTTCCATTTTTATGGGCCACTGCATCCCACAAAATACGATTTGTGGGATCACTACAAACCAGACAATGTACACATGCAAGTGCCCCTAATTCTAAATAACCTAAATGAAATATTTCATTTCATACTCAGGATTGTAGAGCTCAGTAGTTAAATCTTGAATTATATATTAATGTATAATGTATACTATAAAAACTTGCTTAAATCCCATTTCTTGGTAAGGTACACAAATTTCCCCATTTATGTTCCTCATCAGTCTCAGAAAAGTAAGAGCTATCCAGTTCACTCAAACCAACAATTTGGAAATGTATATGCCTGAGCAACCCTAAACGTCAGTGCATCTAATAAAAATGTCTTACCAATGTCCCTTCTTTCTACCCTTTCACTGAGGCTTAAATCTTAAGCTGGAATTTAGAAGACTCATTTTTAGCAAAGCATAAGTTTTTAACTCTTTTTAAGAACCTGGAAAGCTTCACTTTTGGAGATCTAGGTACCAGGGAAATATAGGGGAAAAAAAGACAAATCCTGTTTACCACTCCATTTTAACTCATCAGTCAGATCATCTTCTGGATGCATGAATCAAAGCGGTTGTTTTTCACTTTACGTACAAAACTGTGCTTATATTTCACACTTAATGATCATCAGGGCCTTTGGGTTTAATGTCAGAATCACTTTAACATTTACTTTAATCCATTTTAACAGATCCCTTCTTATTTCTGGGTTGCGCATCCTTATAATTTTTCAAATGTCAGTCTCCTAATTTAGTAATTAAACACTAGATTCACAGTAGAATACAAAAAGCTTGATCACTTTTAAACCTTTTGCTAACTGATACATCACATCGGGGAGGGGGGGAGGTTGTTTTGTTTTTTAATCCTAAACCTTTGTATAAGCCTGTTGCCCTCTGAAATTCTTTGTTGTATTACATCTATTTCTATACTATCTTACTATAAGATGAGATGAGCTATAAACAATTCAGAATATAGTTTATTCCCAAATCAATACCCACTTGTATAGTACAAAAAACATTTCCCTCTACATTATGCTCAATGCTTTCATTTCTTCCTGAAATAATTTTGTTTGCTGACAGACAGACAGACAGACAGACAGTCAGTCGACAAGCATTATTTCAAAGGTTTCTCTTCATTCCATTCCTCAGAGCCCACGTATTTCTTTTGCTTGAATGTTCTGTAGTATATGAAAATTGAGATAATTATTTCTTTTCCCTATTTCCATCTCATATTTCTCTACCTAATTGCATAAATCATTTGCTTGTTTTCCTAGTAAACCTAAGGAAGTCTCAATTTTATCCTCTGGTCTGCTTCCTCCTTTGCATTCACAATCTAATGTCAAACATCCCGACAGCTTATCAGAAGTAAATTTCCTCTCCTAAAAGCATGCTCCTTTCTGCAGGTCATTTATATAGGAAAAGTGAAGGCAATCAGTTGTAATTCTGAACTTTGTCACTTATCCACCTCCTTCCATTATGATGTGCTCTCACTTAAAACATAGCTCTTTCATACCAAATACAGTTCTTTATCTGCTCAAGCAGCTCATCTCTTTCCCATGGTTAATGGCCATTTAGCTATTATGTAGAACTGTGGTAAGTTTAAAACATGCAAGTGTACTTGCCATCTGTCACTTCTCTGTTGCTCACTAAACAAAAGGGGTTATTCATTAAGAATGGTCTCCTATGAATGCATTACTGTTTAGTTTATTTCAGCTTAGTAGATATTTCTCTTTTTCAGTTTCTCTTATCTCCACAACCTAGATGTCAAGCTTACTGGGTTTAGCGTCATCCTCAGGTATTACAATACCTTCCCTCAGGCCAATTAAGCGTAAGGAATCAGGACCTCTACTACTTCTACCATTTTCCTTAAAATTTCAAACAGATAAGGTCTAAGTATGACAATTTAACAGTTTCCAGACATTTTAATTTTCAGATCCTCTTTCCTGGCATGACCTATTATTTATGCCAGATGTGTATTTGGATTTATATTTTTTTAAAAGTTTAAAAGCCCCACAAGTCAAAGATATACCTGTACCCTTATGTGGCTCTCTTATTTGTGCTTTCTTGTTTATTAAGATGCATGTTCTTACCAATGGATCTTGCTTCATCTCCTAAATGACACACACACTTTCATTAATTGAAACATGAATTAATGTCTCTCTTGGGGCCCAGCCAAATGTTCAAATTAAAGCTGGATGGAAACCAGCTATAGAGCTGTTACGCTAACTTGGTAGCTGGTTGGCTCATCTAATAATTGGATAGTCATTTTTTTTAATGTTACTATGTGACATGTAGTAGGGACCTTGTAAGACCCTATGACCAGATACAGATATTACACATAAACAGGAAATTGATCTAAACCCATAACTGTACAGAAGTTTGGTACACACAGACTGGTTTAAAAATGGCAGAACCTGGTCTAAGATAGGCCTGGTTTGATGTGCACTCAAATCTAATTGATTTAAGGTAGACCAGTAAATTGAACTTCTGTACCAGATCCCCTATTGATTCAGAACTTCTGTACCAGATCCCCTTTGCAGCCCCCTGCCTTGCGGGGAGGCACAAGAGCACTCAACCTATGCTTGGCTGCACCAGCCAAATGCCCAGAGGGTCCCACCCCCAAGCTCTCTCTGAGCTGAGCCAGCATAGACCCTCTCCCTGCCTCCTGCCTTTGGCCATCTGTCAGCTGCAAGCAGGCAGTGAGGGGGAGGGGGAAGTCTGTGCCCCTGCACAAATCCCATGACCTGGGCACCTGTATCCCCAGACCATGTCACCATACCCTGTCATTAAACACCCTACAGTGTACACACACACCTGATGCTGAGACCAGGAGAACACCTGCACTTGGGCACAGCCCCAAGAAGTCCAACCCTGGCTCCCCCCACACCCAGCCAGGGAATCCCATGCCTGGGCACAACCCCACAGAGCCCAACTGTGATTCCTGCACACCACCACTCAGAGGCCAGAGGCAAGTGCCCATCCACCTGAACCCCAGCATGCACCCATTCCCCGCAAGCAGGAGGTTCAGGGTGGTGGTGGGGGAACATCAGGACTAGGCTTGCACAGAGGCAACCCTGTGACCTCTGAAGGTCAGCCACTGCCAGCACATACCCAGGCCATAGGCACCTGTGATGCTTCAAGTTTTTTTTTGGCTTGCAGCTACAAGGTCCCAAAGTAGTAGGGCAGTGGGGAGTGTGTGAGGGCATCTTTGCCCATGCCCATCAGCCAAATCAGGGGTGGCCTGGGCATTCAAATGCATTAATAGTCTCCAGCAGGGCAGGGAGCCACAAGACATGCTGGAAGGTGTGCAGGAGCATCCCCAACCTGCAGGTCTCAGCCGGTGTAGGTAGCCTGTGTGCCTTCCCCTCCCCCCAAGAAAGGGCGATTGTGTATCCTGTTTGCTACCGAGCTAACCTAAGCAGCTTAAACAAAACCGTGTAATTTAGATCAATACTGTCTTGGCTCTTTTGAATATATTCATTTAGTCTATGCTGCTTTATCACATGAGTCTGTGCTTTCTTATTTCAAAATTTTTCAGCTTGTTGGTTGTAGCTGTGAAGATCTAAGGACATGGGCAGACAAGGTTCTTTGGGTAGATGTGGTATCTTTTATTAGACTAACTAAATGGTTGGAAAAATTGCTCTTTGCAAGCTTTCAGGCACAAACACCCTTCTTCAGGCATAGACAGACTCTGGGTCTTGTGCCTGGAAGGTTGCAAAGATCAACTTTCCCAACTATTTAGTTGGTCTAATAAAATATATTACATCATCCCAAAGAACCATGTCTGTCTAAATGTTCGATGAAGTTGAATATCCTTATTATTTTCTGTCTTTCTTTTTTAGTGTCCTTGTGACAAGGCATTTAGCAGAATTCACAGATTCATTCAAATCTGACAGGCCACACCATAAGCACTTCTGCTATGGCCTCAAACATTGTGACCTCTTGGCTATCAGCCAGGCACCTGATAGCACATGCAGCACCCCAGCCTCCTATTCTTTCCTTTCTTTAGAGTACCTTACAAACATTAACCATTTAATTTCCATGTCAAAGCTGTGGTTTAGGTACAGAAGAGGTCTTAACAAAAACCATCATCTCTTAGCTGTTGCCTACAAGTAAAAAAACCCAAAAGTTTCTCTTATTGGTATAACAGATTTTTCTAAGACACTTGGATAATATTACACAGAAAACTGTGAGAATATTAGTGTAATAGTCATATTATTCTTAAAATTATTATTGTTGTTATTTTATATCTGAGGCAACAGATGGAAGTAAGCTAAATAATTTGTCTGACCATATATGTGGTCAATGTCAGATGACAGTAGAAGAGTTTCCATCTCCTACTCTGGGGTTAGGTCCCTCAGGTATTCTCTTTTCTACTTTTCACTTGGTACGTCTACCTATTTGCTTAAATGGACCCATAGCCTATGAATAATATTGTGCTTTGAAGGAGATCACACTCATTTGAGGACTGTAACTCTGTGACTCAGGCTCATCTCTATATTTTCCTCTTTTGCATTCAAACCAACTGTTAAAAACATGCAAATGTTGCTAGTACATGCCAAAAGTCTTTCCATAGAAGTCACTTGCAAAAATAATATTCACATTAATGTGAATAAAAGATGATCTATGATCAGTAGTTTTTCCTTTTTTTTCCTCCCCTAAGATATTCATCTTCCTCTAACCTTCTTCACTCACCTTCCTTCTCAGATAAAGCAACAGTAAAAGGCAAACTACAGAAATTTGCTGGGAAGAATTATTGAGTTATTTATTAAGCTTGACTATTACAGATTTAACACACACTACTTTGTAGCAGCACTGTACCCTTTGGTCATCTTTATTTTGACCAACAGATTAGTATATATTAAAGCCACATTTTCAGAAATAGTGTAATTTATTAGGGTCTAGGAGTAGTAATCATCACTCACTAATGTGGTAGCTTTACAGAAAATCCTCCCCCATGATACTTCTATTCAGAGCCTCTACTTTGAAGAGCCATCCCTTCAACTTGTATCCTGAGATAATGAAATTCTCTCCTCACATGGCTGCAGTTCCTAACCCAACAGAGAGCATTAGACACCAAGTGTGCATTTCAGTGTACAAGGTTTGTATGGAACAATCGGCCCTCTAATGAGTACTTAGAATAAGATCAGCATTTCCAAAAGTTTCTGTCACTGAAGTCTATTCAAACTTTTCAAAGCAGAGAAAATAGAAAATGTCCCCAAGTTATTTTAACGGAATAGTTTTATTAGCCTTAGCAACCAGTTATATCTCTCCCATGAGCCTCACTTTCATAACGATGAATATAAAAATAGGTAACCCTCAATTATGCAAGTGAGAAATGAAATTAATTTGTCTTGTATATTATGGGGAAAATCATGTTATTATGTTTTTCCACTGGTCACAAGCTGATGTTTCTTAAGAGCACACTGGACTGTTGATGGCAGAGAAGATGTTATTGTGAGAGGCTTTTCCCTGCATTTCTGGAAGAACAAGAGCATCAAAAACTGTGACTGTTCAATGCTGTGACTGTTCAATGTAGAAGTACAAAAACACTTCAGACTTGCATCAAACTCAGTCTTAGTTTTAGCCTTCCATCCCACGATATATCAATCATCGTAAAAATGATTTAAGCAATTTAAAATCAAGCATTTGGATTTTAATGAAATTTATCTGGGGGGGTTGGGGAGAGGGGTGTTATTTGATTTCTTTAATAGTTTCCAACTAGGTTGAATTTGGCTCCAAATTTAAAATGCCCAGAACAAAAACGAAGTAGGAATTTGACCCACTGTATTTAAAAAAAAACCTCAACAAAACAACCAACCACTCCTGAGGTAGTTTTTGGCTAAAGTGCTTACGCTTTTCTTTAGAGTGAACTGAGAGTTGAAACCTAGCAAGGAGACAAAATCCTAGGATGAAACATGAGTTAAAAAAAAAAAAAAAAGCAGAGACATTAAGTGGGATTGGTTTCTAAACCAGGTTGCTACAATGGGTGTCAGTGAATCAGAGCCCAGACTACCTGAGTACCCCTGCCCACCTGCCAGCTCCAAATCCAGAAATATACCATTGAGGCCACTCCGGTTGTCCTCAGCATCAGTATACCAGAGACTGGGGTCTTGAGAACTGTGGCAAAGGGATGCTGTGAAGAGTTTTCATATGGGAAAAGGAAGGTAGGGTATACTCAAAAATATTTTAGTTAGGGTGTGCCACCATGAAAGTGTACATATAAAGGCTGCTGATTTACTTTTTTCTAAGATACTGTTATACAAAGAGCGTGCTTGTAGGAGATATCCATGAACTTTGAAAAAGTAATCAACCTAAATAAGAAGGGCAGGTTATTTTCTGTTCCACATTTAGGAATAGTTTTTAATTCTACAGACCTCAAAGCAAAAACACCTGCTGTAAGTCTTCTGTGCTGTAGCTGTGATGTACCTAGGAGTGTCCCCAGATAACTTTAACAATAAACGCACCCAAGAAGGTCCTTGAAAGACCCTTCCCACTAGTCCATTCTGCCATCACCAAGGTTCCCAATCGAGAATCAGAGTAACAATCTGATGCTTTCTTCATAAGAATTTCTCCAAACCTTTGGGAATGTGATAGTAGAGAGTGGCACTATAACATCAGTGGGCAAGTAGACCATAATTGTAAGCAGCAGTATCCAGAGAGATTCATTGCTTTTTTCTGGGTGCCCCACCCCGCCTTCCCTCCCTCCCCTTCAGGTAATAGCTTGGGTTGTTTGGGATGTTTGTGATACTTTTGTTGGATGTACTGGAGCTGAGTGAGATGCTGAGCAAAGTGCCTGAAAGTTTGTCTAACATCTCTCCCAGCTATCACCAAAACATTAATTTCTTCTCACATTTTTCCTGGACCATCCTGGTTACACCGATACTCCAACTATAAGGCTGCAGCTTTCAGACCAAGTTCAGCTCCATTCATGCCATTCAAACACACACTCTTGCCAATGAAGGCAGAGCCATGAGAGTTAATAATCAATTAGATAAATATTCTTAAGGAATTAATATAAAATATTGGACTTTAAATAAAAATGATTCCCAGTTTACTAGGTCTCTAAGGCTTTGTCACTTGAATCAGCATTACATTGTTTTATCATCCATACCTACTTTTCCATATACAGGATTCTTACCAGCCCCACCCCCCCCTATTCTATAAAACAGCTCTGATTGGTAAATGCCCTGTTAGGGTTTTTGGTTTCCACAGAAACATTCATAAGGATATGACTTAATTAAACCCTTAAATATGGTAACTACTGTGCTGGCACATTAGATTGTGTATGTGTGTGTGTGTGCTTGTGTGCATCTTTAGTCCAATTTATTAAAATATTTGCATTTCTTGCAACTTTTTAAAAGGTACAGGAATAGCTCCACTAACAAAAGTTATTCACAAGTTCAGAATATATTAAAATCAACCAGCTACTCTTCAAATTGGGAAGGGTAATTAAATGATACCATGCATCAATTTAATAAGTGATAAACTAAAAATGTAATTAACCAGTTACTATTATGTTGCCCAGTTCTGCGTATACAAACTATATGTAGCATGCAGGATAAGGCTACTGCTTCAGTTTCTCATACAAATAGTTATAATAGAGACATTATACCCTTATTTGGGGTCTTAAATATACCTGTAATATGTGTAGTGAAAGTACAGTGTTACCTTTCTAACTCCAGACTAAAAATGGCATTTTGGAATGTGAACCTAAGCTTTTAGCAAAAAAGAGATTATGGCTCCTGGCTCTTTGAAGGAAAAAAAGCCCCCATTCACTGGCTGTTGCTAGACAGGGGGCAACCCCACTGCCCCCCACTGTCCTATGCTTTGTGGGGGCTCTGCTATGAGCCCCACAACCCCTGCCCACTGTCCCAGACCCCCCTCCCACCCATGGCTGCCCTGCCCATCCCAGATACCGGTCCTTTAAAAAAAAAAAGCCCCATTCACTGCTAGGTGTGTGTGTCGGGGGGGGGGGCAATCCCCACCCACTGCTCTGTTCTGTGTGGGGGGCTCTATCATGAGCCCCCAGAAGCCCTGAGGCTGCTGCAGCAGTGAGTCTTGGCTTTTTTGTTTGTTATTTTAAGGGCTGGGATCTGGGGTGAGCAAAGCAGCCATGGGGGGCACTGGGAGAGTGGGTGGGGGTCAGAGGGCTCATGGCAGAGGTCCCCATACAGTATTCAACAGTGGGGGGCAGGGGGTGAAAACAGGCTCCCTCCTCCTCCAGCTCCCCCTCCCCCCTCCCC
Organism: Crocodylus porosus; assembly: GCF_001723895.1. Classification (NCBI taxonomy): domain Eukaryota; kingdom Metazoa; phylum Chordata; order Crocodylia; family Crocodylidae; genus Crocodylus; species Crocodylus porosus. Next base: position 10,060,844 of record NW_017728910.1, on the reverse strand, counting down.
TACTTAGGAGCATGGAGTCCAGGTCCAGCTCTCTGCTGCAGCCACTGGCGACTGCCCAAATCACCAAAGTTCTCTGAATCTTTTCTGAAACAATTCAGAGAGCTTTGAATCAATTCAGACCTTTTAATTCGTCCCCTGATTCTATCTGGATTTGGAGATTTGGCTACCGAATCAAGTCGAATCTTCTCCCAATCAAATTAGTACCTGAAGCTAAAGCTTACATAGTCCTAGTTATTTTTTTTTTTTTAGTTATTTGTTTTAAATTTTTCATGGTTGGTAGGGTTGGAAGGGACTTCAGCAGATCATCAAGTCCAACCTTCTGCCACAGGCAGGAAAGAATGCTGGTGTCAAACAACCCCAGCAAGGTGTCTATCTAGCCTCCTTTGGAAAACCCCCAGAGTAGGAGTGAGCACCACTTCCCTTGGAAGTTGGTTCCACATCCTAGCTGCCCAGACTGTGAAGTAGCGCATCCTGATATCTAGCCTGAATCTACCCTCAGTCACTTTATGGCCATTATTACTTATGGCCATAAGCAGTTACTCAGTCAATGTATGGCCATCCTTGTTACTCCCAGTAGTGCTCAGGAGAACAGGGGCTTTCCCATTGCCTGCTGGTCTCCCTTGGCCAGTTTATAGATGGCCACCAGATCCCCCCTCAGCCGTCTCAGGTTCAGGTCTCGTAGCCTCTCCTCATAGGGCCTGCCCTGCTGACCCCTGATCATGCAAGTGGCCCTCCTCTGGACCACATGTGTTGTCCACATCGCTCCTGAAGTGCAGCACCCAGAACTGGATGCAGTACTCCAACTGCGTTCTGACCAGTGTTGCAGTGAGGAGGATCACCTCCTTGGATCTGCTTGTGATGCGTCTGTGGATGTATGACACGGTGCAATTAGCCTTCCTGACTACATCCCCACATTCGTGGCCCACGTTCATCATTTTCAAAGACCCCGAATCAGTTCCAAATTTTGTGTGTCCTGAAACCCTACTTTTGTTTCACATCGCACTGCCTAATTAGTACCGCTTTTGCCATTACAATATCCAGTCTAACTATATTCGCATTTAAGTTAACACCTTCCTACACTAAAAATCTGTATTGAATAAACTATTAGTTTGTTCTTAAAAGCCTTTTTTTTTTTTTTGGCAACAGTCAAATAATCACAAATGTCCTAACAATCCCAGATTTTGTGTTAGTCTTTACAAGACTGATGTTCATGCCAAACATTCTTCTCCTCCCTGCACTATTCCATATATTAAACTGCTTATGAGACAATGAACACCAAAGTGAAAAGACAAATTGTATTTGGAAGTTTTGTCACTTCTTCCACCATGTCCACATACAATATGCTACATATACGATAACAAGAAGCTATTACCTTTTCTACCTCTTCAGAAATTAGTTTAGACATGCTGTACATATATATGTCTTATACAGTATTCCTTATGCAGACTGTGAAAGGCAAAAAGATGCATCAAGATTGAGTCTCTCTAAAAGTATGAATAGTTTTGATCATGTTATTAAAATTAAATTAAAAAAAAAAGACTTGGTCATCAATAAGTTCCAAATAGTAAAGTAATTCAAAGAATACTGCTAAAGGGACTAATTCAGAATACAGTAAAGTCAGTAAAAAGACTCCTATGGACTTGAGTAGGTTTTGTCTCAATATAAAACTGTCTTGAAAGTATATACCATAAATCTCTTGCAAATTCTTACCTGAAATGTGTGGAAGCAAATCCTTGCTATTTGCTTCTGCCCATGAATCTGACCCCTTTTCCCAACTCTGACTGGTAATGCTTAGGTTTATTTCTTGGAGGTATCACTGGCTGTGACAATGTATGGCATAATATATATGGAAAGATGCATGTAATTAAAATTTTTAGAAACTGCAGACATTTTAGATTTATGACTCAGATTTTAGGCAAAAGAAAAAATCAGGGGATTTTCTTTTGAATAGTAAATATTCCCCATGAGAGAAGAATATATAACCAAGACCTAAAGAAAGAAAATAAAAACCTTACGTCAATACACCCAGTCCTAGGTTACATCTACTTCTTACAGAAGGTAAAGTTGTCAAATCCTTGCTGGTGACAATAATTATAACACTATTTGCATTCTATACAGAGTGGCTGGTGCTAAGTCCTAATGCTGGCGTGGGGACAACTTTTACCCATTTCCCTGGACATGTTCTTATATTTTATACAATTCTATAGTCATAAAATAAATATCAAAATTGGGCATCATATAGGTTTTTTTTTGACTGGTCAGAAGTTTAATGTAGTATGATTTATGTTGAATTTGCATGTGCTCAATTTATTGGTCCTGACGCTTGTTAGGGTGACAATAAATTGGATTATTAGGAAGCACTGAATCAGCAGCTGAATACAAAGGCTCTAACCTGTGGCCTAGCAGAACTGCTGACCACAAGGCAGAATGATAGCTAAGCTAAGTAACCATTTTAACTGTGTTAACCATTTTCTGAGGAAAAAGCAGCAAGTGAATTTGTGTGAGTCTGTGTGCTATGAACCAACTACAGTAAGAAATGAGATAAAATACAGGGGTCCAAAAAGGGTGGAAGATGGTACAACCGGAGATGGAAAAACAGTCTGGAATGTGAAAAACACCACGTAATTGGTAATAGAATCTGACATGAACATAGGGGAAAGGTGAATGGTGACTGGTGAAGAAGCCTCCAGAAGCTTCCAGGTTTTGGTCAAAGTCCACCCATTGACCAAAAAAGAGAATTCAAGGTCTTAAGCATGTGCTTATAGCAAAAAGACATGAAAATGGATGAAATGCGTAGGCAATTCTATGTTAATGAAGCAAACAGTAAACAGAGGTGGAGCCTGAGATGGAAGGAGAAATGGGTGGAACAGAAGGTGGGACAAGGAGGAGTGAATCTTAATGAGCATAAACCAAAGTGTATAAATGTGGGGAAAAAAATTATTGTTCAGGGGTGCTCCTCATCTCTTATGGCAAGAGAGCTTGCCTGAAGCTATCTCCATTTTGAATAAAACTGTTGTGAGCAATGCATGCTGCTCTTTGCTCCCTGCTCTGCTCTGGCAGAGTAACAGGATCCATGGGTAATTGGACTGTCGTCTTCCTAATCATGGGACATCACATGGAGTTGGGGTCTAACAACACTGTTTTATGTACTCATATAAAAAAATCTAAGAAGGATGGAGGAATATGAACCTAGGAAAATTTACAAGAAGCTTACAAAGGTTAAAACAAAAGACTTTTGCACAGCTTTAGGGCCTGTTCATATTACTTCTGATGTCAGTAGTAAAATTCCCATTGTTTTCAGTGGTTCTTGATGGGATATTGGACAACAATTATAAGAGTGAAGTTACACACTACACTTAGACCATACTAAGTTTCTGGAATTTTCATCATTAGTCAGTGTTAAAATTAGAATGTGCGGTAAGGAGTGGCAAGCTACGTGGCACAACTCTGACTTGCCACTAGATTGTTGGCGAGCAGGAGCTGGCTAGAATCCAGGATACCTGGGCTCTATTCTACTCGGGGGGAGGGGGGGGATGGGGAGATGGGTAGAAGTGCTGCATCATGGGATCCTGGAGGACTGCAAATTAATCTTTTTTTTTTTCTGTGGAGCAGACTGAAGTTATTCTAATTTTGAGCTAAGCCATGAGCTAGATAAGCCTCACTCAAAGTTGTGTAATTTTGAGACACTCATAGGGCATTTAACACTAGTTAACAAGTGTAAATGTGTGAAAACTCACATTTTAAGTCCCTAGGTATAGTCTAAGCATAATATGTTACTTCATCCTTAGAGAAAAGCCAAAACACTGCTCCCTCTGGTAGAGTCAATCCAGGACCAAAGTTCTGACAAACACAGAATCACCATAAGGTAACTTAAACTTCCTAGTTTATACTGTCATTTATTAATCTAGATGGAGTATGCTTTCATGAATTGTTACAGGAATGCCCACAACAATGGATGAATTTCTCTCTCAGACTTCATCCTAACAATACAACATATTCAGTAGGGCTGTGCGAAATGGCACAATTCCGTTTCTCCTTGAGATTTAGTGTTTGAGGGAACAGTGTTTTGTCTCTAATTTCATTTAAGAGTCAAAATAGCAATTCCATTCCATTCCATTCCATTGAAACAGAAAGGCTGTTTTCATGCTGTTTCAAGTTTTGCTGGGGATGAGAAGTCAGACCAGCTGGGCTGACTCCCCATTCCCAGCGCTACATCGCACCAGGGTGGAAGGCAACCCAGCTGGACAGCTTCCCAGGGCCTCACACTACATTGCACCAGGGGTGAAAGGCAGGCCAGCTGGGCTGCTTCCCGGGCCCCCACACTATATCATGGCAGGGGCGGGAGGCAGGCCAGCTGGACTGCTTCCCGGGGCCCCACGCTAGATTGGTCCGGGGATGAGAAGCAGTCCAGCTAGACTGACTTTCCATCCTCAGCCTATGCTCAAAATGTTTTGACTTTCAAAACATTTTAACCAGCCTCATTTTGTTTTGAGGCTAGTTTGACTGCCTTTGTTTTGTTCTGATTTTGCTGTTTCAACCTCGAAATTGGTTGAAGCAGTGTTGGAATGAATTGGCCAGCAAAATTTTGCACAGCCCTAATATTCAGTAACTCCATCACCTAAACAATTTTCCAACTATTTCTGCATCCATTTGTTTTGTTTGCAGTATTTTGGGCTTGCATTTAATTCCAGTGACAGGAGCTCTTATTTGTCTGTAATGACATCTACACATTTTCCTACCATAAAGAAGAGATTTTTATGGATTTAACTAACTTTTAATATTGTACCCAGATAGGAAATTTGTTACACAGTAAAAGTCAAGGAAAGAATTGAAGACCTGGAATTAAAAAAAAGTAGAAAGAATGTAAATATCAAGATCCTGCCAATGGATTTTCTACCACACAAACAATAAAGTCATAGAATTTTCTCTGATGCATCAGCAATGATCAATGTTCATTTTACAGAGGTCAAAACTGTGCATGAAGAACATATCAATTAGGTTTCCCCCAGCCTCTGAACAAAAGATCACTTGCACTGCTCAAACAGAAGCAAGCACATAAATCTTTCAAGGTGAGATTTGATAACTGCCTTACCAGATTATGTAGGTATAGGGATGTCATCAATCAGACCATAAGTGGGGAAAGCAGCAGCTTTGGTCTTACCAGTCTATTGTTTACATAAATATAAATATCTATGAAAGTAAATATTTCTTATGTTTCTAGTGAGTTCAAGTCTTGTGGATTTTTTTTAAGCATTAAGCAGTTTAGGAATGATATCTTAAGTATGACATGGAATCTTGTAAAAGCAAAAGGAAAAAAAGCTAATTTCTGACAATAAGTTATGGAATGGACTGAAGTCATTTTTTTCTGCCAGTGGTCTAGGCTGACAAAGAGGAAGATATATCTTCCTTAAATTGTGCAGTCCATTTTGTCTTGTGACTTCCATCTTTGTTACATTTTTGTAACCTGAATTCTATCTCATGTACTGAGTGCAACCTGGAGTAAGTGATCCTGGACACTGGCTACATGTAGGGGGTGCTTGTGCACCCCCTGAAAGCTCCAGCCATGAAACTGGAAGTGATCAGCACCTGGAGGCACCCTCCCTCCCCCCATTGGTGATCTGGTGACCCCCCAGACTTGGGAGGCACCAGTCGCCCATGATCTTGGGCGCACAGAGAGTCTATGAGTTTGGTGTTCCATAAGACTGAGTGAAGTTAGCAGGAACTTCCAGGTGGCAAAATGGGAGACACCCAGCCACAAGACTCTTGCAAGGGCAGAGGCAAAACTGGAGCCTCTGCACTATAAATAGTTGTAAATAAGTTCCTATGTAAAATACAGAGTGTTTTCACATTACAAGCCTTACGATACTACACTGCTTTGAAAAGCCATCTTGATACTGACAATACCAGTGTAGATATTACTCTGTTAAGGAAGGGTGTGTAATACCCTAAGAAAGATGTGCTGATTAATTAAGATGTTTACTACAACTACAGTGCAATGGTTCTTAGGAAATGCATACGATGAATCACAGTATAATCTAACTGAGATGGAGAGCTCAAAGTCTCAAGAAGCATCAGACATGAGGTCTGCACTTCGGTGTGTTCACCTCAAGACAAGCACAATTCAATCTGTGAACACACTGACCATGTACATTTAGTTTATACTGGGAGAGATGGTGCTCTCCCAGGAGAAGCAACAAGTGTACAGATGTTAAAGCTTTTTCTCCCATAGCAAAAATGGCCACTTCAGGAGAAAAATAACCCAGGGACAACCAGGATTAAAATCACTCCTGGGAGAGCGAATGTCTGTATATTTTTCCTACTAAGAAAAGCCACATCATAGTCCTCCAGCATTCCAGGGAACTGCTTTGGAACCAGACTCCTCCCCTTTCCCCAGAAGTCTGTGTGTTGCTCAAATTGGATTCTACGTTCACATCCAAATGAGCATGTCTGTGCAGTATGTGATGCTACAGACACATCTGTGGTGCCACATATTCAGATGTTCTCCATGTCACAACAGAGAACCAGGGGTCAAAAAAACCTGTGGAAAAAAAGCAGAGTAGTGAACACATAGGCAGTGTGCAACACCCAAAACTGGAGTTGGGCCAGCTGGAGCCACACTGCTTTTCAGGATCCACATGGCAGAAGTCACTGCTTCTGCATCCCTGGAAGACCCCCCAGGACTGCATGTAAGGCCTCTGAGGCTGGTGCTGGCCCAAGCCCACCTGAGGCAACTTGCCGCATGCCAGAGCATGCATGACATGCACATTCCCCGGGGACAACTAGCGATTACTGCTAGTTGTCCCCAGGGAACCAAGTGTCCACACCATGTGGACTGTTCCATTCAAGCAGATACTTGCTGCTTCCCCTTCCCAATACTTACATTAGCTGACTCAGATTGCTCAGATCAGCCTGTGCCTCTCTGCAGCACAATCAGGGCTGCCCTGTGCAGTGCTGCTGTCTGTTTCTGGGAAGACTGAGGGAGCCTGTAGATCAGACAGATGTGTGCATAGAAGCCCCTTGGATCTGCAGTCTGTGTATTACAAGCTCTCTGGTCAAGGACTAAGCATTCAAGTGTCTGTTTATGGATTTTAAGGTAAGTTTTCTACCAGGAAAACAAACCCAGGAGAATTCTCCCAGATCATTTGAATGTGTGTATACTGCCAGTAACTCACATATGCAAGATTCTATAGGGTGCAAAAGTACAGCTATGTAAAGATACCTGACCAAGCTCTGCACATGGTAGCTCTACAACTGCAAGAATTAGTGCTGTTAGCATGAAGCTGTGCCAAAGTACTACTTTGCATTAAAGCTTTTTAGCCTAGGTGCAACTCCCACATTGGTAGAGCTATATTCATAGATTTCATAGACATTAGGGCTGGAAGGGACCTCAGAAGGTCATCAAGTCCAGCCCCCCACCAAAAGGGCAGGAAGTCAGCTGGGGTCATAGGATCCCAGCAAGATAAGCATCCAATTTGCTCTGAAAGGTGTTCAATGTAGGTGCTTGAACCACCTCTGACAGCAGGCTGTTCTAGACCTTGGAGGCT